>NC_069499.1:1567447813-1567766563 GCF_027579735.1 Bombina bombina | reverse complement strand
AGAGTATATGCTGTGTGACACTGGCCTGATAGAAAATGAAAAAAAATTACACTAGAAAAATAATTATATTTTTGGGTTAGTTAAATTTAAACTAATGTTGTTAGGGAGATATCAGTGGTGGCAGTAGTCACAGCATATGCTGTGAGCCTTAAACACACAGCTGAAAGCCAGGCAAATGCTAATAAAAAAAAAAAGAAATAAAAAAAAAAACGGCACGAAATATAGCCCTAAAAAGGGCTTTTTGGGGTGCTGTGCTTGCAGCAGAGATGAGTGGAGTCCTTCTGGACTGTAAATACACTAGCCTAGCTATGTTTTTCCTATGAATGTCAGGAGCAAAAACATAACATGTCCTATCATTAAAAAAGCAAGGTCGTTATGAGTCTAAAATGGCGGATTCCGAGTAGCTGGGAGTGTCTGTGAGGGAGTGTCTGATGTTGATTGGCTCTAATGTGTCAGGCGGCTGTGACATAAAGGGTCAAAGTTTCCACAATGATGACACATAGGGGCGGATCGAACATCGCCATGTGTTCGCCCACAAACGCGAACGCGAACAAGCTATGTTCGCTGTGAACCGTTCGCGGGCGAACAGTTCGGGACATCACTAGTCGCCATCAGTCTATTTTTGAAGCATTTAATGGTATCTCTTCTCAAACTCTACAATTACAAACACTGCTTTCCACTGCTGATTCCTTACATCCCTCTTATGCTGCCTCAATGTCTGTAAACCCTGTGCTAGAAGCAAAAGATTACTTTGTTCCAGATATACAACATTTCAGTTTTCCAGAGGTAGTCCCTGGAGAATTTAGCCCTGAAATTCAAACTCAAATAAGTATGCCTGCTGAACCCCAGAAAACTTCTCAGTCAGAATCTTGTGTCACAATTCCTCCACATCTACCTGAGAGTGGCATATTTCAGTACATTCCACCTTCTCAAAGTTCTTCTGTTACTGCATCTAAGAAAATGTTTTCCTTGGGAGATACTTTGCATCAACCTACATTTTCTACTACACCTGTTCCCTGTACAGGAATTTCGGATACTGAACCCTGTAAGGATATTATTGAACCTAGTTACCAAGTGGACGTTCTAGACCTTGAATAATGTACTAAAGTTATTGAACCTAGTCTCAAAGTGGAAGTTCTTGACCCTGAATCATGTAATAAAGTTTTTCAACAAGATTCCCCAGTGGCCATTCCTGTCCCTGTTTCCCATGATGATACTACTAAACCTGGCATCAAGATGGACTCTCCTGTTTTTGACCCTGGTATGGGTATGTCTTTGTTTAACCTGGAAATGGGTGTAATAATACTTGATCCTGAAGATAGCCATGCCCTCTGCTCAGAAGTGAGTATGGTTCCTGGCTCTAAAGTGGGTTATTTTTTTATAATTAAACCTGATCCCAGTATAAGTATCTCTGCAACTGTCCCAAATTTGGACACTCATGTTTCTAACCCTAATGAGGGTATACCAGTCTTCATGCCTCTTGTCCATGAAAAAAGCCTTGATGACTTGGCACACCTGTCCTTAGTTCTTCTGTCCTCAAACCTTGCCGTGGCATGGGCATTCCTTTACCTGATCCAACTGAGGATATTCTTGAACCTTGCCCTGGAGTGGGCAATCCTGTACCTGATCCTACTGAGGATATTCCTGAACCTTGCCCTGGCATGGGCATTCCTTTACCTGATCCTACTGAGGATATTCCTGAACCTTGCCCTAATGTGGGTATTCCTGAACCTTGCCCTGGCCTGGGCATTTCTTTACCTGATCTTAGTGAGGACACCTTTGATGGTGAACCACAAGATTGCAAGAACTGGTCAACTCTTGCATTCTACACTCCTATCTCCTACTTTGAAAAATGCCCTGCTATTTGGCTAGAAGTGGCTATAGCTTTTTCTTTTGAAGTATATCTAATCCTCAGCAAGAGGTTAATTGGGTAGAGGTTAAGAGGGTAGAAAATCGGAATACAGCCGCTCAAAGCTTCCGGATCGCAGACCGCTGCGGCGTCGTCGCTGGATTGATGACCTCAACAAAAAGTGCCCACGTAGACGCAACCAGCCGAACGCTGAGAAGAGAACACTTTGTACGGTGAACACAAGGTGCAAAGCCGACTGTTTAGCGGGAACCAACCGCTCAGTGAATTGAATAAAGAAAGGCACCGGCTGCACAAACAGGTCCAAAATAACTTCCACATTTATTAACATATAGTGACCCAGACAGACATGGACAGGACTGACAAGTCTGATGCGTTTCGCGCCCCCTAGTGGCGCTTCATCAAAGACTTAATTTGCATTACACAACATCCATCTTTATATATGGCTAATAGTCAGCCTCATATTTGCCTGTACAAACATTTAATTTAAAAACAAACATTGAAACAAATATGCTGCAGTATGTACATAACAGTTCATAATCTGATGCTGAACATAGGAATCTAATTTGATATATATATACATGTACTGGGTTCGTTATTTATGTCTCTGCTTCATACTCCTTAGTTCATTTAAGCACAACAATACATCTAAACCAATCATTACCTAAGACTGTCCCTATTCTCATAAATGTAATTAGATTTAATTTTTGTCATATTATTACAAAAATAAATACAAAGATAACTATAGAGATTAAAAATAAGTATAAGTATAAGGAAGCTCACTCTACATTAGCTACTTAGATTTAACAATGCAGTCTGCTTAATGCGTAAAGTTAGTGTGAAAACACATACATTTACATAACAAGCTCCACACAAATTATTCAAGTTGAAGTATTAATTCAAGTTGCCTAGGTGATATGCCAGACCTTTTCAAAGTCTCAGAAACTTGATTAATTAATTGAACTCCTAGACAAAATAGCTGATGTCCCATTCCTTGTTGAGACCAAGAGGGGTCCTTGTTTTTAATTTAAAAATCCAGAACAATTCTTTCTTATCTAGAATTCTGGACTTATTTCCCCCTCTAATTGGCATCCTGGCTAGATCAATAGCTCTAATGGAGAAATTGCCTATGTTGGTAAAATGTACACTCAAGTTCTAGTACCCAATCAAAATTGGAATTAAATTGATATTAATTTTATCATGTATTTAGCAAATACAATTCCCCCTAATTGTAAGTTTACACTCATTGAACCTGCGATCCTTATAATCTGATCGTATAAATTACCTGTACCGGAAGTGACGTCACAATGTCCACGGAGTGAACAGGACAGTGAAACAAAACCACCTAACTATGAGGATTAAGCTGGGAAAACATCCCCTTAAAATTTATTAAACTATACTAAATCGTATTTAACTTGATAGAGTTAATAAACAGTTTGCCAAAAAATATTCAATTTCGGAAAACCGGAAGTAAACATTGTACAATATCCGGTAAAAAACCCTATATAAGGCAACCTTTAGCATTCACAAACCAGTCTTGAGAAAGGCATAGCACGGTCCGAAACGCGTTGACCAGCACTGGTGGATTGTTCTTTCCTTTTTTTATTGTTGTATTGCTTCTACATCAACTACCAAGTATCACTAATATTTGTTTTGAAGACTGTTGGAGTACTTACATTTTCAATTTTTAATATTTATTTTTATTTTTATTTTTCATACTTCAATTTTTGGATTTTTATACACTACTATTTATGCTGTGACGTTTCAACACTACAAATTTTACCACATCTGCACCAATTTGCTATTCGTTTGATACACGGATCTTTTATTTTTATTTTTTGAGACTTTCGTCACTGATTTAGACTTTCAACTACAACCGGATCACATAAAATTCAATTTTGAATAACACATTGACTATTACAGGATTTTACACACTTTAGTTTTATCTTTTGTTCTGTTTGGATTTTAGATTTTTAGGAATTTTTTATGGAATTTTTTTCACTGTTACTTTTTCACTGTTTGATTAGTAAGATCACCATTTGAAGCTAATAGATTTACTTTCATCAATTGATTCACCACTATTGGTTTTTTCTATATCTTGCTGTAATCAATTGCGTATTGTTTTTACTTCATTTTAACAATTTGTTATATTCAATTTCTTATCATGGATCCATGAAGTCTGTACTGTAATTTGTTTTTACTTTGTATTTATTGTTCTTAATCCAACTGTACCTCAATTTATCTATGTGTGAAGATATATTATATTATATTTTTTAGCCACA
Organism: Bombina bombina; assembly: GCF_027579735.1. Lineage (NCBI taxonomy): Eukaryota > Metazoa > Chordata > Amphibia > Anura > Bombinatoridae > Bombina > Bombina bombina. The sequence goes on along the minus strand of NC_069499.1, from coordinate 1,567,762,414 downwards.
CTGGTATATCCGATTACTCAAACCTAGCCTCCTCAGGGTAGGCGCCTGGGATTCTCTCACATTTTGGTATGACCATAAAATACTACAGTCAGTTCAAACGGAAATAGGTCACTCACATGAACCAACACGCCCCCATATACAGAAGGGAAAGGGGGTTCAGCAAGGAGATATATTGTTCTCTACAGAGTACACCAGGCAGTACCCAGAAATTATACAAATTTTAAAGAATAGTTTGTCTATACTATCTGGTGATGATGTATTAAAGGAGGCAATAGAACGGTGTAGGTTTGTCTAAAAAAAAAAACGATTACATTAGCAAATAAATTGGCACCTAGTCTGGTGAGACGAACAAGAACAAATAGATCTTGGTTGAATGTAAAGGGCAATTACAAATGTGGGAGTAGGGGTTGCCTTACCTGTGACATATTAGATACAAGAAAAGAATTTAACTCAACGATTGACAATTGTACATATGAAATAGACTTTTATGCAAATTGCAGAACTACCTATGTTGTATACTTATTGGAGTGCTTGTTTTGCCATTGCCAGTACGTAGGTAAAACAACTAGGCAAATGGGCACGAGAGCATGTGAGCACTTTAACGATGTGAAGAATTATAATAAGGATTTAACTGTTGCTCAGCACTTCAACAGTGTACATTTTACCAACATAGGCAATTTCTCCATCTAATTAAATTTATGAGAATAGGGTAATGATTGGTTTAGATGTATTGTTGTGCTTAAATGAACTAAGGAGTATGTAGCAGAGACATAAATAACGAACCTAGTGCATGTATATATATCAAATTAGATTCCTATGTTCAGCATCAGATTATGAACTGTTACGTACATACTGCAGCATATTTGTTTCAATGTTTGTTTTTAAATTAAATGTTTGTACAGGCAAATATGAGGACGCCTATTAGTATGAGGACGACTATTAGCTCTATTTAAAGATGGATGTTGTGTAATGCAAATTAAGTCTTTGATGAAGCGCCACTAGGGGGCGCGAAACGCGTCAGACTTGTCAGTCCTGTCCATGTCTGTCTGGGTCACTATATGTTAATAAACGTGGAAGTTATTTTGGACCTGTTTGTGCAGCCGGTGCCTTTCTTTCGTTAATTCTGAGGGAACTCAAATCTCTGATCCAAAAGTGGATAATCTGGTTTACAATCCAGAATGCTGCATCTCTATTTCTGAAGTTGAGGAAAGCCTATTCGTATGTCTAGGACTGGGTGCCTTTTCATTGGCTGTGTACATGGTCATCTGTCATGAAGTATATTCGCCTATCAACCCTGAGGATGATTAAGGGTTGGAAGTTCATTGTAGCTTATGTTCAAGCATTCTCATGACTACAAGAAAGATGACTTCAAGTTTTGCTCTCATCATTTTCAAGATCTTTTGATACTCAAACTCCATGGCCATTGCATTGTCATTTTGCTTTTTCAAGAGATCTCCAGCCCTGCTTTCTTGATTTTGGATTGGGCTCACTACCTCCATGCAGCTACTACCGGCTTTCCATGTCATTGTTGTTCTCTATCCATTTAGATTGCATTGGGTTCCCGGAGGTCACCTTTAAGGAGGGGGCTTTGTAACATATGCCTGCCTGATATCACTGTCCCTTTAAGACTGCCTTCCCTGCTACTGACATTCATACTGTGTGGGCAGTATCTGCATTCAAATTACCTGCCAAATTAACTAATCATTCATGCACCTGATTCCCTCAGACTCTTTTTAAATCTTCTCAGGCCCAATGTGCATTGTATTAGTATTGAAGTTTTGTTCCAGAAACAACAGAGGTCTGTGACTGTTTCCATTATGGATTTTACCAGCATATACAAACTACAGCCTTTCCTTCAAGCTATGCTTAAAATCATCTAATCGCAAGTATCCATATAATTCCTTTTGTTTCCTGGACTCTGCTACTTAACAATCTCTGAACTTTATTCTAAATTACAACAATGCATTGGTTATAATCTCTCAAATTGCTACAACAGCATCATACTCAAAACTTTACAACTGTTCTCTGCTACAAGTTATCATAGTTGAAATATCCTCCTGCAAGCATGTTAATCTATTCAGAACGCTGCATCTATGTGTTCAGTTAAACAGTTCTCCTGTGATTTTCCAATATATGCACAATCAGTATTTAATGCCTTAAACTTGCAATTTGCCTATCACCTGTGCAACTCTGCTTACAGCTGTAAATACTATTAAGTACTGTGAACCTGCAGTAAGTTTTTGCTTCCATGAGTCACAACCTTTTACCAGTTTACGCTGAAGCCTGAACATCTTACATTGCTACATTTATCTCATGAATTCTGCAGCTACTCCTATTAACCATTACTCACAGTATCAATTTATGTTTCCATTGAAGTCACAATATATTATATTCATATGCTATACTCTCTATGATTTCTACAATAACTTCTTGCAACTATGAAAGACAGAATATCATCTTTCCACATCCAGTATACTCTTCTCCCGGGTCAGGGATCAGTGTCTCCAATTCCCTACCATTGCCCTGAGGGTCTGTGTCCTGATCGCATATACACCGGAACCTGACAGGTCTGCTTTATTAGATGAAAACTATTTATACTAGAAGGTCCCATTATACCCGCATGAGTCACACAATACGTTTGATATTGGTTTTAAATCTGTATGTAATATTGCACTTTGAATCACTACATAATTTCATTTTGTGTCTTTTTAATGATTTGCTTTGCTAATATATATATATATATATATATATATATATATATATATATATATATATATATATATATATATATATATATTAACTGTATATACAGATTAAAAGAGTGTTGTGTTCTCTTTCTTTTTATAACAGAAATATTTTGCAATTAATATCTTTCTTTTTTAAATGGAATAATAGATTTAGGATAGATATTGCAGATAAGGCAATCTTTGTGTTGCATGTTGCAGGGTCGGTTTTGAAGTTTGGAGTATGCACTTTGAGTACATATGCATCTCAGCTGCTCACATGAATTGGAAAAACAAATGTTCTCAGACTTAAATTACAGTAAAATAGACTCAATACCTAATGGAAGTAGATTGCATAGTACTTTTGTTATATTAACACAGAATTACCTTTTATAACTATAAAGTGAGAGAATATTTTGATGTGTATCTTGTAAAGTTTTTTTTCCACCTTAAAAGTACAACAGGCGCCTCTGGAAATATGAATCAGACTTTGAACACACTGGGTTTGAGCTTGGAATACAAGCATTTGGTGCAGGTAATCTGTTGCTTTTTAGTATGTATTCCCAAAGCTGGTGAAAAATGATCAAAGACTAATCTTTTCTTTTTGATGTGAAGGTGAGGAACTTATCTCTGTTACCATATATTCTATGTTGAATTCCTTGTGTTTTTAGTTATTCACTTCTAATTTATATCATATATCAGCGACTGAGTTGATACAGAGCGAGAATATAATTAAATACGATTAGATTAAACAGCAGCCTAAGTTTAAACATATGCAAACACTCACCTAGATTATGAGTTTTATGTTAGCCTTAAAAAGCAGCGTTGAGAGGTCCCAATGCTGCTTTTTTCCTAACGCTGGTATTACGAGTCTTGCAGGTACAGGTGTACCGCTCACTTTTTTTCTGCGACTCTAAAATACCGCAAATCCATTTACGTCAATTGCATATCCCATATTTTCAATGGGATTTTCCTAACGCCGGTATTACGAGTCTTCCTAAAAGTGAGCGGTACAGCCTCTCCCTTCAAGCCTGGTACCGCATTTAAAAGTCAGTAGTTAAGAGTTTTATGGGCTAACGCTGTAACATAAAACTCTTACCTAAAGTGCTAAAAAGTACACTAGCACCCATAAACTACCTATTAACCCCTAAACCGAGGCCCCCCCACATCGCAAACATTAAATTAAAATTTTTAACCCCTAATCTGCCAAACCGGACATCGCCGCCACTATAATAAATATATTAACCCCTAAACCGCCATACTCCTGCATCGCAAACACTAGTTAAATTTTATTAACCCCTAATCTGCCATCCCTAACATCGCCGACACCTACCTACATTTATTAACCCCTAATCTGCCACCTACAACGTTGCCGCCACTATATAAAATGTATTAACCCCTAAACCTAAGTCTAACCCTAACCCTAGCCCCCCCTAACTTAAATATAATTTAAATAAATCTAAATAAAATTACTATCATTAACTAAATAATTCCTATTTAAAATTAAATACTTACCTATAAAATAAACCCTAAGATAGCTGCAATAAAACTAATAGTTACATTGTAGCTAGCTTAGGGTTTATTTTTATTTTACAGGCAACTTTGTATTTATTTTAACTAGGTACAATAGTTATTAAATCGTTATTAACTATTTAATAGCTACCTAGCTAAAATAAATACAAAAGTACCTGTAAAATAAAACCTAACCTAAGTTACAATAACACCTAACACTACACTATAATTAAATGAATTCCCTACATTAAATTAAATTAAATTAAATTAATTACAATTAAATAAAATAAACTAAAGTACAAAAAAAACAAACACTAAATTACAGAAAATAATAAAATAATTACAAGTTTTTTAAACTAATTACACCTAATCTAATCCCCCTAATAAAATAAAAAAGCCCCCCAAAATAATAAAAATCCCTACCCTATACTAAATTACAAATAGCCCTTAAAAGGGCCTTTTTGCGGGGCATTGCCCCAAAGTAATCAGCTCTTTTACCTTTTAAAAAAAATACAATACCCCCCAACATTAAAACCCACCACCCACACACCCAACCCTACTCTAAAACCCACCCAATCCCCCTTTAATAAAACCCAACACGAATCCCTTGAAGATCACCCTACCTTGAGACGTCTTCACCCAACCAGGCAGAAGTGGTCCTCCAGACGGGCAGAAGTCTTCATCCAAGCTGGGAAGAAGAGGTCCTCCAGATGGGCAGAAGTCTTCATCCAGACGGCATCTTCTATCTTCATCCATCTGGAGTGGAGTGGGTCCATCTTCAAGACATCCAACGCGGATATATTAAATATAATGTAGGTTGCGGTGATGTTGAGGGCATCAGATTAGGGGCTCATAAGTATAATGTAGGTGGCGGCGGTGTCCGGAGCGGCAGATTAGGTGTTAATAATATTATGCAGGTGACGGCGATGTCGGGGGCGGCAGATTAGGGGTTAATAAGTGTAAGATTAGGGGTGTTTAGACTTGGGGTTCATGTTAGGGTGTTAGGAGTAAAAGTAATTTTTTTCCCCCATAGGAATCAATGGGGCTGCGTTAAGAGCTGAACGCTGCTTTTTTGCAGGTGTAAGGTTTTTTCAGCCGGCTCTGTCCCATTGATTCCTATGGGGAAATTGTGCATAAGCATGTTTAGCCAGCTCACCGCTACCGTAAGCAGCACTGGTATTGAGGTGAGCAAAAAAATACGTAATGCCAGCGCTGTCTGTAGGTGAGCGGTGCGCATAAACTACTCGTTAGCACCGCACAGCCTTACCGACAAAACTCGTAATCTAGCCGACTGTGTCTATAGAAGTGCGCACTGTATTCATTCAAGAAAACTTTATTAATAATTTCATACTTAATTGAATTTAACCCCTTGTACCAAATGAACGTAGCTACTACGCTACACAGTAATTTGCCCAGCGTAGGGCAAGATTACAAGTGGCACACTAATTAACACTCCTGTTATTATTATTATTATCATTATTATCATTTATTTGTATAGCGCTGGGTACAATGATAGGGGTATACAATGACAAAGATTTGTGATAAAATACAAAACATAACAAGACTAAACAAATCTAGCACAGGAGGAAGAGGGCCCTGCTCCGGAGAGCTCACAGTCTATAGGTTTAGGGTGCAGAGACATAAGGTTGGGGTAGCTTGTTACATCGGTTGTATTTGCAGCAGTGAGTCTGGCATTTCATGTACATGTATTAGCTTGGTTCGGATGCGGGATGGAGGAGAGATGGTAAGCCTCTCTGAATAGGTGGGTTTTCAAGGATCTTCTGAAGCTATACAAGGTTGGAGACATTCTGATGGAGCGGGGTAGAGAGTTCCAGAGGACAGGAGCAGCACGTGCAAAGTCTTGGATGCGGGAGTGGGATGTAGAGATAACAGGGTGTAGAGACGTAGGTCAGAGATTAATCGAAGAGGACGGGATGGGGAGTATTTCACGATGAGAGAGGAAATATAGTTGGGAGTTAGACTGTTGAGTGCTTTGTAGGTTAGGGCTAATACTTTAAATTGTATTCTGGAGTGTTAAATGCGCTAGATGTAAGCTTTTTGCGCTCGTTGGCTTGCGCTCGTATTGTAAGTTAAAAGTAAACTGTTTTTGCTCACACACTAAACCAATGAGTGCAAAAAGCCGAACCCCAATTAAAATATTGCGTGCACATTTACGTGTTCCCCCATAGAAGTCAATGGAGCAAAAAAAGTGTGGGGGGAAACAAAACCGATCGCATATTCTGAAGTGCGCTAACCCGACATGAAAATATGAATATTTCACATTCAAAGGATTTATTTTTTCATAAATACATATTTCTACATATATATGATTTTTTTGTACAATATATATAGATGATTATATAGATATATATGTACTGTATGTATAGGAATATCTATTTATAAATACATAGAACATATACTGCTATGTCTGAAAGGAAAGATTGTGGGTGGCGCCAGTGAAGGCTAACTGTGAGAGTAATTGATTTATGATGGGGAATATGTCTAAAAGTGTGAGTCACAATTTCCAAAACATAAAAGTATATATATAAATCACAACTATACCTATTGTGAAAAGAGAATATTTATAGTATTACCAGGCTAATTCAGCTCTAAGGACAATAAATAATAATCCTAAAAAACAAGTTTTTTAAATAAATCGATAATATTTTATTTTAATACATAGACTAGTCAAAACATTAGGACATTTAAAGTAGAATTGCACCGGTGCCCCTAAAATAATTAATATTAGAAAATCGAATAGAACAATAATTCCTAAAAAACAATTCCTAAAACACAATTTAATATACTTATCAAACAATCTAAAATAAAAAACATAAGATGAGAGGTGATTCGTGTGATGCAGGTTAGTGGAAGTATAATACAGATACCAGCTCTCAAAGTCCCTTTTAGTAACCTTGCAGCGATATCGTTAGTCAGATTCTGGTTTACTCCTATTCCGGATAAGTGTAATAAAGTTGCAACTTAAGATACTTTTCCAATTTGTTACATCAAATTTGTTACATCAAATTAGCCCGGACTGATCTTTTCAGTATTGATGCGTGTAAGATAAATATAATATGCTGAATCTGGGTCTTAGCGATATTGGCAAGCTTTTTGTATTTTCAGTTCTTACTCACCAAATATCCCCTCAGTGTAGCACAGTCTGGTTTCACTGTTGTATAACCGCCAGGCTATCTCACCAACAGTTGGACTTTCCTTCTTAATTTGCGACAAATACCGATCAGCAGTTTCTTCGCTTTAATACTTGAAAATCCTCAAAGGGTATAACGATCCGTTTGCAGAAGTGCGCGCACTTATTTTGAAATTGCCGCTCCTACCGTTCAACCAATCTGTCTTCCTTTTGTTTGCACAGATCCATGGTACATACGGGCTCTCAATCAGCCTCTCCTTGCTTTGCACAAAGCTCACAGGTGCTGGGAAATCAGTTAATCCACGCGTATCGGCTCTCATGGGGCCTTTGTCAAGAGAGCCGATACGCGTGGATTAACTGATTTCCCAGCACCTGTGAGCTTTGTGCAAAGCAAGGAGAGGCTGATTGAGAGCCCGTATGTACCATCATTGTGCTCCCAGAACCGTATACCAAGAAGCCTGGATCTGTGCAAACAAAAGGAAGACAGATTGGTTGAACGGTAGGAGCGGCAATTTCAAAATAAGTGCGCGCACTTCTGCAAACGGATCGTTATACCCTTTGAGGATTTTCAAGTATTAAAGCGAAGAAACTGCTGATCGGTATTTGTCGCAAATTAAGAAGGAAAGTCCAACTGTTGGTGAGATAGCCTGGCGGTTATACAACAGTGAAACCAGACTGTGCTACACTGAGGGGATATTTGGTGAGTAAGAACTGAAAATACAAAAAGCTTGCCAATATCGCTAAGACCCAGATTCAGCATATTATATTTATCTTACACGCATCAATACTGAAAAGATCAGTCCGGGCTAATTTGATGTAACAAATTTGATGTAACAAATTGGAAAAGTATCTTAAGTTGCAACTTTATTACACTTATCCGGAATAGGAGTAAACCAGAATCTGACTAACGATATCGCTGCAAGGTTACTAAAAGGGACTTTGAGAGCTGGTATCTGTATTATACTTCCACTAACCTGCATCACACGAATCACCTCTCATCTTATGTTTTTTATTTTAGATTGTTTGATAAGTATATTAAATTGTGTTTTAGGAATTGTTTTTTAGGAATTATTGTTCTATTCGATTTTCTAATATTAAATTGTGTTTTAGGAATTGTTTTTTAGGAATTATTGTTCTATTCGATTTTCTAATATTAATTATTTTAGGGGCACCGGTGCAATTCTACTTTAAATGTCCTAATGTTTTGACTAGTCTATGTATTAAAATAAAATATTATCGATTTATTTAAAAAACTTGTTTTTTAGGATTATTATTTATTGTCCTTAGAGCTGAATTAGCCTGGTAATACTATAAATATTCTCTTTTCACAATAGGTATAGTTGTGATTTATATATATACTTTTATGTTTTGGAAATTGTGACTCACACTTTTAGACATATTCCCCATCATAAATCAATTACTCTCACAGTTAGCCTTCACTGGCGCCACCCACAATCTTTCCTTTCAGTCTTTTCAACTTTTTCACACTTTGTGAGGAGTGTGAACAGTGGGCAGGCTTAAACTGTTTTACTGAGCTCCCTGACACATCCACTTTTTACATATACTGCTATGTGCAGAACATTGGAATGTCAAATATTTACAGTAAATACAAACTATAACACTTTAAATATACAAATTTCATAAATATGCTTTTACATGTTTTCATCTACTTAAAGGGACAGTACACCGTAAAAATGTTTCCAATTAATATATTTTCAATGACTTGTTATACCAGCTGCAGAGTATTATGAGAATTTGTATTTTAAGGTTTATTTATGTATATGAATTAGCTGGTTTTGTGCTTTTAAAGCAGAGCCTATTACAATGTGTTGAGCTTCCAGGTCCAGCTCATATCAGATCTCATTATGTTATCACTTTTATTTACACAGACTTGCTTCCTTATTAGTGATGTCGCGAACCTAAAATTTTGGGTTCGCAAACGGCGAACGCGAACTTCCGCAAAAGTTTGCGAACCGGCGAACCGCCATAGACTTCAATATGCAGGCGAATTTTAAAACCCACAGGGACTCTTTCTGGCCACAATAGTGATGGAAAAGTTGTTTCAAGGGGACTAACACCTGGACTGTGGCATGCCGGAGGGGGATCCATGGCAAAACTCCCATGGAAAATTACATAGTTGATGCAGAGTCTGGTTTTAATCGATAAAGGGCATAAATCACCTAACATTCCTAAATTGTTTGGAATAACGTCCTTTAAAACATCAGGTATTGTAAGGGTTACACCCGCTTCACAGTGCGCAGTGTAGGTCATATACCTGCCCTGACCATGCTTTGCAGACCAGGTATCAGTGGTCAGATGGACCCTTGCCCCAACACTGTGTGCCAGACATGCCATTATAGCAGACTTATATGGCTTTGGCGTTGCTTTTTGGTAATTAGAAGGCTGCTAAATGCCACTGAGCACCACACGTGTTTCATGCCCAGCAGTGAAGGGGTTAATTAGGGAGCATGTAGGGAGCTTGTAGAGTTAATTTTAGCTTAAGTGTAGTGTAGTAGACAACCCAAAGTATTGATCTAGGCCCATTTTGGTATATTTCATGCCACCATTTCACCGCCAAATGCGATCAAATTTAAAAAAAAACAATTTTAGGTTTCTCACTGAAATTATTTACAAACAGCTTGTTCTATTATGGCACAAATGGTTGTAAATGCTTCTCTGGGATCCCCTTTGTTCAGAAATAGCAGAAATATATGACTTTGGCATTGCTTTCTGGTAATTAGAAGGCCGCTAAATGCTGCTGCGCATCACATGTGTATTATGGCTAGCAGTTAAGGGGTTAATGAGGTAGTTTGTAGGGAGCTTGCAGGGTTAATTTTAGATTTAGTGTAGAGATCAGCCTCCCACCTGACACATCAGACCCCCTGATCCCTCCCAAACAGCTTCCTTCCCTCCCCCACCCCACAATTGTCCCCGCCATCTTAAGTACTGGCAGAAAGTCTGCCAGTAATAAAATAAAAGTTTTACATTTTTTAAGCATATTTACATATGCTGTGGTGTAGCATCCCCCCTTAGCCCCCAACCTCCCTGATCCCCCCAAAACATCTCTCTAACCCTCCCCATCTGCCTTATCGGCGGCCATCTTGGGTACTGGCAGCTGTCTGCTATTATTTCACAGTCAAAAAAGTGTGTTTTTTTTTAAATGTACACTACTGTTACACCAGATATGAGTGGTGGCACTGGGCAAGTGGGCACAGTATACGCTGTGAGCCTGACACACACGCTGGCAGGCAGGCAACTGCAGTTAGATAACACATGAAAAAAAAAAGCAGACTGATGTTCTAGCCCTAAAAAGGGCTTTTTGGGGTGCTGTCCTTACAGCAGAGATCAGATGAGTCCTTCAGGACTGTAGTGGACACTGAATACACTAGCCTAGCTATCAATTTCCCTATTAAATCAGGAGCAGCTACACTGTCCCTCCTCTCACTAAGAATGCAGCTTCCGAATTAATCTAAAATGGATGCTGTCCAGGAGGTGGGAGGGTCTGGGAGGGAGGGTCTGCTGCTGATTGGCTGGAATGTGTCTTCTGACTGTGAGGTATAGGGTCAAAGTTTACTCAATGATGAGGAATAGGGGGCGGACCGAACATGGCATATGTTCGCCGTCCGCCGCAAACGCGAACATGCTATGTTCGCCGGGAACTATTCGCGACATCACTATTCCTTATCTAATATCTGTTTGTAAACCAATGCTCAGTACTTACAAAGAACAATGGAAAATTAACATTTTATTACTTAAACTATCCTGTACCACACTGAGGGGGATATTTATCAAAGCCTCAACTGCAAATACGCCGGAATTCCGCAGCGTAATTGCTGTAAGATTGATCCAACCTAGTTATCAAAGCCTACAGTCCGGCAAATGTTGAAATTTGTGACGTAACATACGATCCGCCGGTCTCAATCCGATGCAGATCGATGCTTATGTAATTACAGATGTTCCGAAAACACATTTGGCTCTATTTGACACCTTTTCCCAGTTATCATACTTTTAACAGGTACGCTCGCAGCTATTCCGGCCCAGCATACCTGGTTTTCAATCCGCCACCCTGAAGGCCGCGGATGCCATAGAAATCAATGGGAGTCTGAAAGCAGCAAAAGCTTATTTTCGATGCTGCCAGATATCCCATTGATTTATATGGTTGAAAACAAGTTACGTTTACACCTAACACCATAACATAAACCCTGAGTCTAAACACCCCTAATCTGCCAACCCCCGACATCGCTGCCACCAAAATAAAATGTATTAACCCCTTTTCCGCCATTCACTGACATCGCCACCACTAAATAAACTTATTAACCCCTAAACCTCTGGCCTCCCACATCACCACCACTAACTAAACCTATTAACCTCTAAACCGTCAGCCCACCGCATCGCAAAAAACTAAATTAAACTATTAACCCCTAAACCTAACAACCCCCTAACTTTAAATTAAAATTACAACATCCCTATCTTAAAATAAATTTAAACTTACCTGTAGAATTAAAATTAACTATTTTAAACTATTAATTAACCTACCCTAAGTATTATCCTACAATTAAATTAACTTACAAATTAAATAAACTAAATTACATATTGAAGAAACCTAACCCTACTAAAATTATTTAAATATACTATTAAACATTATTACAAATGACTAAATTACAGAAAAAAACAAACACTAATTTAAAGCCCCCCAAAATAAAAAAAACCCTAGCCAACAATAAACTACCAATGTCCATTAAAAGGGCCTTTTGTGGGGCATTGCCCCAAAGATATCAGCTCTTTTACTTGTAAAAAAAATACAAACACCCCCCAACAGTAAAACCCACCACCCAACCAACCACCCCCCCCCAAATAAAAAATCTATCTAAAATAACCTAAGCTCCTCATTGGCCTGAAAAGGGCATTTGTATGGGCATTGTATGGGCATTGCCCGTAGCTCTTTTACATGCCAAGAACCCTAATCTAAAAATAAAACCCACCCAAAAAAACCTTAAAAAAACCTAACATTAACCCCCAACGATCCACTTACAGTTCTTGAAGTCCCGCTTGAAGGATCCATTTGGAGCCAGAGAAGTCATCATCCAGGCGGCAAGAAGTCTTCATCCGGGCTGCCTCTTCCATCTTCATCCAGCCGGAGAAGTCCTCATCCAGTTGGCAAGAAGTCTTCATCCAGACGGCATCTTCTATCTTCATCCATCTGGCACGGAACGGGTCCATCGTGAAGACATCCGCCGCGGAGCATCCTCTTCATATGGTCGCCGCCGTAAACTGGAACTTCAATGCAAGTGATGTCATCCAAGATGGCGTCTCTTGCATTCCTATTGACTGAAAGATTTCAATCAGCCAATAGGATTAGAGCTGCTAAAATCCTATTGGCTGTTCCAATCAGCCAATAGGATTGAGCTCTCATTCTATTGGCTGATTGGAACAACCAATATGATTTTAGAAGCTCTAAATCTATTAGATATATGTCTGTGTATATATATATATATATATATATATATACACACATATAAATACATACATAGGGGAATATCTATCAAGCTCTGAATGGAGCTTGAGGCCCCGTGTTTCTGGTGAGCTTGCAGACTCGCCAGAAACAGCAGTTATGAAGCAGCGGTCACAAAGACCGCTGTTCCATAACCTGTCCGCCTGCTCTGAGCAGATGGACAGACATCGCCGGAAATCAACCCGATTGAGTACGATCGGGTTGATTGACACCTCCCTGCAGGCAGCCGATTTTCTGCGAGTCTGCAGGGGGCGGCGCTGCACCAGCAGCTCTTGTGAGCTGCTGGTGCAATGCTGAATACAGAGAGCGTATTGCTCTCCGCATTCAGTGAGGTCTCTCGGACCTGATCCGTACTGTCGGATCAGGTCCGAAAGACCTTTGATAAATAGAGGCCATAGATATGTACACATACATAGACACATATATATAAACATACATATACATCTTTAGACATCTCATATCTTTGAGCCTTTGTAATTTTTCATGCAATATTTTTCAATACTTTTTTTTATATGGTGTTAATATGGGTGTATCTATACTTTGTAATATATTTTTTATGTGTTTTGTGGAACTTGTTAACCAGAGCTCTGCAGTCACAGTAATCATTCTAGCTCAAACGATTGTGTTTAATTTCAACTCGTAATACCAACGGTAAGTCTGAAAAGCACAAACACCCGTGATAAACCCCTTATCGCTTGGGCGCAAGCATTTGTGCTCCACTCGTAATTTGGCCCATAATGTGTTGACATAACACTTACGTCCAACACAGAGGAGCATGTTGCGTAGTGATGTCGCGAATTGTTCGCCGGCGAATAGTTCCTGGCGAACATAGCTTGTTTGCATTCGCCGTGGCGGGCGAACATATGCGATGTTCGATCCGTCCCCTATTTGTTATCATTGAGTAAACTTTGACCCTGTATCTCACAGTCTGCAGACACATTTCAGCCAATCAGCAGCGGACACTCCCTCCCAGACCCTCCCAGCTCCTGGACAGCAGCCATTTTAGATTCATTCGGAAGCTGCATTCTTAGTGAGAGGAGGGACAGTGTAGCTGCTGGTGATTTTATAGGGAAATTGATAGCTAGGCTAGTGTATTCAGTGTCCACTACAGTCCTGAAGGACTTATCTGATCTCTGCTGTAAGGACAGCACCCCAAAAAGCCCTTTTTAGGGTTAGAACATCATTTTTTTTCCCCTGTGTAATCTTATTGCAGTTGCTTGCCTGCCAAGGCACTTGCCCAGTGCCACCACTCATATCTGGTGTAACAGTAGTGTAAATAATTTAAAAAAAACACACTTTTTTGACTGTGAAACATCAGTCTGCTAGTGTAATCTAATTGCAGTTGCCTGCCTCCTAGCGTGTGTGCCAGGCCCACTTGCCCAGTGCCACCACTCATATCTGGTGTAACAGTAATGTAAATAATAAAAAAAAAAAAAAAAACTTTTTTGATTGTGAAACATCAGTCTGCTAGTGTTATCTAATTGCAGTTGCTTGCCTGCCAGCATGTGTGCCAGGCCCTCTTGTCCAGTGCCACCACTCATATCTGGTGTAACAGTAGTGTAAATAATTAAAACAAAAACACTTTTTGGACTGTGAAACATCAGTCTGCGTGTTTAATCTAATTGCAGTTGCCTGCCTGCCAGCGTGTGTGCCAGGCCCACTTGCCCAGTGCCACCACTCATATCTGGTGTAACAGTAGTGTAAATAATTAAAAAAAAAAACTTTTTTATTGTGAAACATCAGTCTGCTAGTGTAATCTAATTGCAGTTGCCTGCCTGCTAGCGTGTGTGCCAGGCCCACTTGCACAGTGCCACCATTCATATCTGTTGTAACAGTAGTGTAAATAATTTAAAAAAAAATGTTTGACTGTGAAACATCAGTCTGCTATTGTAATCTAATTGCAGTTGCCTGTCTGCCAGCATGTGTGCCAGGCCCACTTGCCCAGTGCCACCACTCATATCTTATGTAACAGTAGTGTAAATAATTAAAAAAAAAAAAAACTTTTTTGACTGTGAAACATCAGTCTGCTAGTGTAATCTAATTGCAGTTGCCTGCCTGCTAGTGTGTGTGCCAGGCCCACTTGCCCAGTGCCACCACTCATATCTGGTGTAACAGTAGTGTAAATAATTTAAAAAAAAAAAACACTTATTTTGACTGTGAAACATCAGTCTGCTAGTGTAATCTAATTGCAGTTGCCTGCCTGCCAGCGTGTGTGCTAGGCCCACTTGCCCAGTGCCACCACTCATATCTGGTGTAACAGTAGTGTAAATAATTAAAAAAAAAAACTTTTTTGGCTGTGAAACATCAGTCTGCTAGTTTAATCTAATTGCAGTTGCCTGCCTGCTAGCATGTGTGCTAGGCCCACTTGTCCAGTGTCACCACTCATATCTGGTGTAACAGTAGTGTAAATAATTTAAAAAAAAAAAAGTTTTTGACTGTGAAACATCAGTCTGCTAGTGTAATCTAATTGCAGTTGCCTACGTGCTAGCGTGTGTGCCAGGCCCACTTGCTCAGTGCCACCACTCATATCTGGTGTAACAGTAGTGTAAATAATTTAAAAAAAAAAAATTTTTGACTGTGAAACATCAGTCTGCTAGTGTAATCTAATTGCAGTTGCCTGCCTCCTAGCGTGTGTGCCAGGCTCACTTGCCCAGTGCCACCACTTATATCTGGTGTAACAGTAGTGTAAATAATTAAAAAAAAAAAAAAAAAACTTTTTTGACTGTGAAACATCAGTCTGCTAGTGTTATCTAATTGCAGTTGCTTGCCTGCCAGCATGTGTGCCAGGCCCACTTGTCCAGTGCCACCACTCATATCTGGCGTAACAGTAGTGTAAATAATTAAAAAAAAAACACTTTTTTGGCTGTGAAACATCAGTCTGCTAGTTTAATCTAATTGCAGTTGCCTGCCTGCTAGCATGTGTGCTAGGCCCACTTGTCCAGTGTCACCACTCATATCTGGTGTAACAGTAGTGTAAATAATTTAAAAAAAAAAAAGTTTTTGACTGTGAAACATCAGTCTGCTAGTGTAATCTAATTGCAGTTGCCTACGTGCTAGCGTGTGTGCCAGGCCCACTTGCTCAGTGCCACCACTCATATCTGGTGTAACAGTAGTGTAAATAATTTAAAAAAAAAAATTTTTTGACTATGAAACATCAGTCTGCTAGTGTAATCTAATTGCAGTTGCCTGCCTGCTAGCGTGTGTGCCAGGCTCACTTGCCCAGTGCCACCACTTATATCTGGTGTAACAGTAGTGTAAATAATTAAAAAAAAAAAAAAAAACTTTTTTGACTGTGAAACATCAGTCTGCTAGTGTTATCTAATTGCAGTTGCTTGCCTGCCAGCATGTGTGCCAGGCCCACTTGTCCAGTGCCACCACTCATATCTGGCGTAACAGTAGTGTAAATAATTAAAAAAAAAACACTTTTTGGACTGTGAAACATCAGTCTGCTAGTGTAATCTAATTGAAGTTGCCTGCCTGCCTGCCAGCGTGTGTGCCAGGCCCACTTGCCCAGTGCCACCACTCATATCTGGTGTAACAGTAGTGTAAATAATAAAAAAAAAAAACTTTTTTGACTGTGAAACATCAGTCTGCTAGTGTAATCTAATTGCAGTTGCCTGCCTGCTAGCGTGTATGCCAGGCCCACTTGCCCAGTGCCACCACTCATATCTGGTGTAACAGTAGTGTAAATAATTAAAAAAAAACACTCTTTGGACTGTGAAACATCAGTCTGCTATTGTAATCTAATTGCAGTTGCCTGCCTGCCAGCGTGTGTGCCAGGCCCACTTGCCCAGTGCCACCACTCATATCTGGTGTAACAGTAGTGTAAATAATTTTAAAAAAAAAACACTTTTTTGACTGTGAAACATCAGTCTGCTAGTGTAATCTAATTGCAGTTGCCTGCCTGCCAGCGTGTGTGCCAGGCCCACTTGCCCAGTGCCACCACTCATATCTGGTGTAACAGTAGTGTAAATAATTAAAAAAAATGTTTTGACTGTGAAACATCAGTCTGCTATTGTAATCTTATTGCAGTTGCCTGCCTGACAGCGTGTGTGCCAGGCCCACTTGCCCAGTGCCACCACTCATATCTGGTGTAACAGTAGTGTAAATAATTAAAAAAAAAAAAACTTTTTTGACTGTGAAACATCAGTTTGCTAGTTTAATCTAATTGCAGTTGCCTGCCTGCTAGCATGTGTGCTAGGCCCACTTATCCAGTGCCACCACTCATATCTGGTGTAACAGTAGTGTAAATAATTTTTAAAAAAATATTATTTTTGACTGTGAAACATCAGTCTGCTAGTGTAATCTAATTGCAGTTGCCTGCGTGCTAGCGTGTGTGCCAGGCCCACTTGCTCAGTGCCACCACTCATATCTGGTGTAACAGTAGTGTAAAGAATTTTTAAAAAAAAAACTTTTTTGACTGTGAAACATCAGTCTGCTAGTGTAATCTAATTGCAGTTGCCTGCGTGCTAGCGTGTGTGCCAGGCCCACTTGCTCAGTGCCACCACTCATATCTGGTGTAACAGTAGTATAAATAATTAAAAAAAAACTTTTTTGACTGTGAAACATTAGTCTGCTAGTGTAATCTAATTGCAGTTGCCTGCCTGCTAGCGTGTGTGCCAGGCCCACTTGCCCAGTGCCACCACTCATATCTGGTGTAACAGTAGTGTAAATAATTAAAAAAAAAATGTTTTGACTGTGAAACATCAGTCTGCTATTGTAATCTAATTGCATTTGCCTGCCTGCCAGCGTGTGTGCCAGGCCAACTTGCCCAGTGCCACCACTCATATCTGGTGTAACAGTAGTGTAAATAATTAAAAAAAAAAAAACACTTTTTTGACTGTGAAACATCAGTCTGCTAGTGTAATCTAATTGCAGTTGCCTGCCTGCTAGCGTGTGTGCCAGGCCCACTTGCCCAGTGCCCCCACTCATATCTGGTGTAACAGTAGTGTAAATCATTTTTAAAAAAAACACTTTTTTGACTGTGAAACATCAGTCTGCTAGTGTAATCTAATTGCAGTTGCCTGCCTGCTAGCATGTGTGCCAGGCCCACTTGTCCAGTGCCACCACTCATATCTGGTGTAACAGTAGTGTAAATAATTTAAAAAAAAAAAAACTTTTTTGACTGTGAAACATCAGTCTGCTAGTGTAATCTAATTGCAGTTGCCTGCCTGCTAGCATGTGTGCCAGGCCCACTTGTCCAGTGCCACCACTCATATCTGGTGTAACAGTAGTGTAAATAATTTAAAAAAAACAAAACTTTTTTGACTGTGAAACATCAGTCTGCTAGTGTAATCTAATTGCAGTTGCCTGCGTGCTAGCGTGTGTGCCAGGCCCACTTGATCAGTGCCACCACTCATATCTGGTGTAACAGTAGTGTAAATAATTGAAAAAAAAAAAAATTTGACTGTGAAACATCGTCTGCTAGTGTAATCTAATTGCAGTTGCCTGCCTGCCAGCGTGTGTGCCAGGCCCACTTGCCCTGTGCCACCACTCATATCTGGTGTAACAGTAGTGTAAATAATTTAAAAAAAAAACACTTTTTTGACTGTGAAACATCAGTCTGCTAGTGTAATCTAATTGCAGTTGCCTGCCTGCTAGCGTGTGTGCCAGGCCCACTTGCCCAGTGCCACCACTCATATCTGGTGTAACAGTAGTGTAAATAATTTAAAAAAAAAACACTTTTTTGACTGTGAAACATCAGTCTGCTAGTGTAATCTAATTGCAGTTGCCGGCCTGCCTGCCTGCCAGCGTGTGTGCTAGGCCCACTTGCCCAGTGCCACCACTCATATCTGGTATAACAGTAGTGTAAATAATTAAAAAAAAAAAACTTTTTTGACTGTGAAACATCAGTCTGCTAGTTTAATCTAATTGCAGTTGCCTGCCTGCTAGCATGTGTGCTAGGCCCACTTGTCCAGTGCCCCACTCATATCTGGTGTAACAGTAGTGTAAATAATTTAAAAAAAAAAAACTTTTTTGACTGTGAAACATCAGTCTGCTAGTGTAATCTAATTGCAGTTGCCTGCGTGCTAGCATGTGTGCCAGGCCCACTTGCTCAGTGCCACCACTCATATCTGGTGTAACAGTATTGTAAATAATTTAATAAAAACAAACTTTTTTGACTGTGAAACATCAGTCTGCTAGTGTAATCTAATTGCAGTTGCCTGCGTGCTAGCGTGTGTGCCAGGCCCACTTGCTCAGTGCCACCACTCATATCTGGTGTAACAGTAGTGTAAATAATTAAAAAAAAAAACTTTTTTGACCGTGAAACATTAGTCTGCTAGTGTAATCTAATTGCAGTTGCCTGCCTGCTAGCGTGTGTGCCAGGCCCACTTGCCCAGTGCCACCACTCATATCTGGTTTAACAGTAGTGTAAATAATTGAAAAAAAAATGTTTTGACTGTGAAACATCAGTCTGCTATTGTAATCTAATTGCAGTTGCCTGCCTGCCAGCGTGTGTGCCAGGCCCACTTGCCCAGTGCCACCACTCATATCTGGTGTAACAGTAGTGTAAATAATTAAAAAAACAACAACACTTTTTTGAATGTGAAACATCAGTCTGCAAGTGTAATTTAATTGCAGTTGCCTGCCTGCTAGCTTGTGTGCCAGGCCCACTTGCCCAGTTCCACCACTCATATCTGGTGTAACAGTAGTGTAAATAATTTTTTAAAAAAACACTTTTTTGACTGTGAAAGATCAGTCTGCTAGTGTAATCTAATTGCAGTTGCCTGCCTGCCAGCGTGTTTGCTAGGCCCACATGCCCAGTGCCACCACTCATATCTGGTGTAACAGTAGTGTAAATAATTTTTTTTAAAAAACTTTTTTGACTGTTGAACATCAGTCTGCTAGTGTAATCTAATTGCAGTTGCCTGCGTGCTAGCGTGTGTGCCAGGCCCACTTGCTCAGTGCCACCACTCATATCTGGTGTAACAGTAGTGTAAATAATTTAAAAAAAAAAAAATTTGACTGTGAAACATCATCTGCTAGTGTAATCTAATTGCAGTTGCCTGCCTGCTAGCGTGTGTGCCAGGCCCACTTGCCCAGTGCCACCACTCATATCTGGTGTAACAGTAGTGTAAATAATTTAAAAAAAATAATCTTTTTTGACTGTGAAACATCAGTCTGCTAGTGTAATCTAATTGCAGTTGCCTGCCTGCCAGTGTGTGTGCCAGGCTCACTTGCCCAGTGCCACCACTCATATCTGGTGTAACAGTAGTGTAAATAATTTAAAAAAAACAAAACGTTTTTGACTGTGAAACATCAGTCTGCTAGTGTAATCTAATTGCAGTTGCCTACGTGCTAAGGTGTGTGCCAGGCCCACTTGCTCAGTGCCACCACTCATATCTGGTGTAACAGTAGTGTAAATAATTTTAAAAAAAAAACTTTTTTGACTGTGAAACATCAGTCTGCTAGTGTAATCTAATTGCAGTTGCCTGCCTCCTAGCGTGTGTGCCAGGCCCACTTGCCCAGTGCCACCACTTATATCTGGTGTAACAGTAGTGTAAATAATTTAAAAAAAAAAAAACTTTTTTGACTGTGAAACATCAGTCTGCTAGTGTTATCTAATTGCAGTTGCTTGCCTGCCAGCATGTGTGCCAGGCCCACTTGTCCACTTTTTTGACTGTGAAACATCAGTCTGCTAGTTTAATCTAATTGCAGTTGCCTGCCTGCTAGCATGTGTGCTAGGCCCACTTATCCAGTGCCACCACTCATATCTGGTGTAACAGTAGTGTAAATAATTTTTTTAAAAATATTATTTTTGACTGTGAAACATCAGTCTGCTAGTGTAATCTAATTGCAGTTGCCTGCGTGCTAGCGTGTGTGCCAGGCCCACTTGCCCAGTGCCACCACTCATATCTGGTGTAACAGTAGTGTAAAGAATTTTTTTTCAAAAATTTTTTTTTACTGTGAAACATCAGTCTGCTAGTGTAATCTAATTGCAGTTGCCTGCGTGCTAGCGTGTGTGCCAGGCCCACTTGCTCAGTGCCACCACTCATATCTGGTGTAACAGTAGTGTAAATAATTAAAAAAAAACTTTTTTGACTGTGAAACATTAGTCTGCTAGTGTAATCTAATTGCAGTTGCCTGCCTGCTAGCGTGTGTGCCAGGCCCACTTGCCCAGTGCCACCACTCATATCTGGTGTAACAGTAGTGTAAATAATTAAAAAAAAAATGTTTTGACTGTGAAACATCAGTCTGCTATTGTAATCTAATTGCATTTGCCTGCCTGCCAGCGTGTGTGCCAGGCCAACTTGCCCAGTGCCACCACTCATATCTGGTGTAACAGTAGTGTAAATAATTAAAAAAAAAAAACACTTTTTTGACTGTGAAACATCAGTCTGCTAGTTTAATCTAATTGCAGTTGCCTGCCTGCTAGCATGTGTGCTAGGCCCACTTATCCAGTGCCACCACTCATATCTGGTGTAACAGTAGTGTAAATAATTTTTAAAAAAAAAACTTTTTTGACTGTGAAACATCAGTCTGCTAGTGTAATCTAATTGGAGTTGCCTGCGTGCTAGCGTGTGTGCCAGGCCCACTTGCTCAGTGCCACCACTCATATCTGGTGTAACAGTAGTGTAAATAATTAAAAAAAAACTTTTTTGACTGTGAAACATTAGTCTGCTAGTGTAATCTAATTGCAGTTGCCTGCCTGCTAGCATGTGTGCCAGGCCCACTTGCCCAGTGCCACCACTCATATCTGGTGTAACAGTAGTGTAAATAATTAAAAAAAAAATGTTTTGACTGTGAAACATCAGTCTGCTATTGTAATCTAATTGCATTTGCCTGCCTGCCAACGTGTGTGCCAGGCCAACTTGCCCAGTGCCACCACTCATATCTGGTGTAACAGTAGTGTAAATCATTTTTAAAAAAAAAACTTTTTTGACTGTGAAACATCAGTCTGCTAGTGTAATCTAATTGCAGTTGCCTGCCTGCTAGCATGTGTGCCAGGCCCACTTGTCCAGTGCCACCACTCATATCTGGTGTAACAGTAGTGTAAATAATTTAAAAAAAAAAAACTTTTTTGACTGTGAAACATCGTCTGCTAGTGTAATCTAATTGCAGTTGCCTGCCTGCTAGCGTGTGTGCCAGGCCCACTTGCTCAGTGCCACCACTCATATCTGGTGTAACAGTAGTGTAAATAATTGAAAAAAAAAAAATTTGACTGTGAAACATCGTCTGCTAGTGTAATCTAATTGCAGTTGCCTGCCTGCCAGCGTGTGTGCCAGGCCCACTTGCCCTGTGCCACCACTCATATCTGGTGTAACAGTAGTGTAAATAATTTAAAAAAAAAACACTTTTTTGACTGTGAAACATCAGTCTGCTAGTGTAATCTAATTGCAGTTGCCTGCCTGCTAGCGTGTGTGCCAGGCCCACTTGCCCAGTGCCACCACTCATATCTGGTGTAACAGTAGTGTAAATAATTTTAAAAAAAAAAACTTTTTTCACTGTGAAACATCAGTCTGCTAGTGTAATCTAATTGCAGTTGCCTGCCAGCGTGTGTGCTAGGCCCACTTGCCCAGTGCCACCACTCATATCTGGTATAACAGTAGTGTAAATAATTAAAAAAAAAAAAACTTTTTTGACTGTGAAACATCAGTCTGCTAGTTTAATCTAATTGCAGTTGCCTGCCTGCTAGCATGTGTGCTAGGCCCACTTGTCCAGTGCCCCACTCATATCTGGTGTAACAGTAGTGTAAATAATTTAAAAAAAACAAACTTTTTTGACTGTGAAACATCAGTCTGCTATTGTAATCTAATTGCAGTTGCCTGCCTGCCAGCGTGTGTGCCAGGCCCACTTGCCCAGTGCCACCACTCATATCTGGTGTAACAGTAGTGTAAATAATTAAAAAAAAAAAAACTTTTTTGACTGTGAAACATCAGTCTGCTAGTGTAATTTAATTGCAGTTGCCTGCCTGCTAGCTTGTGTGCCAGGCCCACTTGCCCAGTTCCACCACTCATATCTGGTGTAACAGTAGTGTAAATAATTTTAAAAAAAAACACTTTTTTGACTGTGAAAGATCAGTCTGCTAGTGTAATCTAATTGCAGTTACCTGCCTGCCAGCGTGTTTGCTAGGCCCACATGCCCAGTGCCACCACTCATATCTGGTGTAACAGTAGTGTAAATAATTTAAAAAAAAAAACTTTTTTGACTGTTGAACATCAGTCTGCTAGTGTAATCTAATTGCAGTTGCCTGCGTGCTAGCGTGTGTGCCAGGCCCACTTGCTCAGTGCCACCACTCATATCTGGTGTAACAGTAGTGTAAATA
Source organism: Bombina bombina (assembly GCF_027579735.1). NCBI lineage: Eukaryota > Metazoa > Chordata > Amphibia > Anura > Bombinatoridae > Bombina > Bombina bombina. The sequence continues at coordinate 1,567,739,249 of NC_069499.1, read as the reverse complement.
ATTTAAAAAAAAAAATTTGACTGTGAAACATCATCTGCTAGTGTAATCTAATTGCAGTTGCCTGCCTGCTAGCGTGTGTGCCAGGCCCACTTGCCCAGTGCCACCACTCATATCTGGTGTAACAGTAGTGTAAATAATTTTAAAAAAATAATCTTTTTTGACTGTGAAACATCAGTCTGCTAGTGTAATCTAATTGCAGTTGCCTGCCTGCCAGCATGTGTGCCAGGCTCACTTGCCCAGTGCCACCACTCATATCTGGTGTAACAGTAGTGTAAATAATAAAAAAAATCTTTTTTGACTGTGAAACATCAGTCTGCTAGTGTAATCTAATTGCAGTTGCCTGCCTGCCAGCGTGTGTGCCAGGCCCACTTGCCCAGTGCCACCACTCATATCTGTTGTAACAGTAGTGTAAATAATTAAAAAAAAAACTTTTTTGACTGTGAAACATCAGTCTGCTAGTGTAACTTTTTTGACTGTGAAACATCAGTCTGCTAGTGTAATCTAATTGCAGTTGCCTGCCTGCCAGCGTGTGTGCCAGGCCCACTTGCCCAGTGCCACCACTCATATCTGGTGTAACAGTAGTGTAAATAATTTTTTAAAAAAATCTTTTTTGACTGGGAAACATCAGTCTGCTAGTGTAATCTAATTGCAGTTGCCTGCCTGCCAGCGTGTGTGCCAGGCCCACTTGCCCAGTGCCACCACTCATATCTGTTGTAACAGTAGTGTAAATAATTAAAAAAAAACTTTTTTGACTGTGAAACATCAGTCTGCTAGTGTAACTTTTTTGACTGTGAAACATCAGTCTGCTTGTGTAATCTAATTGCAGTTGTCTGCCTGCCAGCGTGTGTGCCAGGCTCACAGCGTTTACTGTGCCCACTTGCCCAGTGCCACCACTCATATCTGGTGTAACAGTAGTGTAAGTGTACATTTAAAAAAATAAAAACTTTTTGTACTGTCAAACATCAGTCTGCTTTTTTGTGTCAGGCTCACAGCGTATACTGTGCCCACTTGCCCAGTGCCACCACTCATATCTTGTTTAATAGTAGTGTAAGTGTACATTTAAAAACAAAAAAAACTTTTTGGACTGTGAAACATCATTCTGCTTTTTTGTGTCAGGCTCACAGCGTATACTGTGCCCACTTGCCCAGTGCCACCACTGGGCAGCAGGCGGGTGAGTGGTTGTTTAATAGTAGTGTAAGTGTATATTTAAAAAAAAAAAAAAACTTTTTGGACTGTGAAACATCAGTCTGATTTTTTGTCTCAGGCTCACAGCATATACTGTGCTCACTTGCCCAGTGCCACCACTCATATCTGGTGTAACAATAGTGTAAGTGTACATTTAAAAAAATAAAAACTTTTTGGACTGTGAAACATCAGTCTGCCTTTTTGTGTCAGGCTCACAGCGTATACTGTGCCCACTTGCCCAGTGCCACCACTCATATCTTGCTTAATAGTAGTGTAAGTGTACATTTAAAAAAATAAAAACTTTTTGGACTGTGAAACATCAGTCTGCTTTTTTGTGTCAGGCTCACAGCGTATACTGTGCCCACTTGCCCAGTGCCACCACTCATATCTTGTTTAATAGTAGTGTAAGTGTACATTTAAAAAAAATGACAGGCAGAGTCAGGCCACCCCGCAGGTGCCGTTGTGGTCATGGTGCTGTGATTCTCTTTGGCCATAAAATAATGCCCAGTGTTCAGAGGCCACGTCCCATGAACTAGAAATATCCTGAGGAAATAGTTGACTTTTTAACACAGGACATCCAATCTTCTATAGCTTCCGCTCCGAACCTTGACGCACCATCCTCCTCCAGCTTATCTTCGGGCACCTCTAAAGTTACCACTCGCCTGCCTGCTGCCACCACCAACACTAGCACCACAGCCACTTCACTTGATGTGTCAGAGGAGTTATTTACACATCAGTTGGAAGAAATGAGTGATGTGCAACCATCATTGACAGAGGATGTAGATAACAGTGATATGTCTCAGTCAGGCAGCATTACAGACATGGACGTACAGTGTGATGATGATGATGTTGTACCCACTGCCGCTTCCTTTGTTGATTTGTCAGATACAAGTGAAGCGGTTGATGATGACGATGCATCCGTGGATGTCACGTGGGTGCCCGCTAGAAGAGAAGAAGAACAGGGGGAAAGTTCAGATGGGGAAACAGAAAGGAGGAGGAGACGAGTTGGAAGCAGGGGGAGGTCGTCGCAAGGAGCTAGTGGCACAGTCAGACAGCATGCATCAGCACCCGGGGTCAGCCAGACAGCACGCCAATCAAGGCATGCTGTTGCCACCACCAGAATGCCGTCATCGCAGAGCTCAGCAGTGTGGCATTTCTTTTGTGTGTCTGCCTCTGACAACAGCGATGCCATTTGCAACCTGTGCCAAAAGAAACGGAGTCGTGGGAAGTCCAACACCCACCTAGGTACAACTGCCTTGCGAAGGCACATGATCGCACATCACAAATGCCTATGGGATCAACACATGAGTAGAAGCAGCACACAAACTCAAAGCCGCCATCCTCCTCCTGATCCAGCATCTTCAGCCACGTCAACCACTGCTGTCCTCCTTGCCCCCTCTCAACCATCCGCCACTCCGTCTCTCTTCCGGAGCAGTTCCTGCTCATCTGCCCACAGTCAGGTGTCTGTCAAGGACATGTTTGAGCGTAAGAAGCCAATGTCACAAAGTCACCCCCTTGCCCGGCATCTGACAGCTGGTTTGTCTGAACTCTTAGCCCACCAGCTTTTACCATACAACCTGGTGGAGTCTGAGGCATTCAAAAAATTTGTAGCTATTGGGACACCGCAGTGGAAGGTACCCGGCCGAAATTTCTTTTCACAAAAGGCAATCCCCAACCTGTACTCGATTGTGCGAAAGGAAGTAATGGCATGTCTGGCACACAGTGTTGGGGCAAGGGTCCATATGACCACTGATTGCTGGTCTGCAAAGCATGGTCAGGGCAGGTATATCACCTACACTGCGCATTGGGTAAACCTGCTGATGGCTGCCAAGCATGGAATGCGTGGCTCTGCAGAGGAGGAGTTGGTGACACCACCACGACTTGCAGGCAGGCCTGCTGCCACCTCCTCTACTCCTCCTACTCCATCCTCTTCCATAATCTCCTCGGCTGAGTCCTCTTCTGCTGCTGTGTCTTGCTCCACATCAACGGCACCCCCCCAGCTCCGCAGGTACTATTCCACATCCCGGATACGGCAGTGTCACGCCGTCTTGGGGTTGAATTGCCTGAAAGCAGAGAGTCACACCGGACCAGCACTCCTGTCCGCCCTGAACGCACAGGTGGATCAGTGGCTGACTCCGCACCAACTGGAGATCGGCAAAGTGGTTTCTGACAACAGAAGTAATTTGGTGGCGGCATTGAAATTGGGCAAGTTGACATATATCCGTGCATGGCACATGTGTGTAATCTAATCGTTTAACGCTTTGTGCATAAGTACCCAGGCTTACAGGACGTCCTGAAGCAGGCCAGGAAGGTGTGTGGCCATTTCAGGAGTTCCTACATGGCCATGGCGCACTTTACCGATATCCAGCGGCGAAACAACATGCCAGTGAGGCGCTTGATTTGCGACAGCCCGACACATTGGAATTCAACACTCCTAATGTTCGACCGCCTGCTCCAACAAGAAAAAGCCATTAACGAGCCATTAAATGTACACTTACAATAGTGTAAGTGTACATTTAAAAAAATAAAAACTTTTTGGACTGTGAAACATCAGTCTGCCTTTTTGTGTCAGGCTCACAGCGTATACTGTGCCCACTTGCCCAGTGCCACCACTCATATCTTGCTTAATAGTAGTGTAAGTGTACATTTAAAAAAATAAAAACTTTTTGGACTGTGAAACATCAGTCTGCTTTTTTGTGTCAGGCTCACAGCGTATACTGTGCCCACTTGCCCAGTGCCACCACTCATATCTTGTTTAATAGTAGTGTAAGTGTACATTTAAAAAAAATGACAGGCAGAGTCAGGCCACCCCGCAGGTGCCGTTGTGGTCATGGTGCTGTGATTCTCTTTGGCCATAAAATAATGCCCAGTGTTCAGAGGCCACGTCCCATGAACTAGAAATATCCTGAGGAAATAGTTGACTTTTTAACACAGGACATCCAATCTTCTATAGCTTCCGCTCCGAACCTTGACGCACCATCCTCCTCCAGCTTATCTTCGGGCACCTCTAAAGTTACCACTCGCCTGCCTGCTGCCACCACCAACACTAGCACCACAGCCACTTCACTTGATGTGTCAGAGGAGTTATTTACACATCAGTTGGAAGAAATGAGTGATGTGCAACCATCATTGACAGAGGATGTAGATAACAGTGATATGTCTCAGTCAGGCAGCATTACAGACATGGACGTACAGTGTGATGATGATGATGTTGTACCCACTGCCGCTTCCTTTGTTGATTTGTCAGATACAAGTGAAGCGGTTGATGATGACGATGCATCCGTGGATGTCACGTGGGTGCCCGCTAGAAGAGAAGAAGAACAGGGGGAAAGTTCAGATGGGGAAACAGAAAGGAGGAGGAGACGAGTTGGAAGCAGGGGGAGGTCGTCGCAAGGAGCTAGTGGCACAGTCAGACAGCATGCATCAGCACCCGGGGTCAGCCAGACAGCACGCCAATCAAGGCATGCTGTTGCCACCACCAGAATGCCGTCATCGCAGAGCTCAGCAGTGTGGCATTTCTTTTGTGTGTCTGCCTCTGACAACAGCGATGCCATTTGCAACCTGTGCCAAAAGAAACGGAGTCGTGGGAAGTCCAACACCCACCTAGGTACAACTGCCTTGCGAAGGCACATGATCGCACATCACAAATGCCTATGGGATCAACACATGAGTAGAAGCAGCACACAAACTCAAAGCCGCCATCCTCCTCCTGATCCAGCATCTTCAGCCACGTCAACCACTGCTGTCCTCCTTGCCCCCTCTCAACCATCCGCCACTCCGTCTCTCTTCCGGAGCAGTTCCTGCTCATCTGCCCACAGTCAGGTGTCTGTCAAGGACATGTTTGAGCGTAAGAAGCCAATGTCACAAAGTCACCCCCTTGCCCGGCATCTGACAGCTGGTTTGTCTGAACTCTTAGCCCACCAGCTTTTACCATACAACCTGGTGGAGTCTGAGGCATTCAAAAAATTTGTAGCTATTGGGACACCGCAGTGGAAGGTACCCGGCCGAAATTTCTTTTCACAAAAGGCAATCCCCAACCTGTACTCGATTGTGCGAAAGGAAGTAATGGCATGTCTGGCACACAGTGTTGGGGCAAGGGTCCATATGACCACTGATTGCTGGTCTGCAAAGCATGGTCAGGGCAGGTATATCACCTACACTGCGCATTGGGTAAACCTGCTGATGGCTGCCAAGCATGGAATGCGTGGCTCTGCAGAGGAGGAGTTGGTGACACCACCACGACTTGCAGGCAGGCCTGCTGCCACCTCCTCTACTCCTCCTACTCCATCCTCTTCCATAATCTCCTCGGCTGAGTCCTCTTCTGCTGCTGTGTCTTGCTCCACATCAACGGCACCCCCCCAGCTCCGCAGGTACTATTCCACATCCCGGATACGGCAGTGTCACGCCGTCTTGGGGTTGAATTGCCTGAAAGCAGAGAGTCACACCGGACCAGCACTCCTGTCCGCCCTGAACGCACAGGTGGATCAGTGGCTGACTCCGCACCAACTGGAGATCGGCAAAGTGGTTTCTGACAACAGAAGTAATTTGGTGGCGGCATTGAAATTGGGCAAGTTGACATATATCCGTGCATGGCACATGTGTGTAATCTAATCGTTTAACGCTTTGTGCATAAGTACCCAGGCTTACAGGACGTCCTGAAGCAGGCCAGGAAGGTGTGTGGCCATTTCAGGAGTTCCTACATGGCCATGGCGCACTTTACCGATATCCAGCGGCGAAACAACATGCCAGTGAGGCGCTTGATTTGCGACAGCCCGACACATTGGAATTCAACACTCCTAATGTTCGACCGCCTGCTCCAACAAGAAAAAGCCATTAACGAGTATTTGTATGACCGGGGTGCTAGGACAGCCTCTGCGGAGCTGGGAATTTTTTGCCAAGTTACTGGGCGCTCATGTGCAATGCCTGTAGGCTCATGCGTCCTTTTGAGGAGGTGACAAACCTAGGCAGTCGCACCATCAGCGACATCATACCATTTTTTTTCTTCCTGGAGCGTGCCCTGCAAAGAGTGCTGGATCAGGCCATAGATGAGCGTGAAGAGGAAGAGTTGTGGTCACCATCACCACCAGAAACAGCCTTATCAGCATCTCTTGCTGGACCAGCGGCAACGCAGACTACCTCGCCTTAACTGCAGATCTTGACACTCTGAGGAGGGATGAACCCCTTGACTACTGGGTGTGCAGGCTTGACCTGTGGCCTGAGCTATCCCAATTTGCAATAGAACTTCTGGCCTAGCCCCGCTTCAAGTGTCCTGTCAGAAAGGACCTTCAGTGCAGCAGGAGGTATTGTCACTGAGAAGAGAAGTCGCCTAGGTCAAAAAATTCTAGATTACCTCACCTTTATTAAGAAGAATGAGGGATGGATCCCGAAGGGACTGACATTGGGCGATACATTCGAGTAAAAAAGGCCTGATGAGATGAGCTGCCTTGGGCTAAAAATGGTCCACACGCTGCTGTATTTTATCTTCGAATGCCGGATGACTTGCGTGACTTATCCGCCACCAACTAGGGTTCAATCCGCAATGTTTTAGGGCACTTTCTGCCTGGGAAACAAACATCAATTTTTCTGGCCGCTGCAACAGCTGCGTCTGCAACAATACCTATTTTTTCAGGCATGTGTACATGCCAATTTTTTCTGGCCTCTGGTGCTGCACTGTGGCTTCAAAAACCACACCACTCATATCTGGTGGCACAGTAGATTGCACGCGCAGTGCCCCAAATTTGAAGTAGGAGGACCGACCAAGCATCTTTTTCCATCTCCCGGTTCCTAAAATCCATGCCATATACACGTCCCCTGATAGGGGAAGTAACAGGGATTAAACTGATCAGAATAGTACTACTTAACACACCACTCATATCTGGTGGCACAGTAGATTGCATGCGTAGTGCCCCAAATTTGAAGTAGGAGGACCGACCAAGCATCTTTTTCCATCTCCCGGTTCCTAAAATCCATGCCATATACACCTCCCCTGGCGCCGCAACTGCCTCTGGGAACCATACCATGGGTCACAGACCGCACGTCTTGTAATTCTCTGTCTGTGAAATTATCTATCTATTAAATCTATCTATTTATCTATCAAATCTATCTATCGTAATCTATCAAATGTATATTGCATCTATTGATCTATCTATCTAATCTATGTATCTATCTATCTATCTATCTATCTATCTATCAAATCTATCTATCTCGTGGCCGGACTGTTTTGTGACAGCCACTTGTGTTTCGGCCAAATGTCCATCGGCTAAAAGTCCGGCCACGATTGCACGCGCAGTGCCCCAAATTTGAAGTAGGAGGACTGACCAAGCATCTTTTTCCATCTCCCGGTTCCTAAAATCCATGCCATATACACGTCCCCTGGTGCCGCAACTGCCTCTGGGAACCTTACCATGGGTCACAGACCACACGTCTTGTAATTCTCTGTCTGGGAAATTATTTATCTATCAAATCTATCTATTTATCTATCAAATCTATCTATCTATCTATCTATCGTATCTATCAAATGTATATTGCATCTATTGATCTATCTATCTAATCTATGTATCTATGTATCTATCAAATCTATCTCGTGGTTGTGCAAATGGACTGTTTGCCGTTGTTTGCGGTGCGTTAAATGGGGAGATTGGTCTGTCACTGTGAAGTGGGCGTAACCCTTACACTACCTGATCAATACAACATCATACCTGATGTTTTGAAGCACGTTATTCCAAACAATTTAGGAATGTTAGGTGATTTATGCCCTTTATGGCTTAAAACTAGACTCTGCATCAACTATGTAATTTTCCGTGGGAGTTTTGCCATGGATCCCCCTCCGGCATGCCACAGTCCAGGTGTTAGTCCCCTTGAAACAACTTTTTCATCCCTATTGTGGCCAGAAAGAGTCCCTGTGGGTTTTAAAATTCGCCTGCCTATTGAAGTCAATGGCGGTTCGCCCGGTTCGCCAGTTCGCAAACAGTTGCGGACGTTCACGTTTGCAGTTTGCGAACGGAAAATTTTCAGTTTGCAACATCATTAATGTTGCGCCCCCTGCTATAAGCTTAGACAACGGGAGCCGCAAACCAGGGGTCAGACGACATCTGCCTTTATATGGTAAGGGAGTACTATTCGTTCTCTCTTACCATATGTAGCCAGATCACCGTTCGTTACAGAGTGACACTGTCTGTGTAACTCTCTGTACCAATCATCCATTGGTGCTGAGTGGGAGTGGTGGAAGGGAATGAGGGAGGAGGGTGGGTGGCCCAATGGAGAAGGGGGGAGAGAGGGGTGGGTTTCCCTAAACTATGGAAAAAGTGTTATGCAGGGGAGAGGGAGGGATCATAAAATAAAATTAAAAAAATCATAATTTATTACTGACAGGTAGGCTGGTGGTGGACAGAGGGAGGGGAGAGAGTAAGAACACTGTTGGAGGAATTAGGGAGGCGGGAGGGTGTCTGCTGTTTCGGAATAAAGGGATCCCAGATAAGTTTTTTATCTTATAACTGCAGTAGTTGTGTGAAATCATATCATATTTGGCGGTCAAACAGTGGTATCAAATAAAATGGGCCTAGATCAATACTTTGGGTTGTCTATTTTATTAACATATAGTTTTTATAGGTAAATCAACCTTACAAAGACTCTTATGTTCTGTTTAAACAGAGTGATAGCAAAAATGCTACAAAATTCTCTGGTACTTTTGTTTTTTCTCTGTACTTCCCGGTATTGGCTCTTCTCTGACTACACGCCTGTCTTGTGATTTTTGCTGTTTATCGTCTATCTGGTTTTTGATACCTCTGCCTGAACTGACCATTCCTTCTGGACTGTGATTTAGTACTTTCTCTGCCAGTTTTTTGCCTACTCTGACTGAATAACTTTGCTTGGCCTATTTATACTGGTAGTCTTCTGAGTTAAACTCTTTGTGCTGGAACGCTGTGTTCTCATTTTCACTTCCTAACCAGCGGGTCTATTCCTGAATGGACATTACCTCTCTAGGCAATAATTGTATACACAAGCCTCCATTAATCCGCTTCTCAGAAAACCTTCATCATCTCACTCCTTAAAGACACAGCACTAGCCTGGGTTTCCCCTCTACTTGAAAAAGACAGTTCCATTTTACAAGATACCACAACCCTCCTTTCAGCTCTACGGTCAGTTTTTGACAATCCTGGAAGAATAGTTGCTGCTGAAACAACATTACTTGAATTACAACAAGGCTCTGTGGCTTAATATGCTGTTGATTTCCACACTCTAGCTGCTGAGACCGACTGAAATTAGGGAACCTTAAAAGCAGCCTTTCGTAGGGGTTTATGTGATCGTATTAAGGACAAACTAGTCTATAGGAACTGATTCCCTGGAGGAGTTTATTGTCTTATGTATTAAGCTGGATACCAGATATCTAGAGGGCTACAAGACAAGGACCATGCAAGAAAACATTAACCCCAAATCAAATTAGCCACCAGGTTCACCTCCTACAGAAGAGCATTTGGAATTAGGAGCCATATTCCTATCCGAGGCAGAAAATTTAATGAGGCGTACTCTAGGCCTATGCCTCTATGGTGGAGTAAAGGGTCACCTCCTCAGAAATTGTTCTACCAGGCTGGGAAAAGCCAGGGTTTAATTCTGTTCAGAGGGATAGAATTAAGCCAGAATAAACTCAAGCCCTCTCCAAAGTCAAAAATGTTTGTACCTATTCTCCTTTAATGGGGAAGATTAGTTTTCATACTCAAGCCCTCATTGACTCAGGAGCTGCAGTAAATGTATTGATCTTTCCTTTGCCTCCCTACATGGTTTTCAAAAGTACTTAAAAGACTGATCCAATACATATCATTACGATTAGTGGTCAGCCCCTCGGCTTAGGATTGATCACTTGTCAGACTACTTCAATACATTTGTCCTTTGATCTAGTTACCTCTTCGCTTATACCTATAATATTAGGATTACCATGGCTACAGAGAAACATCTTTTTCCTGGTCCTCGGCTGAATTTATCTCTTGGGGTATGCAGTGCAGGGGTTGTTGTTAATTTCAACCTGCCTAGACTATTTCTACTATAAGCTCTTCATCCATAAGCAAGACTCAAATACCAGCATTCTACCAAGAGCATGATGATGTGTTTTTCAAAAGCAAGGCTGTGTTTACATCCTCACTCTGACTATGATTGCTCAATGCCACTTCTCCCAGACACACCAATACCAAAATGAAAGACCTTTCCCATTTCCTAAGCAGCGCAGAAAGCTCTGAAGGAATACATCAAAAAACTGGAAAGAGGTTTTATCAGACCAACTTCCTCTCCTGCTGGTGCAGTATTCTTCTTTGTAGAGAAGAAAGATGGCGGCTCTGAACCTGTATTGACAACTGGGAACTAAAACCCAATATAGTCAAGGAATCTTATCCTTTAACCTTAATTCTCGATCTCTTCGACTATTTTCCCAGAGCAGCAGTATTCATGAAGCTTGATCTTAGAGGGGCTGCTAATCATCATCAGGATAAGAGAAGGTGAGAAGTGGAAAACAGCATTGAATACCAGATTTGGCCATTTTGAATACTTTGTCATGCCCTTGGGATTATGTAACACCCCCAGCAATTTACAAGAGATTTGTTGATGGCATTTTTAAAGATTATCTCAACAGGTTTGTTATAATGTATCTTGATGACATCCTGATGTATTCAAATTCTTTATCAGAACTTATTCCGCATGATTTATATAACAAATTGAAGAAGTGTTTTCTCAGGAGTCAATACATTTTCTTGGATATATAATCTCAGCTTCAGGATTCACCATAGATCCAGATAAATTATATACTATTCAATAGTGGCCTCAGCCAACCACAGTCAAAGGGATCCAAAGGTTTTTAGGGTTTACCAATTACTAAGGATGATTCATACGTAGTTTTGCTTTATCTCTGCTTCTATACTTGGCTTAACCTCCAACCCTAACTCCTGCAAAGTCTGGCGAGCAGAGGAACTTTCAGCCTTCCAAAGACTTAAAGCACACAATTACAACAGCACCAACAGCCTGACCTTACCCGTCAATTCATCCTGGAAGTCGACGCTTCAGATGTTGCTGCAGGTTCTGTATTATCTCAATGCAATCCAGACACAAGTAAAATTCATCCAGTAGCATATTTTTGTAACAAAGTTCTCCAATCCTGAATTAAATTATGACATTACCAATAAGGAACTTTTGGCCAAGATGGCTTTAATAGAGTGGACACAATTCCATTCATAATCCTTACAGATCATAATAATAATCTCCTCTACTTACAATCCGCTTGATGATTAAATTTGAGACAAGCATCTCATCTCTGTTCTTTTTCTAGATTCCACTTTGTCATGTTGTACATTCCCGGTTTTAAGAACTGTAAGGCTGATGCCCTCTCTCGACAATTCACCTTGACAGTCACTGCGCTGTTCATAAACGTCCATATGGGCATCTTTAACCATTGCAAGTTCCCAAATAAGTACCTTGGACACTCTTAAGCATGGACTTTATTACAGATCTTCCTAACTCTCTGTTTGCCCTTCCTTCAGCTCAAAGATTGGCCATGCTGGTTATCAAACACATTCTCTTTATGACCTACCCAAGAATTATGTCTCCAACATAGGAACACAATTTGTTTCCAGATCTTAGAAGGCCGTATGTCAGATCTTCCAAGTTACTATGGCTCTATCCACAGCTATTACACCATCAGTCCAATATTCAAAAAGAACAGTTTAAGACCTTGAAACATACCTTCGTAACTATGTTTCCTCTACACAAGATAATTGGGTCCCATTGGTTTATCAGGTTCATTTACTTTACTTATGCCTGTTGTCATTAACAAATTCACCAAATTTTACAGCCATCCAGCACCTGTTAAGATTGATGGACAGTCTGAATATGAAGTAGAGAGTATCTTGGATTCTAAAAGGTTAGGCTGAAGATTCCTGTACCTTGTCCATTGGAAGGGCAACCCTATTACTGAGAGATCTTGAGTTCCTGCTTCTGATCTACATGCACCCATAATAGTTTCAGTATTCCATTGTCAATTCCCACAGAAAACATGTAGAGTCCCCCCAGAAGGGTCCATTGAGGAGGGGGCTCTGTCACAGTCATGTGGCTTCTCACCCAGAGTTGATCCTGAAACTTCCAGTCCCTGGCCTATTGTCTATCCTCCTGAGCCACTGGGTCTGTGTAAGGATGGCTAAATGTTACTGTCTGCTCCAGATTGCTCTCTAGCTCCACCTGCCTGCCAGTTGCAGGCAGTTACCTAATTAGCAGCTTTTTGCTTCCTGTCTATGTCCATGTATAAGGTTTTTCCTGGATGTGATTTCTTCTACTGCAAATTCCTTCTGTGTACTGACTTCTTGTTTGGATTGCTACTGGTTTTCTGGATTGCGATTTGGACTGCTGTTTTAATTCCTTGACCCTTGGCTCTTCTCTGAGTACTCTCCTGTCTTTTGATTTTGGCTGTTTATCATCCATCTGGTTTTTTATCCTTCTGCCTGAACTGACCATTATTTCTCGACTGTTGTTTGGTTCTTTCTCTGCAAGTTTGTTGCATACTCTGCCTGAACAACTTCACTTGGCATATTTATATTGGTCACGTTTTGGGTTAAACCTTTTGTGCTGGGAGACTGTGTTCTCATATTCACTTGCTTCCTGAGCGGACATTATCTCTCTAGGCAGTTATAACAATCCACTCCATATATTTGATGTCTCTGTTTGTTGTATCATATAGTGAATATAAACATCTATGAGCTTTATTTTAAGCAGAGAACAATAATATAGCTCATCTGTGACCATGTTGTTTACTCTCACCATTTTCAGGTTTGACTACACTCACGATTAAAGAGCGCACACATTTTAGTTACTTGGCAAGAAATTGACCGACATTTTTGTGCTCACTGCTCAAAAAATAATAATTATAGCTTTGCCCCTGATTGTGTCAATCCTTTCAAAATGTCAGATGGTTGGGAGCTCTGAAATATCAGTCTGAGAGTACAGAATTTGTGCTACACAAGTAGAGAGGCTGATGATATTACATTCTAGAGATTTCTCCTTATAACCACATAAAACAGAAGGTGTAAAGAGTTTATCTGCATGATTGGTAGTGCCAGGGTCTGTGGGTGGTAATGGTATCGGTTGAATAAGGGCCACAGATGAGATTTAGGGGAGACAAGTTTAGTTGGTTCAGCTAAAAAGCCTAAAGGCAAAATTAATAAAATCAGATTTGAGGCAATGAGCTTGATTTATCAAATGTCGAGCGGAGATGATTCGCTTTAACTTTGCTGCAGGCGGACAGCATTCACCAAAAATTCTTCTGCAATGGGGCTGTCAGTCATTTCAATACACAACCTAAAAAGTGGTTAAGGAGCAGTGGTCTTACAAAGCAGTATCTACTGCACAATGTCTTATTGATATCACTAAAACTAAAACTTAATTGTGTGCCATTTTGTAAATATATGTAAGTCATATTTTAAACCAATCATGACTTGTTCAGCCAATATGAAGATTTGCATGTTAGTCTACACACTAGGGAATATAGATCCAGCATATTAACCAATACAAATAGAGTAATGATTTTATGGCATACACCATTATCTTAATTCTGATATAAAGGAGACCCAGGATGACTTTATAGCTTTGGGCCTTCATATTGAATATAAAGCTTGGCCACTTTGGCTACAGCTAATGAGATAACATAAACATCCTCAAGCGCAGCGGGGGTTCTTTGGTAGTTCAAAACCACCCCAGTCTTTGAAAGTGATCCCCTATTATGCTGAGGGACAACATAGCCCATTCTGGCACTGTTTCTTCCTGTCCTCAGACTGTGACATCCTGGACCGTTCAACTCTGCCCACAAAAACACTCACAACTCCACCACTACCCAAACTGACTCCACCCACAGGTTTTATTGTTTCCTAACCATTTGCCCCCAATTAATTTATGACTGGAACCACCATTGCTCAGCAGGTTTACTAAGAGGTGTGCCCTAGGACTACTATACAATGCAAGTTTTGCTAACAAAAACCGATGAATACTTATTATGATGACCCTTTAAAGGATTACTAACTTTTCTTTTTGTTATGCAAAACAGAACAAACAGTTAGCATTGCCTTTATCACATTAAAGTAGTGTACCTTTTTTTCATAAACGAAGCTCCCTTTATCAGAAAAATAAAGTTTTATTTTATCTTCATTACATCACGTAATCCAGCACTCAAATGTTAGCCGTCTAAAGTCTAACATACTGGCCAATCGGATGGCGAGTATTTGCATTAAATTATACTACATTATTGTCATTCCACGCATGCGCAATAGGATTCTCTTACTCTTGCATGCGCATATTGCTGTACAGAACCCGACATGACCGTCAATAGAAAAAATAAAATGCATTGGTGACGTATCCGATGATGTTACGCTAACTCACGCATGTGCATTGCATCTAGGAGTCGCCATCTTCCAACTGGAGTTGTTCAGCCAGATTGGAAATCGGTAACGGCGAAATACTCAGTGGGTTTGGAAAAATTAAATATTTTAAACAGCAATTTATTAAAAACGCTAAATATTTATAACATAATCAACATTTAAAAAAAGCTTGATTTAAAGGTATACTATTGTAATAATATGATTCTATTTTTGACTACAGTGCCCCTTTAATTTAAAGGCATCACTTTACTGGCAGAAAAAGGTTTTCTAGCAAATATAAATAAATTGTTTTACTTTATGCTTACTAAAAATACAAACACATTTTCGTAGTTTACTGTTAAGACAGCAGCTTACTCAGGGCCAGATTACAAGTGGTGTGTTAAATATCTTTTTTGTTCACACGCTTACTTTGCTCAAAGTTATGTGTTTTCCTGTGTTTTGTGCAACTTTTTTTTAACCTTTATAGCTTACTTCCGGTCTCAAGCCACGCTTAATAGTCAGCTTGTGCGCAAAATTTAACTTTCAACTATAAGCGCGGTCATGATGTCGATTAAAAATGTATAGGCTGCAATTAAGCGAAGTTGGGCATGCTAACGGGCTTTACCATGGACTTGTAATGTCAAAGTCTCACGCTAATGCTTAATAAATCTACCCCAATGAGTCAATCAGTTTCACGGATATGTGCTGTGTGCTTGAACTTCTGGGCGCAAGCTGCAGCGGCTCTCACTGTAAATGAGAGTGCCAAACTATATTTTCAATCTGGTATATAAGTATATATAAGTGGCACAAAAGTGTAGGCTTAATATGCATGAGTATATGGGACATTTTACACTTGGTGATTAAATATATATGTAAATGGATAGCAATATATACAGGCAAATAAGACATCCTGACATACAAACACACACAAACATGTAGTACACCATCAAACATAATACACAAAGACCATGGTATATTGACAAAATACAATTTACAACACAAACACAAGAAGACATACATGCCCATTGATACGAGCAAATACAGAAATACACACACAAAAACACATTACACGTATATAAACAAAAAATATGTACACTTATACACCAATACACAACTGCACACAAACACATATACACACAACACAGTCAAACACACAAGCATACATACATATACACACATCTACCCACAAACACACACATATGCACCACACAGTCATACGCATAAGCATACATACACACATCTACCCACAAATGCACAACACAGTCATACACATAAACATACGCACACACATAGACTTCTACCTGCAAACACATATGCACAACATACATATACACACACACTAAAAGACACATAGATACACACAAATAAGCAGATGCACACAAACATGCACATACATAAACACATGCATTTACAGCAAAGACAGAACAAATACCAGTTAAAAACCCTTGTTGCACCGAGAAACACATATATTGTAAGACACATGGCAAACAGTAAGAGAGGCACACACGATCCCTTATGCACATGATCTCAGTGATCTATAAACCCCTACACTATTTGTTATTGTTAACCCTTCACTGCACTCATTTTCACCATCACAATAATTTTAAGGTTTGATGGGGTATTGTGTTGGACTTGAGGGGGATATGTAATGGGGCAGAAATCACAGTGTTATTTTTTGTGGAGGGGGTTATCCAAGGAGTGAGTCATGTAGAAACAGACATTCAGGTGTTAGGAGGAATACAGCAGTGAGAAGGGATCTTGTGGGGTTCCTTATGGGTTAGGGATATTACTGTGGGTGGGAACTAGTTGGGATTGGGGTTAGGGTTTATTACAGTTTGGGGGTAAACTGTTGTTAGGATTAACAACACCTTTTTGGCCGTCACGCAACGTCAGTACCGCACTTTTAAAAAAGTCCTTTTTCAATGGGACTTCCACAGCGCCGGTATTATGAGTTTTGCCTGGTACACTCTATAACCACAAGATCTGTGCCGCCATCTAAAGTCAGTAGTTATGAGTGTTACGTTACAAAGCTGTAGCATAAAACTCATAACTAAAGTGTTACAAAGTACACTAACACCCATAAACTACCTATTAACCCCTAAACCGAGGCCCTCTCGCATAAAAAACACTATATTAAATTTATTAACCCCTAATCTGCCGCTCCCAACATCGCTGCCACTTAAAAAATCGTCGCCACTATAATAAACCTACTAACCCCTAAACCGCCGCATTCCCGCATTGCAAACACTATTTAAAGATTATTAACCCCTAATCTTCCGTCCGCTCACACCGCCGCTATAATAAACCTATTAAGCACTAAACCGCAAGCCCCCCACAACGAAATATACTAAAATAAACTATTAACCCCTAAACCTCTGGCCTCCCACATCACTAACTCTACATAAATATATTAACCCCTAAACCTAACCCTAAGCATAACCCTAAGCATAACCCTAACCCTAACACCCCCTAACTTAAATATAATTAAAATAAATCTAAATTAAACTTTACCTAATTAATACCTATTTAAAACTAAATGCTTACCTGTAAAAAAAACCTAAGCTAGCTACAATATAACTAATAGGTACATTGTAGCTATCTTAGGTTTTATTTTTATTTCACAGGTAAGTTTGTATTTATTTTAACTAGGTAGACTAGTTAGTACATAGTTATTAACTATTTACTAACTACCTAGTTAAAATAAATACAAACTTACCTGTAAAGTAAAACCTAACCTGCTTTACAATAAAACAAACATTACAATAAAATAAAATAATTAAAATTTATTAAATACAATTATCTAAATTACAAAAATAAATAAACACTAAATTACACAAAATAAAAAACAAAAATAAAACAAATTACACCTAATCTAATAGTCCTATCAAAATAAAAAAGCCCACCCAAAATAAAAAAAAACCTAGCCTACACTAAACTGCCAATTGCCCTGATTGCAACAGCCAATAGGATTTTTTCCCCTTTAATTCCTATTGGCTGATAGAATTCTATCAGCCAATTGGAATGTAATAGACGCCATCTTGGATGACGTCACTTAAAGGGAAACTTCATTTTCCAGCAGATTTCGTAAGAAGAGGATGCTCCGCGGCGGATGTCTTGAAAATGGACCTGCTCCGCACCGGATGGATGAAGATAGAAGATGCCGTCTGGATGAAGACTTCTGCCCGCTTGGATGAAGACTTCTGCCGCCTGGATGAGGATGGATGTCTGGTCTTCGCAAACTGTAAGTGGATCATCGGGGGTTAGTGTTAGGTTTTTTTAAGGATTTAGTGGGTGGGTTTTATTTTTAGATTAGGGTTTTGGGCAATGTAAAAGAGCTAAATGCCCTTTTAAGGGCAATGCCCATCCAAATGCCCTTTTCAGGGCAATGTTTAGCTTAGGTTTATTTAGATTTAGAGGTTTTTATTTGGGGGGTTGGGTTGTGTGGGTGGTGGGTTTTACTGTTGGGGGGTTGTTTTTATTTATTTTTTTACTGGTAAAATAGCTGATTTCTTTGGGGCAATGCCCCGTAAAAGGCCCTTTTAAGGGCCATTGGCAGTTTAGTGTAGGCTAGGGTTTTTTTTTTTTTTTTGGATGGGCTTTTTTATTTTGATAAGGCTATTAGATTAGGTGTAATTCATTTTTATTTTTGATAATTTTGTTTTTTATTATTGTAATGTTAGGTTTTAGTGTAAGGCAGGTTAGGTTTTATTTTTATGTTACAGGTAAGTTTGCATTTATTTTAACTAGGTAGTTAGTAACTAGTCCACCTAGTTAAAATAAATACAAACTTACCTGTAAAATAAAAATAAAACCTAACGCCTAGATTTAGAGTTCTGCGTTAGATGTCAAAACCAGCGTTAGGGGGTCCTAACGCTGCTTTTGGCCGCCCGCTGGTATTTAGAGTCAGTCAGGAAAGGGTCTAATGCTCACTTTCCAGACGTGACTTTTCCATACCGCAGATCCCCCTACGCCAATTGCGTAGCCTATCTTTTCAATGGGATCTTTCTAACGCCGGTATTTAGAGTCTTGGCTGAAGTGAGCGATAGAAATCTAATGACAAGAATCCAGCCGCAGAGAAAAGCCAGGAGTTAAGAGCTTTCTGGGCTAACGCCGGTTCATAAAGCTCTTAACTACTGTGCTCTAAAGTACACTAACACCCATAAACTACCTATGTACCCCTAAACTGAGGCCCCCCCACATCGCCGCCACTCTATTAAATTTTTTTAACCCCTAATCTGCCGACCTCACACCGCCGCCACCTACGTTATCCCTATGTACCCCTAATCTGCTTCCCCTAACACCGCCGACTCCTATATTATATTTATTAACCCCTAATCTGTCCCCCCCAACGTCGCCGCCACCTACCTACAATTATTAACACCTAATCTGCCAACTGGACCTCACCGCTACTATAATAAATGTATTAACCCCTAATCCGCCTCACTCCCGCCTCAAAAACCCTATAATAAAACCCTATAATAAATAGTATTAACCCCTAATCTTCCCTCCCTAACATCGTACTTTTTTGTACTTTAGTGTATTTATTTGTATTTATTTGTAGGTATTTGTATTTAATTTATTTAATAATAGTGTAGTGTTAGGTTTAATTGTAACTTAGGTTAGGATTTATTTTACAGGTAATTTTGTATTTAACTAGGTAACTATTAAATAGTTCTTAACTATTTAATAGCTATTGTACCTGGTTAAAATAAATACAAAGTTGCCTGTAAAATAAATATAAATCCTAAAATAGCTACAATATAATTATTATTTATATTGCAGCTATATTAGGGTTTATTTTACAGGTAAGTATTTAGATTTAAATAGGAATAATTTATTTAATAAGATTTAATTTATTTCGTTAGAATAAAATTATATTTAACTTAGGGGGGTGTTAGTGTTAGGGTTAGACTTAGCTTTAGGGGTTAATACATTTATTAGAGTAGCGGCGAGGTCCGGTCAGCAGATTACGGGTTAATACTTGAAGTTAGGTGTCGGCGATGTTAGAGAGGGCAGATTAGGGGTTAATACTATTTATTATAGGGTTTTTGAGGCGGGAGTGAGGCGGATTAGGGGTTAATACATTTATTATAGTAGCGGTGAGGTCCGGTCGGCAGATTAGGGGTTAATAATTGTAGGTAGGTGGCGGCGACATTGGGGGCGGCAGATTAGGGGTTAATAAATATAATATAGGGGTCGGCGGTGTTAGGGGCAGCAGATTAGGGGTACATAGCTATAACGGAGTGGCAGATTAGGGGTTAATAAGTGTAAGGTTAGAGGTGTTTAGACTCGGGGTTCATGTTAGGGTGTTAGGTGCAGACGTAGGAAGTGTTTCCCCATAGGAAACAATGGGGCTGCGTTAGGAGCTGAACGCTGCTTTTTTGCAGGTGTTAGGTTTTTTTTCAGCTCAAACTGCCCCATTGTTTCCTATGGGGGAATCGTGCACAAGCACGTTTTTGAAGCTGGCCGCATCCATAAGCACCGCTGGTATTTAGAGTTGCTGTGGCGGTAAATTATGCTCTACGCTCCCTTTTTGGAGCTTAACGCAGCCCTTCTGAGAACTCTAAATACCAGCATTGTTTAAAAGGTGCGGGGGAAAAAAACCACGGGTAGCTAAAGCACCCCTTTGGCCGCAGAACTCTAAATCTAGCCGTTAGTTGTTTTTTTTTTACAGGTAAGTTTGTATTTAGTTTTAAATAGGAATTATTTAGGTAATAATTGTAAGTTCAATTTAGATTTATTTTAATTATATTTAAGTTAGGGGGTGTTAGGGTTAAGGTTATGGGTTACGTTAGGGTTAGGTTTAGGGGTTAATATATTTATGTAGTGTTAGTGATGTGGGAGGCCAGAGGTTTAGGGGTTAATAACTTTAGTATAGTGGCGGCGACATTGGGGGCGGCAGATTAGGGTTTAATAATTGTAATGTAGGTGGCGGCGATGTTAAGGGCGGCAGATTAGGGGTTAATAACTTTATGTAGGTATAGACGATGTAGGGGGCGGCATATTAGGGGTTAATAACTGTAATGTAGGTGGCGGCGATGTTAAGGGCGGCAGATTAGGGGTTAATAACTTTATGTAGGTATAGACGATGTAGGGGGCGGCATATTAGGGGTTAATAACTGTAATGTAGGTGGTGGCGATGTTAGGGGCGGCAGATTAAGGGTGTTTAGACGTGGTTTTTATGTTAGGGTGTTAGGTTTAAACATAACTTTTTCTTTCCCCATAGACATCAATGAGGCTGCGTTACGGAGCTTTTCATTCTGCAATCGCAGGTGTTAGACTTTTTTTTGCCGGCTCTCCCCATTGATGTCTATGGGGAAATCGTGCACGAGCACGTCAAAGCAGCGCTTGTTTTTCGGTGCGGTATGGAGCTCAACGCAACCATATTGCCCGCACAAGCCTGCTTTTTTTAAAACCTGTAATAGCAGCGATATAGGAAGGTGAAATAACAACGCTTTGTGGCGCTCGTTAATTTCCCTTTAGGTAGGAATAGTTGTTGCAATACACAGTGTTCTACAGCTTTACAATAATCACACCCTGTTGCTTCATTGTGCGAAAACTAAATAAAGATACGGACATTAACTTCAAATAAAAAGAGATAAAATAGACAAAATAGATAAGTGCAGATATTGATATGAAGTTGAAATCTATCGAGTTTTTCTGTATTTTCTATTCTTGGGGACAGTAAATAATATATTTTGTCCGTCCAGCACCAGTAACAATGTACAAGAACTGCACTGTGCATACTTTTGATGTATTGCCATATATTGTGTGTGAAACGTATAGCTGCACTTCAAATGCGTTTCACATTCTCCTTTTGATATACTATTCCTTTGCAGAAAATCCTTTTATCTGTGGGTGAAGAGCAGAGGTCTGTATCAGGTTATTCACTAATGTGAGGAGATGACGTATGCTTTTTTACTGCACGTGAGTTTTGTAAAATAAAAAGACCAGGAAGAATTAAGAGCATTATAACAAATTTAAAATTTAAAAAGACAATATAGTAATTTTTGTTGTTGCATATTTTAAAATGTTTTATAGTTTTTGTTTTTTTGTAAAATGGATGCTGCTATACTGAGGAAAAACTTTTTTTTTTTTTTGCTTTTATGCTTGTGAGGTGTGTCACTGTCCACTAATAAAAAGTTTTATCAACCAATGAGCAGTCAGTCCTTACGGCCCAATTGTACACAGAATTGTACTTTAAAAACAAAATAAAAAACTTTACCTCATGCAAAAAGAAAAAAAAATGTAATACGTTTCATGCACAAAAAGTTTCAAGAGTTTTTTTCTAGATGTGTTCATTCATGCCTTTCGGCGCTAAATGAATACCGAAGACTTCAGCCACATTATTATTATTATTTAGTTATAAAAGCGCCAGCAGATTCTGCAGCGCTGTCCATGGGTACAAAGATAAAAGTACAGTACAATACAATATAAAAGACACCAGACTAAGTTTTTCAAACAAATACATGGGGATTGAGGGCCCTGTTCCCATGGGAATTTACAATCTAGATGGGTAGGAGGGTGAGAATGATGTTAGTGTGGAGTTAGATGAGGGCAGCTATTAGGCAAGTGGAATTCATTTGTTACTGATTTGGAGATAGGCTTCCCTGAACAAAAAGGTCTTTAGGGAGCGTTTAAAGGAGGAAAGGTTAAGGGAAAGTCTGACAGCTTAAGGAAGTGCGTTCCAGATGGTTGGTGCTGCACGAGAGAAGTCCTGTAGTCTAGCATGGGAGGACGTGATGTAGAAGATGCAAGGAGCAGGCCATTGTTGGATCTTAGGGGGCGGGCTGGAGTATATTTGTTGATCAGTGAGGACAGGTGGGGGGGCAGTGTTGGTAAGAACTTTGTAGGTCAGGGTGAGAATTTTGAATTTAATTCTGCTGTGAATGGGGAGCCAGTGAAGGGACTTGCAGAGAGGTGCAACAGATACAGAGCATCGGAAGAGGTGGATTAGCCTAGCAGAAGCATTTAAGATGGATTGAAGAGAAGAGAGGCGGGAGAGAGGGAGGCCAGTTATGTTATTACAGTAGTCAAGTCGGGAAATTACCAGGAAGTGGATTAGCTGTTTGGTAGTTTCAGCACTTAGAAACGGACGAATTTTGGAGATATTGCGTAAGTGGTTGCGACAGGATGAAGCGAACAATTGGATGGGGGGTATGAAGAACAGAATGGAGTCAAGTGTAACTCCTAGGCAGCAGACTTGGGGTGATGGGGAGATAGTGGTGTCCTCAACAGTGATTGAAAAGTTAGAAACTGTGGTAGAATTAGAGGGGGATTAGAAGGAGCTCAGTCTTGGACATGTTGATTTTTAGGTGGTGAGAGGCCATCCAAAAAGAGATGCCAGATAAGCAGACACTGATGTGAGAAAGGACAGAAGGAGAGAGTGCAGGGGTGGATAGGTAGATCTGAGTATCATCAGCATAGAGGCGATAGTTGAAGCCATAGCTACTGATAAGTTTTCCCAGTAATGAAGTAAAATAGAGAAGAGTAGAGGACCCAGAACAGAGCCTTGAGGTACTCCAACAGACAGAGACAATGGATAGGAGGAGTCGCCAGCAAAGGAGACAGAAAAGGACCAATTATTATTATTATTATCGGTTATTTGTAGAGCGCCAAAAGATTCGGCAGCGCTAGAGAGATAAGAGTGGATCCAGGAGAGGGCAGTGTCAGAGAGCCCAAGGGAGCTGAAAGTCTGTAGGAGAAGGGGATGGTCAACGATGTCAAGGGCAACAGACAGTTCAAGTAAGATAAGTATTGAGTAGCGGCTATTGTTTTTAGCAGAAAGTAGATCGTTAGTAACCTTAGTGAGGGCAGTCTCAGTTGAGTGTTGGGGACGGAAGCCAGATTGCAAGGGTCAAGCAATGAGTTGGAGGACCAAAAGTGGATTAGACGATTGAAAAACAAGTTTTTCCAGGACTTTTGAAGCTAGCAGAAGCAGTGATATGGGGCGGTAGTTTGCAGGAGCATTGGGGTTGAGGGAGGTTTTTTTGAGGATGGGCATGACCTTTTCATGTTTGAAGGATGATGGGAATGAACTGGTAGTAAGGGATAGGTTGAATATGTGAGTAAGAGCTGGAGTGAGGGTAGAAGACAGAGAAGGTATTATATGTGAAGGGATAGGGTCAAGTGGGCAGGTAGTGAGGTGTGAGGAAGACAATAGGGAACTCACTTCATTCTCAGTGGTTGGGGGGGGGGAGGTGCTGAGAGTGGTGGAGGGGGTGGCCGGGGGCGGAGATGGAAGGTTGCAGTCTTGTGTTAGGATATTGCTTTGGATGGTAAGTGTTTTGCTGAAAAAGTAGTCTGCCAGGGCTTGAGAACTAAAGGCAGATGAAGGGGGTGATGCAGGTGGATAGAGGAGAGAGTTGAGAACTGAAAAGAGATGTTTAGGGTTTGAGGAGTGAGTAGATATAAGAGAAGAGAAGTAGGTTTGTTTGGCTAAGTGAAGGGCAGAGGAGCAAGAACAAAGAATAAACTTATAGTGGAGGAAATCTGGTTCAGAGCAGGATTTCCTCCAGGCACGTTCAGCAGCACAGGAGCATTTTTGCATGTAGCATGTTTGCTTAGAGTGCCAGGGTTGGAGCTGGCGATGTGGGGTTTTGTGTATTTGGGGAGGAGCAAAAGTGTCAAGTGCAGAGGAGAGAGTATTGCTATTGTGGGTTGTAGCAAGGTCAGAGCAGGATATCGTGAAAGTGTGGGGGAGGCATTTTCTGAATATGTTTGGAAAGTTGGAGAGGATCCACAGCTAATTACACCTAATTCTATTGGCTATTCTAATCAGCCAATAGAATTACAGTAGCTCTTATTCTATTGGCTATTCAAATCAGCCAATAGAATTAAAGTAGCTCGCATCCGATTGGCTGATTTTAATTTGAAGGCTCAAATCTGCCAATAGGAATTCAAGGGACGCCATCTTTAATTGCGTACCTTGAATTCCTATTCAGTGTACGGCGGCGATCGTATGAAGAGGATCCTCCACGCTCCGGCTCCGGTCTTCAGTTCCAGCATTGCCGATCTTCAGTTCCAGCATCGCCGGTCTTCAGTTCCAGATGGACGGTCTTCAGCTCCGCAGTCATCGGTCTTCAACTCCTCCGCTCCGCGCCGGATGGATCCTGGAAGAAGAAGAGGTTGCCGCCTGGAAGAAGACTTCTCCACCTGGAACAGGACCTTCTCCGCTGGTCTTCAGGACAGGTAAGGAGCACTTGGGGGTTAGACTTAGGTTTTTTTAAGGGGGGATTGGGTGGGTTAGAATAGGGGTATGTGGGTGGTGGGTTGTAATGGGGGTTGTTGTTGTTTTTTTACAGGCAAAAGAGGTGATTACTTTGGGGAAATGCCCCACAAAAGGCCCTTTTAAGGACTGGTAATAGAGCTGTTTACTTTTGTAATTTAGATTAGGGTAGGGAATTTTTTTTTTATTTTGGGGGGCTTTGTTATTTTATTAGGGGACTTAGAATAGGTGTAATTAGCTTAAAATTCTTGTAATCTTTTTTTTATTTTTTGTAATTTAGTGTTTGTTTTTTTGTAATTTAGTTTACTGTATTTAATTGTATTTTAGTTTAGATATTTGTAGTTTATTTAATTTATTGATAGTGTAGGTGTATTTGTAATTTAGGTTAGTATTTATTTTACAGGTAAATTGGTAATTATTTTAACTAGGTAGATATTAAATAGTTATTAACTATTTAATAGCTATTGTACCTAGTTAAAATAAATAGCAAGTTACCTGTAAAATAAATATAAACCCTAAAATAGCTACAATGTAATTATTAATTAAATTGTAGCTATCTTAGGTTTTATTTTATAGGTAAGTATTTAGTTTTAAATAGGAATAATTTACTTAATATTATTTAGATTTATTTTAATAATAATTAAGTTAGTGGTGTTAGAGTTAGATAGGCTTAATATAGTTAATATATATGATATAATAACTATATTAACTATAGTAACCCTAATATAATTAGGGTTAATATAGTTAATATAGGTGGCGGCAGTGTAGGGGGATTAGATTAGTGGTTAAAACATTTATTATAGGTGGCGGCGGTGTAGGGGTATTATATTAGGGGTTAATATATTTAATATAGGTGGCGGCGGTGTAGGGGGGATTAGATTACATTACAGGCAAAAGAGCTGATTACTTTGTGACAATGCCCCGCAAAAAGCCCTTTTAAGGGCTGGTAAAAGAGCTGATTACTTTGGGGTAATGCCCCACAAAAAGCCCTTTTCAGGGCTATTTGTAGGGTTAGACTTAGGTTTAGTGGTAGGGATATTTTAGTATTTTAGGGGTTAATTAATTTAATATAGGTGGCGGTGGTATAGGGGGATTAGATTAGGGGTTAATAATTTTAATATAGGTGGCGGCGGTGTAGGGGGATCATATTAGGGGTTAATATAGTTTAAATAGGTGGCGGCAGTGTAGGGGGCTCACATTAGGGGGTAATATAGTTTAAATAAGTGGCGGCGGTGTAGGGGGCTCACATTAGGGGGTAATTTAGTATAAATAGGTGGCGGCTGTGTAGGGGGCTCACATTAGGGGTTAATATAGTTTAAATAGGTGGCGGGGGTGTAGGGGGGTCATATTAGGGGTTAATATAGTTTAAATATTTGGCGGCGGGGTAGGGGCTCACATTAGGGGGGTAAAACATTTAATATAGCTAGCGGTGGTGTAGGGGGGGTGAGATTAGGGGGTAATATAGATAATATAGCTAGCGGCGGTGTAGGGGGGTCAGATTAGGGGGTAATAAAGATAATGTAGCTGGCGGCGGGGTCCGGGAGCGGCAGTTTAGGGGTTAATATATTTATTGTTAGGAGTGAGAGGGGGGATTGCAGATAGAGGGGTATACGTGTCGGGCTATGTTTGGGAGGCGTGTTAGACAGTACGGGTTATTTAATAACTTAGTCAGTTTTTTTATGTGGCGGCAGTTTCTAAAGTGCCGTAAGTCACTGGCAACTCAAGAAATTTGTACTTACGCAGATTTCTGGACATCGCTAGTTTGTCAGCCTTACGGCACTTTAGCATCTGACGGTGCCATATATGGGATAGCTCGAGTTGCGAGCTGAAACTATGAGTTGCGCAGGTTTCCACGCTTGTGCCAAAACCTGCGGCCTATATCGGATCGTGGCCCTGAAGTGCGGAATGAAATATCTCTGTAACACAACCCATTGATGTCTATGGGGAAAAAAAAGTTATGTTTAAACCTAACACCCTAACATAAACCCCAAGTCTAAACACCCCTAATCCGCCGCCCCCAACATCACCAACCCCTAATCTGCCGCTCCCTGACATCAATGCCACTAATAAAAGCTATTAACCCCTATTACGCCGCTCCCCGAATCACCACCACTATAAGAAAGTTATTAACCCCTATTCCGCCGCTCCCTGACATCGCCAACACTATAATAAAGTTTTTAACCCCTAAACCTCCGGCCTCCCACGTCTCTGCAACTAAATAAACCTATTAACCCCTAAACCTCCGGCCTCCCACATATCCGCAACTAAATTGATTAACCCCTAAACCACCGGCCCCCCACTGCGCAAAACACTAAATTAAACTATTATCCCCTAAACCTAACACCCCCTAACTTTAAATTAAAATTACAATATAACTATATTTAAATAAATAAAAACGTACCTGCAAAATAAGTTTAAACTATAAATTAACCTAACATAGGCCTAGATTTGGAGTTTGCCGGTAGCCGTGAAAACCAGCATTAGAGGCTCCTAATGCTGGTTTTAGGCTACCGCCGGTATTTGGAGTCCGTCAGGAAAGGGTCTAACGCTCACTTTCAGCCGCGACTTTTCCATACCGCAGATCCCCTTACGTCAATTGCGTATCCTATCTTTTCAATGGGATCTTCCTAACGCCGACAAAACTCCAGCCGCAGAAAAATGTCAGTAGTTAAGAGCTTTCTGGGCTAACGCCGGTTCATAAAGCTCTTAACTACTGTGCTCTAAAGTACACTAACACCCATAAACTACCTATGTACCCCTAAACCGAGGTCCCCCCACATCGCCGCCACTCGATTAAATATTTTTAACCCCTAATCTGCCGACCGCCACCTACGTTATACTTATGTACCCCTAATCTGCTGCCCCTAACACCGCCGACCCCTATATTATATTTAGTAACCCCTAATCTGCCCCCCTCAATGTCGCCTCCACCTGCCTACACTTATTAACCCCTAATCTGCCGACCGCAAAGCGCCGCCACCTACATTATAGCTATGTACCCCTAATCTGCTGCCCCTAACACAGCCGACCCCTATATTATA
This sequence comes from Bombina bombina, assembly GCF_027579735.1. Taxonomy (NCBI): domain Eukaryota; kingdom Metazoa; phylum Chordata; class Amphibia; order Anura; family Bombinatoridae; genus Bombina; species Bombina bombina. Next base: position 1,567,711,416 of record NC_069499.1, on the reverse strand, counting down.
TTTATTAACCCCTAATCTGCCCCCATCAACCTCGCCTCCACCTGCCTACACTTATTAACCCCTAATCTGCCGAGCGGATCTCACCGCTACTATAATAAAGTTATTAACCCCTAATCCGCCTCACTCCCGCCTCACTAACCCTATAATACATAGTATTAACCCCTAATCTGCCCTCCCTAACATCGCCGACACCTAACTTAAATTATTAACCCCTAATCTGCCGACCGGACCTCACCGCTCCTCTATTAAATTTATTAACCCCTAAAGCTAATTCTAACCCTAACCCTAACACCCTAAGTTAAATATAATTTTATTCTAACGAAATAAATTAAATCTTATTAAATAAATTATTCCTATTTAAATCTAAATACTTACCTGTAAAATAAACCCTAATATAGCTACAATATAAATTATAATTACATTGTAGATATTTTAGGATTAATATTTATTTTACAGGCAACTTTGTAATTATTTTAACCAGGTACAATAGCTATTAAATAGTTAAGAACTATTTAATAGTTACCTAGTTAAAATAATAACAAAATTACCTGTAAAATAAATCCTAACCTAAGTTACAATTAAACCTAACACTATACTATCATTAAATTAATTAAATAAAATACCTACAATGATCTACAATTAAACCTAACACTACACTATCAATAAATAAATTAAATACAATTCCTACAAATAACTACAATTAAATAAACTAACTAAAGTACAAAAAATAAAAAAGAACTAAGTTACAAAAAATAAAAAAATATTTACAAACATTAGAAAAAATAACAACAATTTTAAACTAATTACACCTACTCTAAGCCCCCTAATAAAATAACAAAGCCCCCCAAAATAAAAAAATGCCCTACCCTATTTTAAATTACAAAAGTTCAAAGCTCTTTTACCTTACCAGCCCTGAACAGGGCCCTTTGCGGGGCATGCCCCAAGAAATTCAGCTCTTTTGCCTGTAAAAAAACACATACAATACCACCCCCCCAACATTACAACCCACCACCCACATACCCCTAATCTAACCCAAACCCCCCTTAAATAAACCTAACACTAAGCCCCTGAAGATCTTCCTACCTTATCTTCACCTCACCGGGTATCACCGATCGGTCCTGGCTCCAAAATCTTCATCCAACCCAAGCGGGGGCTAGACATCCATCATCCGTCGGCTGAAGAGGTCCAGAAGAGGCTCCAAAGTCTTCATCCTATCCGGGAAGAAGAGGCGATCCGGACCGGCAACCATCTTGATCCAAGCGGCATCTTCGATCTTCATCCGATGACGACCGGCTCCATCTTGAAGACCTCCAGCGCGGATCCGTCCTCTTCTTCCGACGACTTCCCGACGAATGATGGTTCCTTTAAGGGACGTCATCCAAGACGGCGTCCCTCGAATTCCGATTGGCTGATAGGATTCTATCAGCCAATCGGAATTAAGTTAGGAAAATTCTGATTGGCTGATGGAATCAGCCAATCAGAATCAAGTTCAATCCGATTGGCCGATCCGATCAGCCAATCAGATTGAGCTCGCATTCTATTAGCTGATCAGAACAGCAGGATGTTCCGCGTCGGAGGTCTGCAAGATGGATCCGGAAGAAAGAAGATTGAAGATGCCGTTGATAGAAGACTTCAGCCGGATCATGGACCTCTTCAGCTCCCGCTTGGATGATGACTTCAGCCGGATCATGGACCTCTTCGGCTCCCGCTGGGATGATGACTTCAGCCGGATCATGGACATCTTCAGCCCCCCGCTTGGGCTTGGATCAGGACATCGGAGGAGCTCTTCTGGAGCGATCGGTGAACCTGGTATAGTGAAGATAAGGTAGGAAGATCTTCAGGGGCTTAGTGTTAGGTTTATTTAAGGGGGGTTTGGGTTAGATTAGGGGTATGTGGGTGGTGGGTTGTAATGTTGGGGGGGGTATTGTATGTGGGGGTTTTTTACAGGCAAAAGAGCTGAATTCTTTGGGGCATGCCCCGCAAAGGGCCCTGTTCAGGGCTGGTAAGGTAAAAGAGCTTTGAACTTTAGTAATTTAGAATAGGGTAGGGCATTTTTTTTATTTTGGGGGTCTTTGTTATTTTATTAGGGGGCTTAGAGTAGGTGTAATTAGTTTAAAATTGTTGTAATATTTTTCTGATGTTTGTAAATATTTTTTTATTTTTTGTACTTTAGTTAGTTTATTTCATTGTATTTATTTGTAGATATTGTATTTAATTAATTTATTGATAGTGTAGTGTTAGGTTTAATTGTAGGTAATTGTAGGTATTTTATTTAATTAATTTATTGATAGTGTAGTGTTAGGTTTAATTGTAGGTAATTGTAGGTATTTTATTTAATTAATTTATTGATAGTGTAGTGTTAGGTTTAATTGTAACTTAGGTTAGGATTTATTTTACAGGTAATTTTGTTATTATTTTAACTAGGTAACTATTAAATAGTTAATAACTATTTAATAGCTATTGTACCTGGTTAAAATAAATACAAAGTTAACTGTAAAATTAATATAAATCCTAAAATAGCTATAATATAAATATAATTTATATTGTAGCTATATTAGGATTTATTTTACAGGTAAGTATTTAGCTTTAAATAGGAATAATTTATTTAATAAGAGTTAATTAATTTCGTTAGATTTAAATTATATTTAACTTAGGGGGTGTTAGTGTTAGGGTTAGACTTAGCTTTAGGGGTTAATACATTTATTAGAATAGCGGTGAGCTCCAGTCGGCAGATTAGGGGTTAATGTTTGAAGTTAGGTGTCGACAAAGTGTTCAAAAAGTTTGAAAAAAAAATTATTATATTAGTGGACAAAAATAGTCCAAGTGATGTGTTGGAACCTTTGATCCTGGTTCTCCTAGTAGAAAGGGGTGGAATCACAGGATAGGGAAAAAAACCATGGTAAAAACAACTAGGAGAACCAGGATCAAAGGTTCCAACACATCACTTGGACTATTTTTGTCCACTAATATAATAATTTTTTTCCGAACTTTTTGAACACTTTGTGGACTGATACCCCCTGCAAACGTCTTTCACATTTGACTTTTTCACAATTTTTTCACATTGATCATATTTGGATTAATTTGATTTGAACTTGTCTGCTCTTAGATATCCACCTGTGTTTAGATATCAACTTGAATTTTTTTTGGCACCACATCACTGAATTTGAACACATTTTTCTGCACAACATTGCACCGATTTATCCTCATTAATAGCTTTTAGATAGTAATCCATTAATTACATATCTTGTATCCTGTAAACTATCCCTGTAACAAGTTTCACTTTCATAATAATATATTACATTACATATCTTGTACCTTGTATACTATTACTGTAACAAGTTTTAGTTCTGTAGCTTCATGGATCCATGAACTAGGAATTGTGCATATTGTCTGATTTTTTATCATCATTAACATTGTTTTTAGCTTTTGTTTATATTTTATATTTGCTTTTATGTTATTAAATTTGAACCCTTTTTTAGATTTCCACGTTTGCACCTAGCCTCCGTTAGTTGGCGCCTGGTCACTTTATATCTGTATAATCACTCTTTAATAGGCGAAAGCTAGGTTTCGCATTTTCCGGGCATATAGGTGTTAGTTGGCGCTCTAGTAGGACTTACATATCTCTATTATATTTATTAACCCCTAATCTGTCCCCCTACACCACCGCCACCTACATTATATTTATTAACCCCTAATCTGCCCCCCCTGTACACCGCCGCCACCTACCTACATTTATTAACACCTAATCTGCCACCCCCAATGTCGCCGCCACTATATTAAATTTATTAACCCCTAAACCTAAGTCTAACCCTAACCCTAACAACCCCTAACCTAAATATAATTTAAATAAATCTAAATAAATATTCCTATCATTAAATAAATTATTCCTATTTAAAAACTAAATAGCTATCTTAGGGTTTATTTTTATTTTACAGGCAAGTTTTTATTTATTTTAACTAGGTACAATAGTTATTAAATAGTTAATAACTACCTAGCTAAAATAAATACAAAAGTACCTGTAAAATAAAACCTAACCTAAATTACAATTACACCTAACACTACACTATAATTAAATACATTCCCTAAACTAAATACAATTAAATAAAATTATATAAAGTACAAAAAAACAAAACACTAAATTACAGAAAATAATAAAAAAAATTCAAGGTTTTTAAACTAATTACACCTAATCTAAGCCCCCTAACAAAATAAAAAAGCCCCCCAAAATAAAAAAAGCCCTACCCTACACTAAATTACAAATAGGGCCTTTTGCGGGGCATTGCTCCAAAGTAATCAGCTCTTTTACCTGTAAAAAAAAATACAACCCCCCCAACATTAAAACCCACCACCCACACAACCAACCCTACTCTAAAACCCACCCAATCCCCCCTTAAAAAAACCTAACACTAACCCCTTGAAGATCACCCTACCGTGAGAAGTCTTCACCCAACCGGGCCGAAGTCATCAACAAAGATTATTAAACTAATTACACCTAATCTAATCCCCCTAACAAAATAAAAAAAGCCCCCCCAAAATAAAAAAGCCCTACCCTACACTAAATTACAAATAGCCCTTAAAAGGGCCTTTTGCGGGGCATTGCCCCAAAGTAATCAGCTCTTTTATCTGTAAAAAAAAATTACAAACCCCCCCAACATTAAAACCTACCACCCACACAACCAACCCTACTCTAAAACCCACCCAATCCCCCCTTAAAAAAGCCTAACACTAAACCCTTGAAGATCACCCTACCATGAGAAGTATTCACCCAACCGGGCCGAAGTCATCAACAAAGCCGGCAGAAGTGGTCCTCCAGATGGGCAGAAGTGGTCTTCCAGATGGGCAGAAGTCTTCATCCTGACGGCATCTTCTATCTTCATCCATCCGGCGCGGAGCGGGTCCATCTTAAAGACATCCTGTTCTGACGACGTCTTCTTCAACAATGACGGTTCCTTTAACTGACGTCATCCAAGATGGCGTCCCTTCAATTCCGATTGGCTGATAGAATTCTATCAGCCAATCAGGATTAAGGTAGGAAAAATCCTATTGGTTGATGCAATCAGCCAATAGGATTAAAGTTCAATCCTATTGGCTGATCCAATCAGCCAATAGGATTGAGCTCACATTCTATTGGCTGATTGGAACAGCCTTAATTCCGATTGGCTGAATTCTATCAGCCAATCGGAATTGAAGGGGCGCCATCTTGGATGATGTCACTTAAAGGAACCGTCATTGTTGAAAAAGACATAGTCAGAAGAGGATGCTCTGTGTCAGATGTCTTGAAGATGGACCCGCTCCACGCCAGATGGATGAAGATAGAAGATACTGTCTGGATGAAGACTTCTGCCCGTCTGGAGGACCATGTCTGCCTGTCTGGAGGACCACTTCTGCCGGCTTTGTTGAGGACTTCGGCCCGGTTGGGTGAATACTTCTCATGGTAGGGTGATCTTCAAGGGTTTACTGTAAGGCTTTTTTAAGGGGGGATTGGGTGGGTTTTAGAGTAGGGTTGGTTGTGTGGGTGGTAGGTTTTAATGTTGGGGGGTTTGTAATTTTTTTTTACAGATTAAAGAGCTGATTACTTTGGGGCAATGCCCCGCAAAAGGCCCTTTTAAGGGCTATTTGTAATTTAGTGTAGGGTAGGGCTTTTTTATTTTGGGGGGCTTTTTTTATTTTGTTAGGGGGATTAGATTAGGTGTAATTAGTTTAATAATCTTGTAATTTCTTTATTATTTTCTGTAATTTAGTGTGTTTTTTTTGTACTTTAGATAATTTTATTTAATTGTATTTAATTGTATTTAGTTTAGGGAATTAATTTAATTATAGTGTAGTGTTATGTGTAATTGTAATTTAGGTTAGGTTTTATTTTACAGGTACTTTTGTGTTTATTTTTACTAGGAAGTTATTAAATAGCTAAAATAAATACCTAGTTAAAATAAATACAAACTTGCCTGTAAAATAAAAATAAACCCTAAGATAGCTACAATGTAAATATTAGTTATATTGTAGCTAGCTTAGGGTTTATTTTATAGGTAAGTATTTAGTTTTAAATAGGAATAATTTTTTTAATGATAGGAATATTTATTTAGATTTATTTAGATTATATTTAAGTTAGTGGGTATTAGGGTTAGGGTTTAATAAATTTAATACAGTGGCGGCGGTGTAGGGGCAGCAGATTAGGGGTTAATAAATATAATGTAGGTGGCGGCAGTGTGGGGGGGCAGATTAGGAGTTAATAATTATAATGTAGGTGGCAGCGGTGTAGGGGGGGCAGATTAGGGGTGTTTAGACTCAGGGTACATGTTAGGTGTAAACGTTCCCATAGGAATCAATGGGATATCGGGCAGCAGCGAACATGAGTTTTCGCTGCTTTAAGACTCCCATTAATTCCTATGGCATCCGCTGCCTCCAGGGCGGCGGATTGAAAACCAGGTATGCTGGGGGGGCGGAGCCAACACCCAGAGAGATAAGTCGCACATCTATGGAGCTCCTGAGGCATTGTGCAATTTTTCAGAATATAGTGGCTCCTTTTGCCCTATTTTTACCCTACTCTACAGACATATGAAGGGAGATATTTATCTGTTGCCCTAGAAGCAGTTCAGCAACTCTAAACTCTATTTTGGACCCTGCCCTTGAACTTGTGTGTTGCACCGCATACACGGAGCCATGGCCGCACTTATCCTCAATCAGCTGATGGAGCTGCTGAGTCGCCATCACAACGCTCTCTCCAACGCAGTAGCTTTCGGGCCCCCTACTACTCTCACTGTCACCTCAGGCACTCTGGCTGCTCATGAGGGATTAAGACCGACCACAGTAATTGTTTTATGAGAGCCGCCATCTTTGAGGACATCGCCGATATGAAGGAAATAGAAGGGAGGCGTGCTGGCGATGCAGCGGTCACAGTTAAGGAGTTGTATAGCTTACACCCGGGGATGCCTTGTCGGGATCTGAGTGTAACGCCTTGGATGGAGACACTTTGGAGCCTTACAGAGCAAATTTGGCCAGAGGAGCCACGTGAGTCTGCTGTTTACTGGGCCGTCTGTTATAACCCTCATGAGGTAACTAGCTTCTATCACACAGACGTATATGGGCCTACAGGACTCTCAACCTGCTTACCACTGTTTTGTGGAGTCCCGCAGTATTCTACCAATGTGGCCAACTGGAAATTAGGGTTGGGATACATGCAGAAAGTGCAGCAAGCTTGTTCAGATATGACAAAGAAAATGGACATGTGGAGTCCCTTACTGAACAGATGGCTTACCTTCCATGATGATGTTCGACTACATGAACACTTCACACTCTTGGTATTTGCTTGCCCTAGAATTGGCATTGGCTAAGTTATTTATAACGTATACATACAGAGCATACCCTGCGTATAGTAAACACCACGCACTACCTATATGCCTGTTGGATTCATTCTTTCTGCATGATATTGTTTAGCCCCAAGACTCTTGGTATTGACTGTCATTTTTATTCTCCACATATTAATGCAGTTAAATCTCAATGTCAGTGTGCACATATATTCTGGTTGCTTATATATCTCTGTTGCTTTAGAGAGCTGATTGGCGTAAATTGCTTTAGTTTACATGTTTCATATGACACCACTTGAGGTTTTAAGGCTCTTAGCAATCAAGCACACTATTCTACCTATATGTTATTGTCTAAGTTGACTTGCTAACCTCTTGATTTAAGACACAACCTGTATGCTATAGAACATAATGCTACATTAGGAGCTCATATTCCCAGCACATCATTACCAATGATATTCTGCTTATATGCTCCACTGTGTTTTCTTTACAGTTATTTAGAATTGCAGTATTCATATCTGATGTACATTCTACATATGGCTACACAAGCAATAATGCAGAATTGGGCTTTACACTAATGCTCCTAGATAACTGAAGTAATAGCCATTTTACACCATCAGATGGTTTAACTACAGTTTGTTTACTAAAATACTTTGTGCTCAATATTATTTGTATTCCCATACTCTGCCTCTGGGATTATTACACCCTTACTGTGTGGCACCTGGGTGTCTCTCAGAATAATTTTCTACTTAGAAAATATTATAGTATACTGCAATTATAGCTACATGTTTGTACATGTATGTTTAATCTGATGACTGGTGCACTACCGCACTTTTTCATTAATTTGTTTCATTAATCATTTATAACTACATCCAACTCTACAGATGTGAGTAGCTCCTTGGAAAAATTCATGATTTATTACTAAACTACTCTGATTGTTTGGCCCGCCGCCTGGGCATAGGGCCCGTGCCCGGGCGGCGGAGATAGATTATGAAAGGAGTGTGAAACACTACTCACACATAGTTCTAGTTTCCCTATATTTTAATTGTATACTGATCTATACTTACTATATTAGGTGCTATTTTAGCTATCTCAGACATATAGATCATTCAGAGAGAGATCATTCTCATATTAGTAGCGCTTCTTAATTAAATATTCTACAGTCACCCTACCGTAAATACAGGCTAATACATACTTTTAAGTCAGGCTGGTCCTGCGCTTTCCACATAAAACGAGGCCATAGTATGCGCTGCATAGAAATTAAATTGTCCGCAACAGAGCAGTTCTGAGGACTCCAGATTGGGCATCCTTGTATATAGGAAACTACACTAGGCCAGAATATACCTAGCTTGCTAATTTTTTTTTTTTTTTTTTAACATACGTGCACTCTCTGGTTCATTTGGTCCTTAACTATTTAATCCACCACCTCCTTCCCCCCCCCCATACATAATATACCTCCTATAAAAGGAGGGTTAACTAGGCGGTTTTTCTCGTCAATACCGCACCCTAACTATATTTTTCATTATACATTGCAGCATACCTATACATCTTACCCCGCAAATCTACCATATGACTGGTAAACAAGAGCCTCTCACTCTCATATGCCTAATTTATTCTTTACTCCAGCAGTTGTGAGGCTAGAATTCAAATAAATTCAAATAGTTCAAAATCTGAGGTAAACAGCGTTAGACCCATAAGTGGTCTTCCCTATTTCAGGTAGCCTTCTGTTATTGCTTAAAATTTCAATTGGTTAGGGGGTCCAAGTGTGACCCTTAATTAGAAGAGAAGGCTTCAATTTGTATTGGCGTAACTGAATTATGTCTCTGCATAGTACTCTGAATGTTCCCTATGCTTGTCATCTTGCTAGTTGATGTTGTTATTGATGCTAACATTTCTATTACACTCCTTGTATACCCAATGTTACATTATGTCTATGGCGATGACATTTATAGTGTGTTTTAATGTTAACTTTGTATGCCATCTTTTACCTCAATAAAAATTATTTTAAAAAAAACAAAAAAAAAAAAACAGGTACGCTGGGCCGTAATTGTGGCGAGCGTATCTGGTAGTAGTTTGTTAACTAGCAAAAGTAGTCAGATTGTGCTGAATTTGCATTCGGAACATCTGTAGTGACGTAAGCATCGATCTGTGTCGAACTGAGTCCAGGGCAAATCGTATGTTACGTCACAAAATTCTACTTTTGCCGGTTTGTAGGGTTTGATAACTAAGGGGAATCAGGCTTGCCACAAATACGCTGTGGAATTCCAGCGTATTTGCGGTTGATGGCTTGATAAATAGATGCCATTGTATATCTCTGGAACTGTGTGAGATGCATGTTTTTCTTGATCTGTAGCCCATATCAGTATTCCTCCGTACATACTCCATATTCCAATGAACTGTGGGCAGCTATGTATTCACAGTTTAAATGTGAATGCGAGTAAGGAATGCTGAGAAGCTGTCTGACGTCACTAACACATTTTTTTTCACTGCAACATGCCAAAACACCATGGATTGGATTGGACAACGCAAACATTGTCATAAAAAAAAAATGTTATGTGTGTTGGGCTGTTGGTGGATAGCAGTGAATAGTAGGTGTTGCATTATAAATAAACATTAGAAATAAAAATTTTAGTTTTGATGAATGAAACTCATATTTATTTTTAGTTTAGCATCATATGTCAATTAGTGAATCCTTTCAGCTTACTATCACTTTAACGGCTATTGTTAGTTTATTGTTACATAAGGGGGTGTTTTTATTTTGGGGTGTCTTTTTTGTTTTTATAGGGGTATTAGATTAGGTTTAATTTTTTTATTTTGGATAATTTCGTTTATAATTTTTTGTAATCTTAGATTTTTTTCCCCCCGTAATTTTAAAATTTATTTTTTGTAATGTTAGGTTTTTTTCGTAGATTTTTTAATTTTCTAATTTAGGTTTTTTATGTTTGATATATTTTATTTTTAAAAAATAGTAATGTTAGGTTTATTTATAGTTTAAGCTTAGTTTTTTTTATTTCACAGGTAAATTTTTATTTATTTTAAGGTAGTTATATTATAACTTTAATTTATAGTTAGGGGTGTTAGGTTTAGGGGTTAATATTTTATTTTAGTTTGTCACGATGTGGGGGCAGCATTTTAGGGGTTTATAGGTTTATTTAGGTTGTTGCAATGTGGAGGGCTGGCGGTTTAGGGGTTTACAGCTTTATTTAGGGAGTCATGATGTGGGGGGGGTTGGTGGTTTAGAGGTTAATAGGTTTATTTAGTGTTGGCGATGTGGGGGGCGGCAGATTAGGGGTTAATACTTTAATTTAGTGTTGGCAATATGGGTGGGCGGCAGATTTGGGGTTAATAGGTTTATTTTGTGTTGGCGATGTGGGTGGGCGGCGGATTAGGGGTTAATAGGTTTATTAACGTATTTGCAATGCTAGAGGATGGTGGTTTAGGGGTTAATATGTAATTTATGGGTGCTAGTGTACTTTGTAACATTTTTGTTATGAGTTTTGTGAAACTACTGACCTTTGATTGCGGAATGGATCGGTATGGTATAAGCTATAACGCTAGCGGAATAGTCGTACTGCACAACCTGTAATACGGGTGAGCTGAATATTCAACACTCAAAAGCCATTTTTTGAGTGCGGAATGGATCGTTGCGGTATAGGCTAAAACTATAGCGGTATAGCCATACCGCTGCGACTTGTAATATGGGTGAGCTGACTATTCCGCTCGCAAAGGCCAATTTTTCAGCGATATAGCCGTACTGCACAACTTGTAATCTGGGTGATAGTGTGCAGGAGATTAGTGGCTATTGAATTTTTGTGTCAGTTGTTGGGTATGGAAGATGTGACTAAGGAGTATATTTATTAAGCTCCGTATGGAACTTGATGCCCCGTGTTTCTGGTGAGCCTTCAGGCTCACTTGCTCTGAGGCAGTGGACAGAAATTGACAGAAATCAACCCGATCGAATACGATCGGGTTGATTGACACCCCCTGCTAGCGGACGATTGGCTGCGAATCTGCAGGGGGTGGCATTGCACCAGCAGTTCACAAGAGAGCGTATGCTGTCGCATTTATCAATGTGCAGCGGACATCATGTCCGCTCGCACCATAATAAATAGTTCCCTAAATCTTTTGTAATGTGTTTAGCCACTTGTAGTCTATGCATGTGACATAGGAATTTTGATGGACATCACCCAGTATTTTTTCCATATTGCATTCCATATTGGTTGGGGTTTTATTGATATATGCTTGGATTTTTATAAGATCTGTTTGTTTAGAGCTGTTGATGTGTTTTTTTTGCAGCTTTTAAGATTTTGGATATTGTTGGGTCTAATAAAAGGGATAAAGGAGTGATTCAGTTGTCAGACGTGGTAAATAAACTCTGGTAGGGTGGATGTGTGATTGTGAAAGTCCTAAATCTGCCAGGGAAGGGTCAGTTGTCTCTTTGTGGGGACAGGTGCCCAGTTGAATTGCTGATATGTCTGTCTTGTTTGGGACATTTGTTTATTCATATCAATGCGGAGTCATTGTCACATTTCCAGTTTATTGCAGTGTTTATTAAAGCATTTGGGTTTACCTGTTAGTGAGTTTATATCCCATCCTTTTCAGATTGGAGCTGTCACAGAGGCATGTTTGTAAGGTCAGATCAGGAGGATTAGAAGATAGTCTTCTGGGAGGTTTCAGTCTTATGTTCATACAAATTTGGTGATTTATGTTGGTTTCTTTATTGTTTTTCAGGTCCAGTGGACTGCTGGGTTATTAGCCACTCTTGCATCTATTTGGCAAGACATGTGGCTGTGTGTTCAGTACAGATGTGGTGGTTTGGTTTTAGAAGTTTGAAATGGGACCTAGTTCTGGTAAAGTTGGTTGAATATACAAGGCTTTTTTGTCCTCTAGGAATGTTAGTCATACATGCTGGAAGAATGACTTGGGTTATATGTCACAGAAAGAACTGTTGGAAAAATGTAAGGTTGATCTCAAAAGGCTTGTTGAATTGATTCCACTTTGATTGTTATTTGGTCAGAAATTGAACCCCATTTGGTTTGGAGGGTTGCATGGGATAGTAAGAGACTGGACATTTCTAGAAATTTTTTATTAGGATTGTTACTTTGTTAGTAGTTTTGTTGGAGGTTGGGGGAGTATCAATCAGACATGTAAAATATGGTTGCTGATTTCTCCTTTAAGATAAGTTACATTTAAATGAAGTTGGTCTTCATTTGATCTATTTGTGGGATGGGGTGTAAAGGCCTTGTTAGGGTGTTGACGGAGCTCGGCGGTAGGCTGGGCCTGTCAAGGGGATATTGCTTTGTAGGAATGTTAGTTCATTTGTGGGGGTACCTCCTGGTGGTGATTATTGAGGTATGGATTAGCAGGAAAGCACCATGCATGGTTCATTATTTTGAGTAATCAGTTTGTGTTATATTAAAATTATGTTAATTAGATATGTGCATTTGTCTATTTTGGTCTGATCTTGTGAAAAGGCAACTTGCGGTCACAATCTTTGGCATTTGTTTAGTGCTGAAAAGCACAAATGCACATGCCTAGTTTTTTTCATAAGCATGACAGATTTCTTTTTAGACTTTAAAATCCCTGTAATAGTGTCATCTAACCTGTACTTCCGTTCCCCTAAACAGATAACAGTTCCTGAAACTAATTTCTCACTGAAAAGATTACCACAGCCTTTCTACTAGAAAATGGCGAGTTTTGTAACCGCCCCTCATAGCAGTGAGTGGTGAGATCAGCTACAATGATAACGTTGTGTTGCATAGAAGCACTTTCACAAAATCTGACACTGTAAGACAGTCTAATGTGTGCAAAACAGAAAACTTAATAAAGACACAACCTTTACAAATTTTATATAGTGAGATTGTATTTATTATTTTTCAACATTTCTAGTGGTTTAATGTTAAATATAATATAAGACTCAAAAGTTTCATATTACACATATGGAAAAGCAGAAATTAATCACATTAAGTGCTAGATGATGAGTGAAGTGCAATGTAGCGACTACGCGATATTTGGGCTGTACTCAGTAATACCAGCGCATGTAAATGTGCGCTAGCATTACAAGTGAGGCACAAAGCGCTCACAAGAGAGCCCTTCCATATGCTCCAATGGGAGCCTTGTTTTCATGCCATCAGACACGGCAACCACCTAGCGCAGTGCAGGGGGCAAATCGCACAGCGTTGGGCAGCAATAAATAAATATATATGTATGTGAAAATATTCATGCATATTTATGTGTTTATACGTGAATACACACATACTAACACATAAATATATATGTATATAAGCATATACATATTTATTTAGGGGCATATTTATCAAGCTCCGTATGGAGCCCAGTGTTTCCGGCAAGCCTTCACGCTCGCCAGAAACAGAGTTGTGAAGCAACGGTCTAAAGATCGCTGCTCCATAACCTGTCCGCCTGCTCTGAGGCGGCGGACAGAAATTGACAGAAATGAACCCGATCGAATACTATCGGGTTGATTGACACCCCCTGCTAATGGCCGAATCTGCAGGGGGCGGCATTGCACCAGCAGTTTACAAGAACTGCCGGTGCAATGATAAAAGCCGAGAGCATATGCTGTCTGCATTTATTGATGTGCAGCGGACATGATCCGCTATATCGGATCATGTCCGCTTGTACCATAATAAATAGGCCCCTTAGAGTAAAAACACAGTCCCCCATACACTTCTATGTAAAGGCACTTTGGTGCCATTTTTTTTCTAACACCCTACATCCCCTCACTTTAAAGTGATGTTAAACCCAAGCATATAACAAACGTTTGTATTTACCATCACTAAAAATAAACATGAGTTTCTCTCATCGTTTTGTAAAAAACAGCATTACAAAACGATTATAGAAACTCCTAGCATTTGTTATACGCTTGGGTTTAACATCACTTTAACACCTTATGACTGCTTTGTGCAGCTTTTAAAAAAAAAAATAATGCTCATATTTATTTTATATTGTAGAGTACTGTCCTACTCTTTATTTGCAGGGGCAATTGGGGAAACTTTTTTTCATTAACCAGAGGTCTGACCTGCGTTTTGCGCAAAGTGAAAATGTAAGCTCGCGGCAGCATTAACCAATCAAATGCCCTTTTCAGAATTTTTTTTTTTTTTTAAATAGCCTTTTTTTTGGGTGTGGGGGGTATTTGTAGATTGGTGTTTGGGCTTTTTTAATTGAAAAAGTCCCTTTTAAGAGCTATTGCTGTAGTTTAGTGTTAGTATACTGTAGGTATTTTATGTTGGGGTGTTTTTTGTTTTAGTGGAGGTTTTAGAATATGCATAAATCTTTTTTTTTTTTTTTACTGTAATGGAAGGTTTTCTTATTTTCTGTAATTGTTGGGTTTATGGTTTTTCTGTAATGTTAGGTTATTTTATTTATTTAAGTTAAAGTTAGTTGTTTTTTTTGTTTTTTTGGTAAGGTTAGTTTTATTTGTTTTGTTTGGGTAACTTAGGGGGTGTTAGGTTAGGGGGGTTAGTTGGTTAGGGGTTTTGTTACTGGTGTTTTTACAGTGAGGGCTGTGATGGTTTAGGGGTTAATAGAGTAGAGGGTATTTTGCGATGTGGGAGTATGGCGGTTTAAGGTTAATAGAGTAGAGGGGAAGTTTGCAATGGGGGTTGTGGTGGTTTAGGCTAATAGTAAAGAGGGGTATTTTATGATGTGGGGGTGTGGTGTTAAATGCGATTGCGTTTGAGCAATCCCATTTACTTTCAACTTGTAATACGAGCAGAGATTGCCGCTGGACGCTACCCATAGAAAATATGGGGAACGTAAATCACTGTGAGTTCGCAGATTCGAGCGTGAAGAACACAGCGATCTTTTAAAGGTATTTTTTCTGTGTTTTGGGACACTTTTCTGTTTTTCAAAACATTTAACCAGAGCACTGAAGTTGCGCTATCCCGACACGTGTTAAATTAAATTGCACTCAAGCAATCACATTTACTTTCAACTTATAATACGAGTACTACATCTAATGCGCACAAACAGCCGTGATAAACCCAATAACGCTGGTGCATAACTGTTAGCACGTCACTCGTATTCTGGCCCTATAGCTAGGAGAGGCTGTAAACAATTTGAGGGAAGCTTTAACCCCTTAATGACAACTGACGTACCAGGTACGTCATGCATTAACAAGCAGTTAATGACAATGGACGTACCTGGTACGTCAGTTGTCTAACAGAGTGCTGGAAGTGATCACAACCACTTCCAGCAGCTCTGAGGGTATTGCAGTGATGCCTCGATATGGAGGCATCCTGCAATACCCCTTTACAAGCTTCCGATGCAGAGAGAGCCACTCTGTGGCCCTCTCTGCACTGGTAGCGATGGTGCCGATCGTGCCGTTTGACCGGGTGGGAGGAGGGAGCGTGTGCGCATGTGCACGATGCGCGCGCGCGTGCACGATGCATGCGCGTGCACGTGGACACGTGTGCACGTGGATGTGTGTGCACGTGGACGCACGTGCACGTGCACGCATTAGCCACACTGACACCAATGAAGTTAGGAAGGGGGAAAAAAAGTTAAAAATTTTTTTTTCCATATAAAAGGATCTGGGAGGGGGAGGGGGTGGGGGTATTGTGGGGGGGGCTGCTACACTACAGAAATAATTAAAAATAAAAGTTAAAAATAAAATTAAAATACTTTGGTTTGTGGGGCCAAACTGGGTACTGGCAGACAGCTGCCAGTACCCAAGATGGCGGTAATTAGGTAGGGGAGAGGGTTAGAGAGCTGGAGGGGGGGATCAGGGAGGTTGGTGCTAAGGAAGGGGTTCATCACAACTAAAATATTTTATTATTTTTATTTAAAAAAAAAAAAAAAACTCTTTTATTTAGTACTGGCAGACTTTCTGCCAGTACTTAAGATGGCGGGAACAATTGTGGGGTGGGGGAGGGAAGAGAGCTGTTTGGGAGGGATCAGGGGGTGGGATGTGTCAGGTGGGAGGCTGATCTCTAAAATTAACCCTGCAAGCTCCTTACAAGCTACCTAATTTAACCCCTTCACTGCTGAGCATAATTCACGTGTGGTGCGCAGCAGCATTTAGCGGCCTTCTAATTACCAAAAAGCAACGCCAAAGCCATATAAGTCTGCTATTTCTGAACAAAGGGGATCCCAGAGAAGCTTTTACAACAATTTCTGCCATAATAACACAAGCTGTTTGTAAATAATTTCAGTGAGAAACCTAAAATTGTGAAAAATGTAAAGTTTTTTTTATTTGCTCGCATTTGGCGGTGAAATGGTGGCATAAAATATACCAAAATGGGCCTAGATCAATACTTGGGGTTGTCTACTACACTACACTAAAGCTAAAATTAACACTACAAGCTCCCTACAAGCTCCCTAATTAACCCCTTCACTCCTGGACATAAAACACGTGTGGTGCGCAGCGGCATTTAGCGGCCTTCTAATTACCAAAACGCAACCACAAAGCCATATAAGTCTGTTATTTCTGAAAAAGGGGATCCCAGAGAAGAATTTACAACCATTTGTGCCATAATTGCAGAAGCTGTTTATAAATAATTTCAGTGGGAAACCTAAAGTTTGTGACAAAATTTGTGAAAAAGTGAACTTTTTTTTTTTTTTTATCGCATTTGGCGGTGAAATGGTGGCATGAAATATACCAAAATGGGCCTAGATCAATACTTTGGGATGTCTTCTAAAACAAAATATATACATGTCAAGGGATATTCAGGTATTCCTGACAGATATCAGGGTTCCAAAGTAACTAGCGCTAATTTTGAAAAAAAGTGGTTTGGAAATAGTAAAGTGCTACTTGTATTTATTGCCCCATAAATTGCAAAAAAAGCAAAGAACGTATGCTAGACATGTTTACTAAGTATAATACTAGACATGCTTATTAAGTATAATGCTAGACATGCTTAGTAAGTATAATGCTAGACATGCTTATTAAGTATAATGCTAGACATGCTTAGTAAGCATAATGCTAGACATGCTTAGTAAGTATAATGCTAGACATGCTTAGTAAGTATAATGCTAGACATGCTTATTAAGTATAATGCTAGACATGCTTAGTAAGTATAATGCTAGACATGCTTATTAAGTATAATGCTAGACATGCTTAGTAAGTATAATGCTAGACATGCTTAGTAAGTATAATGCTAGACATGCTTAGTAAGTATAATGCTAGACATGCTTACTAAGTGTAATGCTAGACATGCTTATTAAGTATAATGCTAGACATGCTTAGTAAGTATAATGCTAGACATGCTTACTAAGTATAATGCTAGACATGCTTACTAAGTATAATACTAGACATGCTTATTAAGTATAATGCTAGACATGCTTACTAAGTATAATACTAGACATGCTTATTAAGTATAATGCTAGACATGCTTACTAAGTATAATGCTAGACATGCTTACTTAAGTATAATGCTAGACATGCTTACTAAGTATAATGCTAGACATGCTTACTAAGTATAATGCTAGACATGCTTACTAAGTATAATGCTAGACATGCTTACTAAGTATAATGCTAGACATGCTTACTAAGTATAATGCTAGACATGCTTACTAAGTATAATGCTAGACATGCTTACTAAGTATAATGCTAGAGCTTGCTTATTAAGTATAATGCTAGACATGCTTACTAAGTATAATGCTAGACATGCTTACTAAGTATAATACTAGACATGCTTACTAAGTATAATGCTAGACATGCTTACTAAGTATAATGCTAGACATGCTTACTAAGTATAATGCTAGACATGCTTACTAAGTATAATGCTAGAGATGCTGATTAAGTATAATGCTAGACATGCTTAATAAATATAATGCTAGACATGCTTACTAAGTATAATGCTAGACATGCTTATTAAGTATAATGCTAGACATGCTTACTAAGTATAATGCTAGACATGCTTACTAAGTATAATGCTAGACATGCTTATTAAGTATAATGCTAGACATGCTTACTAAGTATAATGCTACACATGCTTACTAAGTATTATGCTAGACATGCTTATTAAGTATAATGCTAGACATGCTTACTATGTATAATGCTAGACATGCTTACTAAGTATAATGCTAGACATGCTTATTAAGTATAATGCTAGCCATGCTTACTAAGTATAATGCTAGACATGCTTATTAAGTATAATGCTAGACATGCTTATTAAGTATAATGCTAGACATGCTTATTAAGTATAATGCTAGACATGCTTACTATGTATAATGCTAGACATGCTTATTAAGTATAATGCTAGCCATGCTTACTAAGTATAATGCTAGACATGCTTACTAAGTATAATGCTAGACATGCTTATAAGTATAATGCTAGACATGCTTACTAAGTATAATGCTAGACATGCTTATAAGTATAATGCTAGACATGCTTATTAAGTATAATGCTAGACATGCTTACTAAGTATAATGCTAGACATGCTTACTAAGTATAATGCTAGACATGCTTATTAAGTATAATGCTAGACATGCTGATTAAGTATAATGCTAGACATGCTTACTAAGCATAATGCTAGACATGTTTACTAAGTATAATGCTAGACATGCTTACTAAGTATAATGCTAGACATGTTTACTAAGTATAATGCTACACATGCTTACTAAGTATAATGCTAGACATGCTTACTATGTATAATGCTAGACATGCTTACTAAATATAATGCTAGACATGCTTACTAAGTATAATGCTAGACATGCTGATTAAGTATAATGCTAGACATGCTTACTAAGTATAATGCTAGACATGCTTATTAAGTATAATGCTAGACATGCTTACTAAGTATAATGCTAGACATGCTTACTAAGTATAATGCTAGACATGCTTATTAAGTATAATGCTAGACATGCTTACTAAGTATAATGCTACACATGCTTACTAAGTATTATGCTAGACATGCTTATTAAGTATAATGCTAGACATGCTTACTATGTATAATGCTAGACATGCTTACTAAGTATAATGCTAGACATGCTTATTAAGTATAATGCTAGACATGCTTACTAAGTATAATGCTAGACATGCTTATTAAGTATAATGCTAGACATGCTTACTATGTATAATGCTAGACATGCTTACTAAGTATAATGCTAGACATGCTTATTAAGTATAATGCTAGACATGCTTACTAAGAATAATGCTAGACATGCTTATTAAGTATAATGCTAGACATGCTTACTAAGTATAATGCTAGACATGCTTATTAAGTATAATCCTAGACATGCTTATTAAGTATAATGTTAGACATGCTTATTAAGTTTAATGCTAGACATGCTTATTAAGTATAATGCTAGACATGCTTACTAAGTATAATGCTAGACATGCTTATTAAGTATAATGCTAGACATGCTTACTAAGTATAATGCTAGACATGCTTATTAAGTATAATGCTAGACATGCTTACTAACTATAATGCTAGACATGCTTATTAAGTGTAATGCTAGATATGCTTATTAAATATAATGCTAGACATGCTTATTAAGTATAATGCTAGACATGCTTACTAAATATAATGCTAGACATGCTTACTAAGTATAATGCTAGACATTCTTATTAAGTATAATGCTAGACATGCTTATTAAGTATAATGCTAGACATGCTTACTAAGTTTAATGCTAGACATGCTTATTAAGTATAATGCTAGACATGCTTATTAAGTATAATGCTAGACATGCTTACTAAGTATAATGCTAGACATGCTTACTAAGTATAATGCTAGACATGCTTACTAAGTATAATGCTAGACATGCTTATTAAGTATAATGCTAGACATGCTTATTAAGTATAATGCTAGACATGCTTACTAAGTATAATGCTAGACATGCTTACTAAGTATAATGCTAGACATGCTTATTAAGTATAATGCTAGACATGCTTATTAAGTATAATGCTAGACATGCTTACTAAGTATAATGCTAGACATGCTTACTAAGTATAATGCTAGACATGCTTATTAAGTATTATGTTAGACTTGCTTACTAAGTATAATGCTAGACATGCTTACTAAGTATAATGCTAGAGATGCTTATTAAGTATAATGCTAGACATGCTTATTAAGTATAATGCTAGACATGCTTATTAAGTATAATGCTAGACATGCTTACTAAGTATAATGCTAGACATGCTTATTAAGTATAATGCTAGACATGCTTATTAAGTATAATGCTAGACATGCTTACTAAGTATAATGCTAGACATGCTTACTAAGTATAATGCTAGACATGCTTACTAAGTATAATGCTAGACATGCTTACTAAGTATAATGCTAGACATGATTATTAAGTATAATGCTAGACATGCTTATTAAGTATAATGCTAGACATGCTTATTAAGTATAATGCTAGACATGCTTACTAAGTATAATGCTAGACATGCTTACTAAGTATAATGCTAGACATGCTTACTAAGTATAATGCTAGACATGCTTACTAAGTATAATGCTAGAGATGCTTATTAAGTATAATGCTAGACATGCTTACTAAGTATAATGCTAGACATGCTTACTAAGTATAATACTAGACATGCTTACTAAGTATAATGCTAGACATGCTTACTAAGTATAATGCTAGACATGCTTACTAAGTATAATGCTAGACATGCTTACTAAGTATAATGCTAGAGATGCTGATTAAGTATAATGCTAGACATGCTTACTAAATATAATGCTAGACATGCTTATTAAGTATAATGCTAGACATGCTTATTAAGTATAATGCTAGACATGCTTACTATGTATAATGCTAGACATGCTTATTAAGTATAATGCTAGCCATGATTACTAAGTATAATGCTAGACATGCTTACTAAGTATAATGCTAGACATGCTTATAAGTATAATGCTAGACATGCTTACTAAGTATAATGCTAGACATGCTTATAAGTATAATGCTAGACATGCTTATTAAGTATAATGCTAGACATGCTTACTAAGTATAATGCTAGACATGCTTACTAAGTATAATGCTAGACATGCTTATTAAGTATAATGCTAGACATGCTGATTAAGTATAATGCTAGACATGCTTACTAAGCATAATGCTAGACATGTTTACTAAGTATAATGCTAGACATGCTTACTAAGTATAATGCTAGACATGTTTACTAAGTATAATGCTACACATGCTTACTAAGTATAATGCTAGACATGCTTACTATGTATAATGCTAGACATGCTTACTAAATATAATGCTAGACATGCTTACTAAGTATAATGCTAGACATGCTTATTAAGTATAATGCTAGACATGCTTACTAAGTATAATGCTAGACATGCTTATTAAGTATAATGCTAGACATGCTTACTAAGTATAATGCTAGACATGCTTACTAAGTATAATGCTAGACATGCTTATTAAGTATAATGCTAGACATGCTTACTAAGTATAATGCTACACATGCTTACTAAGTATTATGCTAGACATGCTTATTAAGTATAATGCTAGACATGCTTACTATGTATAATGCTAGACATGCTTACTAAGTATAATGCTAGACATGCTTATTAAGTATAATGCTAGACATGCTTACTAAGTATAATGCTAGACATGCTTATTAAGTATAATGCTAGACATGCTTACTATGTATAATGCTAGACATGCTTACTAAGTATAATGCTAGACATGCTTATTAAGTATAATGCTAGCCATGCTTACTAAGAATAATGCTAGACATGCTTATTAAGTATAATGCTAGACATGCTTACTAAGTATAATGCTAGACATGCTTATTAAGTATAATCCTAGACATGCTTATTAAGTATAATGTTAGACATGCTTATTAAGTTTAATGCTAGACATGCTTATTAAGTATAATGCTAGACATGCTTACTAAGTATAATGCTAGACATGCTTATTAAGTATAATGCTAGACATGCTTACTAAGTATAATGCTAGACATGCTTATTAAGTATAATGCTAGACATGCTTACTAACTATAATGCTAGACATGCTTATTAAGTGTAATGCTAGATATGCTTATTAAATATAATGCTAGACATGCTTATTAAGTATAATGCTAGACATGCTTACTAAATATAATGCTAGACATGCTTACTAAGTATAATGCTAGACATTCTTATTACAGGCGTAAGCTCGGTACGCTAGGCAAACGTCACTCAGCAAGCAGCGTCAGAGTAAACCCAGCAGGGGAACCAATAGAGTCGAAGGGTCTTGAGGGAACGTTTTCGAGCTGCAGCTGCACAGGAAGTAAATGGGAGGGACTAGCATTATACTTAGTAAGCATTAGTAAGCATGTCTAGCATTATACTTAATAAGCATGTCTATCATTATACTTAATCAGCATGTCTAGCATTATACTTAATAAGCATGTCTAGCATTATACTTAATAAGCATGTCTAGCATTATACTTAGTAAGCATGTCTAGCATTATACGTAATAAGCATGTCTAGCATTATACTTAATAAGCATGTCTAGCATTATACTTAGTAAGCATGTCTAGCATTATATTTAGTAAGCATGTCTAGCATTATACTTAGTAAGCATGTCTAGCATTATACTTAATAAGCATGTCTAGCATTATTCTTAATAAGTATGTCTAGCATTATACTTAATAAGCATGTCTAGCATTATATTTAGTAAGCATGTCTAGCATTATACTTAATAAGCATGTCTAGCATTATACTTAATAAGCATTATATTTAGTAAGCATGTCTAGCATTATACTTAATAAGCATGTCTAGCATTATACTTAGTAAGCATGGCTAGCATTATACTTAATAAGCATGTCTAGCATTATACTTAGTAAGTATGTCTAGCATTATACATAGTAAGCATGTCTAGCATTATACTTAATAAGCATGTCTAGCATTATACTTAGTAAGCATGGCTAGCATTATACTTAATAAGCATGTCTAGCATTATACTTAGTAAGCATGTCTAGCATTATACATAGTAAGCATGTTTAGCATTATACTTAATAAGCATGTCTAGCCTTATACTTAGTAAGCATGTCTAGCATTATACTTAATAAGCATGTCTAGCCTTATACTTAGTAAGCATGTCTAGCATTATACTTAGTAAGCATGTCTAGCATTATACTTAGTAAGCATGTCTAGCATTATACATAGTAAGCATGTCTAGCATTATACTTAATAAGCATGTCTAGCATTATACTTAGTAAGCATGGCTAGCATTATACTTAATAAGCATGTCTAGCATTATACTTAGTAAGCATGTCTAGCATTATACATAGTAAGCATGTCTAGCATTATACCGAGCTTACGCCTGATTATTAAGTATAATGCTAGACATGCTTATTAAGTATAATGCTAGACATGCTTATTAAGTATAATGCTAGACATGCTTACTAAGTATAATGCTAGACATGCTTACTAAGTATAATGCTAGACATGCTTACTAAGTATAATGCTAGACATGCTTACTAAGTATAATGCTAGAGATGCTTATTAAGTATAATGCTAGAGATGCTTATTAAGTATAATGCTAGACATGCTTACTAAGTATAATGCTAGACATGCTTACTAAGTATAATACTAGACATGCTTACTAAGTATAATGCTAGACATGCTTACTAAGTATAATGCTAGACATGCTTATTAAGTATAATGCTAGACATGCTTAATATGTATAATGCTAGACATGCTTATTAAGTATAATGCTAGCCATGCTTACTAAGTATAATGCTAGACATGCTTACTAAGTATAATGCTAGACATGCTTATAAGTATAATGCTAGACATGCTTACTAAGTATAATGCTAGACATGCTTATAAGTATAATGCTAGACATGCTTATTAAGTATAATGCTAGACATGCTTACTAAGTATAATGCTAGACATGCTTACTAAGTATAATGCTAGACATGCTTATTAAGTATAATGCTAGACATGCTGATTAAGTATAATGCTAGACATGCTTACTAAGCATAATGCTAGACATGTTTACTAAGTATAATGCTAGACATGCTTACTAAGTATAATGCTAGACATGCTTACTAAGTATAATGCTAGACATGCTGATTAAGTATAATGCTAGACATGCTTACTAAGCATAATGCTAGACATGTTTACTAAGTATAATGCTAGACATGCTTACTATGTATAATGCTAGACATGCTTACTAAGTATAATGCTAGACATGCTTATTAAGTATAATGCTAGACATGCTTACTATGTATAATGCTAGACATGCTTACTAAGTATAATGCTAGACATGCTTATTAAGTATAATGCTAGACATGCTTACTATGTATAATGCTAGACATGCTTACTAAGTATAATGCTAGACATGCTTATTAAGTATAATGATAGACATGCTTACTAAGTATAATGCTAGACATGCTTACTAAGTATCATGCTAGACATGCTTATTAAGTATAATGTTAGACATGCTTACTAAGTATAATGCTAGACATGCTTATTAAGTATAATGCTAGACATGCTTATTAAGTATAATGCTAGACATGCTTACTAAGTATAATGCTAGACATGTTTACTAAGTATAAGGCTAGACATGCTTATTAAGTATAATGCTAGACATGCTTATTAAGTATAATGCTAGACAGGCTTACTAAGTATAATGCTAGACATGTTTACTAAGTATAATACTAGACATGCTTATTAAGTATAATGCTAGACATGCTTAGTAAGTATAATGCTAGACATGCTTATTAAGTATAATGCTAGACATGCTTAGTAAGTATAATGCTAGACATGCTTAGTAAGTATAATGCTAGACATGCTTATTAAGTATAATGCTAGACATGCTTAGTAAGTATAATGCTAGACATGCTTATTAAGTATAATGCTAGACATGCTTAGTAAGTATAATGCTAGACATGCTTAGTAAGTATAATGCTAGACATGCTTAGTAAGTATAATGCTAGACATGCTTACTAAGTGTAATGCTAGACATGCTTATTAAGTATAATGCTAGACATGCTTAGTAAGTATAATGCTAGACATGCTTACTAAGTATAATGCTAGACATGCTTACTAAGTATAATGCTAGACATGCTTACTAAGTATAATACTAGACATGCTTATTAAGTATAATGCTAGACATGCTTACTAAGTATAATACTAGACATGCTTATTAAGTATAATGCTAGACATGCTTACTAAGTATAATGCTAGACATGCTTATTAAGTATAATGCTAGACATGCGTATTAAGTATAATGCTAGACATGCTTACTAAGTATAATGCTAGACATGCTTACTAAGTATAATGCTAGACATGCTTATTAAGTATAATGCTAGACATGCGTATTAAGTATAATGCTAGACATGCTTACTAAGTATAATGCTAGACATGCTTACTAAGTATAATGCTAGACATGCTTATTAAGTATAATGCTAGACATGCTTACTAAGTATAATGCTAGACATGCTTATTAAGTATAATACTAGACATGCTTACTAAGTATAATGCTAGACATGCTTACTAAGTATAATACTAGACATGCTTACTAAGTATAATGCTAGACATGCTTACTAAATATAATGCTAGACATGCTTACTAAGTATAATGCTAGAGATGCTTATTAAGTATAATGCTAGCCATGCTTACTAAGTATAATGCTAGACATGCTTACTAAATATAATGCTAGACATGCTTACTAAGTATAATGCTAGAGATGCTTATTAAGTATAATGCTAGACATGCTGATTAAGTATAATGCTAGACATGCTTACTGAGTATAATGCTAGACATGCTTACTAAGTATAATGCTAGACATGCTTACTAAGTATAATGCTAGACATGCTTATTAAGTATAATGCTAGACATGCGTATTAAGTATAATGCTAGACATGCTTACTAAGTATAATACTAGACATGCTTACTAAGTATAATGCTAGACATGCTTACTAAGTATAATGCTAGACATGCTTACTAAGTATAATGCTAGACATGCTTATTAAGTATAATGCTAGACATGCGTATTAAGTATAATGCTAGACATGCTTACTAAGTATAATGCTAGACATGCTTACTAAGTATAATGCTAGACATGCTTATTAAGTATAATGCTAGACATGCTTACTAAGTATAATGCTAGACATGCTTATTAAGTATAATGCTAGACATGCTTACTGAGTATAATGCTAGACATGCTTACTAAGTATAATGCTAGACATGCTTACTAAGTATAATGCTAGACATGCTTACTAAGTATAATGCTAGACATGCTTACTGAGTATAATGCTAGACATGCTTATTAAGTATAATGCTAGACATGCTTAGTAAGTATAATGCTAGACATGCTTAGTAAGTATAATGCTAGACATGCTTATTAAGTATAATGCTAGACATGCTTAGTAAGTATAATGCTAGACATGCTTACTAAGTATAATGCTAGACATGCTTACTAAGTATAATGCTAGACATGCTTATTAAGTATAATGCTAGACATGCGTATTAAGTATAATGCTAGACATGCTTACTAAGTATAATGCTAGACATGCTTACTAAGTATAATGCTAGACATGCTTATTAAGTATAATGCTAGACATGCTTACTAAGTATAATGCTAGACATGCTTATTAAGTATAATACTAGACATGCTTACTAAGTATAATGCTAGACATGCTTACTAAGTATAATACTAGACATGCTTACTAAGTATAATGCTAGACATGCTTACTAAATATAATGCTAGACATGCTTACTAAGTATAATGCTAGAGATGCTTATTAAGTATAATGCTAGCCATGCTTACTAAGTATAATGCTAGACATGCTTACTAAATATAATGCTAGACATGCTTACTAAGTATAATGCTAGAGATGCTTATTAAGTATAATGCTAGACATGCTGATTAAGTATAATGCTAGACATGCTTACTGAGTATAATGCTAGACATGCTTACTAAGTATAATGCTAGACATGCTTACTAAGTATAATGCTAGACATGCTTATTAAGTATAATGCTAGACATGCGTATTAAGTATAATGCTAGACATGCTTACTAAGTATAATACTAGACATGCTTACTAAGTATAATGCTAGACATGCTTACTAAGTATAATGCTAGACATGCTTACTAAGTATAATGCTAGACATGCTTATTAAGTATAATGCTAGACATGCGTATTAAGTATAATGCTAGACATGCTTACTAAGTATAATGCTAGACATGCTTACTAAGTATAATGCTAGACATGCTTATTAAGTATAATGCTAGACATGCTTACTAAGTATAATGCTAGACATGCTTATTAAGTATAATGCTAGACATGCTTACTGAGTATAATGCTAGACATGCTTACTAAGTATAATGCTAGACATGCTTACTAAGTATAATGCTAGACATGCTTACTAAGTATAATGCTAGACATGCTTACTGAGTATAATGCTAGACATGCTTATTAAGTATAATGCTAGACATGCTTACTAAGTATAATGCTAGACATGCTGATTAAGTATAATGCTAGACATGCTTACTAAGTATAATGCTAGACATGCTTATTACGTATAATGCTAGACATGCTTACTGAGTATAATGCTAGACATGCTTACTGAGTATAATGCTAGACATGCTTACTAAGTATAATGCTAGACATGCTTACTAACTATAATGCTAGACATGCTTACTAAGTATAATGCTAGACATGCTTACTAACTATAATGCTAGATATGCTTACTAAGTATAATGCTAGACATGCTTACTAAGTATAATGCTAGACATGCTTACTGAGTATAATGCTAGACATGCTTACTGAGTATAATGCTAGACATGCTTACTAAGTATAATGCTAGACATGCTTACTAACTATAATGCTAGACATGCTTACTAAGTATAATGCTAGACATGCTTACTAACTATAATGCTAGATATGATTACTAAGTATAATGCTAGACATGCTTACTAAGTATAATGCTAGACATGCTTATTAAGTGTAATGCTAGATATGCTTATTAAATATAATGCTAGACATGCTTACTAAGTATAATGCTAGACATGCTTATTAAGTGTAATGCTAGACATGCTTATTAAATATAATGCTAGACATGCTTACTATGTATAATGCTAGACATGCTTACTAAATATAATGCTAGACATGCTTACTAAGTATAATGCTAGACATGTTTACTAAGTATAATGCTACACATGCTTACTAAGTATAATGCTAGACATGCTTACTATGTATAATGCTAGACATGCTTACTAAATATAATGCTAGACATGCTTACTAAGTATAATGCTAGACATGCTGATTAAGTATAATGCTAGACATGCTTACTAAGTATAATGCTAGACATGCTTATTAAGTATAATGCTAGACATGCTTACTAAGTATAATGCTAGACATGCTTACTAAGTATAATGCTAGACATGCTTATTAAGTATAATGCTAGACATGCTTACTAAGTATAATGCTACACATGCTTACTAAGTATTATGCTAGACATGCTTATTAAGTATAATGCTAGACATGCTTACTATGTATAATGCTAGACATGCTTACTAAGTATAATGCTAGACATGCTTATTAAGTATAATGCTAGCCATGCTTACTAAGTATAATGCTAGACATGCTTATTAAGTATAATGCTAGACATGCTTACTATGTATAATGCTAGACATGCTTACTAAGTATAATGCTAGACATGCTTATTAAGTATAATGCTAGACATGCTTACTAAGAATAATGCTAGACATGCTTACTAAGTATAATGCTAGACATGCTTACTAAGTATAATGCTAGACATGCTTATTAAGTATAATCCTAGACATGCTTATTAAGTATAATGTTAGACATGCTTATTAAGTTTAATGCTAGACATGCTTATTAAGTATAATGCTAGACATGCTTACTAAGTATAATGCTAGACATGCTTATTAAGTATAATGCTAGACATGCTTACTAAGTATAATGCTAGACATGCTTATTAAGTATAATGCTAGACATGCTTACTAACTATAATGCTAGACATGCTTATTAAGTGTAATGCTAGATATGCTTATTAAATATAATGCTAGACATGCTTATTAAGTATAATGCTAGACATGCTTACTAAATATAATGCTAGACATGCTTACTAAGTATAATGCTAGACATTCTTATTAAGTATAATGCTAGACATGCTTATTAAGTATAATGCTAGACATGCTTACTAAGTTTAATGCTAGACATGCTTATTAAGTATAATGCTAGACATGCTTATTAAGTATAATGCTAGACATGCTTACTAAGTATAATGCTAGACATGCTTACTAAGTATAATGCTAGACATGCTTACTAAGTATAATGCTAGACATGCTTATTAAGTATAATGCTAGACATGCTTATTAAGTATAATGCTAGACATGCTTACTAAGTATAATGCTAGACATGCTTACTAAGTATAATGCTAGACATGCTTATTAAGTATAATGCTAGACATGCTTATTAAGTATAATGCTAGACATGCTTACTAAGTATAATGCTAGACATGCTTACTAAGTATAATGCTAGACATGCTTATTAAGTATTATGTTAGACTTGCTTACTAAGTATAATGCTAGACATGCTTACTAAGTATAATGCTAGAGATGCTTATTAAGTATAATGCTAGACATGCTTATTAAGTATAATGCTAGACATGCTTATTAAGTATAATGCTAGACATGCTTACTAAGTATAATGCTAGACATGCTTATTAAGTATAATGCTAGACATGCTTATTAAGTATAATGCTAGACATGCTTACTAAGTATAATGCTAGACATGCTTACTAAGTATAATGCTAGACATGCTTACTAAGTATAATGCTAGACATGCTTACTAAGTATAATGCTAGACATGATTATTAAGTATAATGCTAGACATGCTTATTAAGTATAATGCTAGACATGCTTATTAAGTATAATGCTAGACATGCTTACTAAGTATAATGCTAGACATGCTTACTAAGTATAATGCTAGACATGCTTACTAAGTATAATGCTAGACATGCTTACTAAGTATAATGCTAGAGATGCTTATTAAGTATAATGCTAGACATGCTACTAAGTATAATGCTAGACATGCTTACTAAGTATAATACTAGACATGCTTACTAAGTATAATGCTAGACATGCTTACTAAGTATAATGCTAGACATGCTTACTAAGTATAATGCTAGACATGCTTACTAAGTATAATGCTAGAGATGCTGATTAAGTATAATGCTAGACATGCTTACTAAATATAATGCTAGACATGCTTACTAAGTATAATGCTAGACATGCTTATTAAGTATAATGCTAGACATGCTTACTATGTATAATGCTAGACATGCTTATTAAGTATAATGCTAGCCATGCTTACTAAGTATAATGCTAGACATGCTTACTAAGTATAATGCTAGACATGCTTATAAGTATAATGCTAGACATGCTTACTAAGTATAATGCTAGACATGCTTATAAGTATAATGCTAGACATGCTTACTAAGTATAATGCTAGACATGCTTACTAAGTATAATGCTAGACATGCTTACTAAGTATAATGCTAGACATGCTTATTAAGTATAATGCTAGACATGCTTATTAAGTATAATGCTAGACATGCTTACTAAGCATAATGCTAGACATGTTTACTAAGTATAATGCTAGACATGCTTACTAAGTATAATGCTAGACATGTTTACTAAGTATAATGCTACACATGCTTACTAAGTATAATGCTAGACATGCTTACTATGTATAATGCTAGACATGCTTACTAAATATAATGCTAGACATGCTTACTAAGTATAATGCTAGACATGCTGATTAAGTATAATGCTAGACATGCTTACTAAGTATAATGCTAGACATGCTTATTAAGTATAATGCTAGACATGCTTACTAAGTATAATGCTAGACATGCTTACTAAGTATAATGCTAGACATGCTTATTAAGTATAATGCTAGACATGCTTACTAAGTATAATGCTACACATGCTTACTAAGTATTATGCTAGACATGCTTATTAAGTATAATGCTAGACATGCTTACTATGTATAATGCTAGACATGCTTACTAAGTATAATGCTAGACATGCTTATTAAGTATAATGCTAGCCATGCTTACTAAGTATAATGCTAGACATGCTTATTAAGTATAATGCTAGACATGCTTACTATGTATAATGCTAGACATGCTTACTAAGTATAATGCTAGACATGCTTATTAAGTATAATGCTAGCCATGCTTACTAAGAATAATGCTAGACATGCTTATTAAGTATAATGCTAGACATGCTTACTAAGTATAATGCTAGACATGCTTATTAAGTATAATCCTAGACATGCTTATTAAGTATAATGTTAGACATGCTTATTAAGTTTAATGCTAGACATGCTTATTAAGTATAATGCTAGACATGCTTACTAAGTATAATGCTAGACATGCTTATTAAGTATAATGCTAGACATGCTTACTAAGTATAATGCTAGACATGCTTATTAAGTATAATGCTAGACATGCTTACTAACTATAATGCTAGACATGCTTATTAAGTGTAATGCTAGATATGCTTATTAAATATAATGCTAGACATGCTTATTAAGTATAATGCTAGACATGCTTACTAAATATAATGCTAGACATGCTTACTAAGTATAATGCTAGACATTCTTATTAAGTATAATGCTAGACATGCTTATTAAGTATAATGCTAGACATGCTTACTAAGTATAATGCTAGACATGCTTATTAAGTATAATGCTAGACATGCTTATTAAGTATAATGCTAGACATGCTTACTAAGTATAATGCTAGACATGCTTACTAAGTATAATGCTAGACATGCTTACTAAGTATAATGCTAGACATGCTTACTAAGTATAATGCTAGACATGCTTATTAAGTATAATGCTAGACATGCTTATTAAGTATAATGCTAGACATGCTTACTAAGTATAATGCTAGACATGCTTACTAAGTATAATGCTAGACATGCTTATTAAGTATAATGCTAGACATGCTTATTAAGTATAATGCTAGACATGCTTACTAAGTATAATGCTAGACATGCTTACTAAGTATAATGCTAGACATGCTTATTAAGTATTATGTTAGACTTGCTTACTAAGTATAATGCTAGACATGCTTACTAAGTATAATGCTAGAGATGCTTATTAAGTATAATGCTAGACATGCTTATTAAGTATAATGCTAGACATGCTTATTAAGTATAATGCTAGACATGCTTACTAAGTATAATGCTAGACATGCTTATTAAGTATAATGCTAGACATGCTTATTAAGTATAATGCTAGACATGCTTACTAAGTATAATGCTAGACATGCTTACTAAGTATAATGCTAGACATGCTTACTAAGTATAATGCTAGACATGCTTACTAAGTATAATGCTAGACATGATTATTAAGTATAATGCTAGACATGCTTATTAAGTATAATGCTAGACATGCTTATTAAGTATAATGCTAGACATGCTTACTAAGTATAATGCTAGACATGCTTACTAAGTATAATGCTAGACATGCTTACTAAGTATAATGCTAGACATGCTTACTAAGTATAATGCTAGACATGCTTACTAAGTATAATGCTAGAGATGCTTATTAAGTATAATGCTAGACATGCTTACTAAGTATAATGCTAGACATGCTTACTAAGTATAATACTAGACATGCTTACTAAGTATAATGCTAGACATGCTTACTAAGTATAATGCTAGACATGCTTACTAAGTATAATGCTAGACATGCTTACTAAGTATAATGCTAGAGATGCTGATTAAGTATAATGCTAGACATGCTTACTAAATATAATGCTAGACATGCTTATTAAGTATAATGCTAGACATGCTTATTAAGTATAATGCTAGACATGCTTACTATGTATAATGCTAGACATGCTTATTAAGTATAATGCTAGCCATGATTACTAAGTATAATGCTAGACATGCTTACTAAGTATAATGCTAGACATGCTTATAAGTATAATGCTAGACATGCTTACTAAGTATAATGCTAGACATGCTTATAAGTATAATGCTAGACATGCTTATTAAGTATAATGCTAGACATGCTTACTAAGTATAATGCTAGACATGCTTACTAAGTATAATGCTAGACATGCTTATTAAGTATAATGCTAGACATGCTGATTAAGTATAATGCTAGACATGCTTACTAAGCATAATGCTAGACATGTTTACTAAGTATAATGCTAGACATGCTTACTAAGTATAATGCTAGACATGCTTACTAAGTATAATGCTACACATGCTTACTAAGTATAATGCTAGACATGCTTACTATGTATAATGCTAGACATGCTTACTAAATATAATGCTAGACATGCTTACTAAGTATAATGCTAGACATGCTGATTAAGTATAATGCTAGACATGCTTACTAAGTATAATGCTAGACATGCTTATTAAGTATAATGCTAGACATGCTTACTAAGTATAATGCTAGACATGCTTACTAAGTATAATGCTAGACATGCTTATTAAGTATAATGCTAGACATGCTTACTAAGTATAATGCTAGACA
The DNA here is from genome assembly GCF_027579735.1 of Bombina bombina. Classification (NCBI taxonomy): domain Eukaryota; kingdom Metazoa; phylum Chordata; class Amphibia; order Anura; family Bombinatoridae; genus Bombina; species Bombina bombina. The sequence goes on along the minus strand of NC_069499.1, from coordinate 1,567,677,676 downwards.
TGCTTACTAAGTATAATGCTAGACATGCTTATTAAGTATAATGCTAGACATGCTTACTATGTATAATGCTAGACATGCTTACTAAGTATAATGCTAGACATGCTTATTAAGTATAATGCTAGCCATGCTTACTAAGTATAATGCTAGACATGCTTATTAAGTATAATGCTAGACATGCTTACTATGTATAATGCTAGACATGCTTACTAAGTATAATGCTAGACATGCTTATTAAGTATAATGCTAGCCATGCTTACTAAGAATAATGCTAGACATGCTTATTAAGTATAATGCTAGACATGCTTACTAAGTATAATGCTAGACATGCTTATTAAGTATAATCCTAGACATGCTTATTAAGTATAATGTTAGACATGCTTATTAAGTTTAATGCTAGACATGCTTATTAAGTATAATGCTAGACATGCTTACTAAGTATAATGCTAGACATGCTTATTAAGTATAATGCTAGACATGCTTACTAAGTATAATGCTAGACATGCTTATTAAGTATAATGCTAGACATGCTTACTAACTATAATGCTAGACATGCTTATTAAGTGTAATGCTAGATATGCTTATTAAATATAATGCTAGACATGCTTATTAAGTATAATGCTAGACATGCTTACTAAATATAATGCTAGACATGCTTACTAAGTATAATGCTAGACATTCTTATTAAGTATAATGCTAGACATGCTTATTAAGTATAATGCTAGACATTCTTACTAAGTATAATGCTAGACATGCTTATTAAGTATAATGCTAGACATGCTTATTAAGTATAATGCTAGACATGCTTACTAAGTATAATGCTAGACATGCTTACTAAGTATAATGCTAGACATGCTTACTAAGTATAATGCTAGACATGCTTATTAAGTATAATGCTAGACATGCTTATTAAGTATAATGCTAGACATGCTTACTAAGTATAATGCTAGACATGCTTACTAAGTATAATGCTAGACATGCTTATTAAGTATAATGCTAGACATGCTTATTAAGTATAATGCTAGACATGCTTACTAAGTATAATGCTAGACATGCTTACTAAGTATAATGCTAGACATGCTTATTAAGTATTATGTTAGACTTGCTTACTAAGTATAATGCTAGACATGCTTACTAAGTATAATGCTAGAGATGCTTATTAAGTATAATGCTAGACATGCTTATTAAGTATAATGCTAGACATGCTTATTAAGTATAATGCTAGACATGCTTACTAAGTATAATGCTAGACATGCTTATTAAGTATAATGCTAGACATGCTTATTAAGTATAATGCTAGACATGCTTACTAAGTATAATGCTAGACATGCTTACTAAGTATAATGCTAGACATGCTTACTAAGTATAATGCTAGACATGCTTACTAAGTATAATGCTAGACATGATTATTAAGTATAATGCTAGACATGCTTATTAAGTATAATGCTAGACATGCTTATTAAGTATAATGCTAGACATGCTTACTAAGTATAATGCTAGACATGCTTACTAAGTATAATGCTAGACATGCTTACTAAGTATAATGCTAGACATGCTTACTAAGTATAATGCTAGAGATGCTTATTAAGTATAATGCTAGAGATGCTTATTAAGTATAATGCTAGACATGCTTACTAAGTATAATGCTAGACATGCTTACTAAGTATAATACTAGACATGCTTACTAAGTATAATGCTAGACATGCTTACTAAGTATAATGCTAGACATGCTTACTAAGTATAATGCTAGACATGCTTACTAAGTATAATGCTAGAGATGCTGATTAAGTATAATGCTAGACATGCTTACTAAATATAATGCTAGACATGCTTATTAAGTATAATGCTAGACATGCTTATTAAGTATAATGCTAGACATGCTTAATATGTATAATGCTAGACATGCTTATTAAGTATAATGCTAGCCATGCTTACTAAGTATAATGCTAGACATGCTTACTAAGTATAATGCTAGACATGCTTATAAGTATAATGCTAGACATGCTTACTAAGTATAATGCTAGACATGCTTATAAGTATAATGCTAGACATGCTTATTAAGTATAATGCTAGACATGCTTACTAAGTATAATGCTAGACATGCTTACTAAGTATAATGCTAGACATGCTTATTAAGTATAATGCTAGACATGCTGATTAAGTATAATGCTAGACATGCTTACTAAGCATAATGCTAGACATGTTTACTAAGTATAATGCTAGACATGCTTACTAAGTATAATGCTAGACATGCTTACTAAGTATAATGCTAGACATGCTGATTAAGTATAATGCTAGACATGCTTACTAAGCATAATGCTAGACATGTTTACTAAGTATAATGCTAGACATGCTTACTATGTATAATGCTAGACATGCTTACTAAGTATAATGCTAGACATGCTTATTAAGTATAATGCTAGACATGCTTACTATGTATAATGCTAGACATGCTTACTAAGTATAATGCTAGACATGCTTATTAAGTATAATGCTAGACATGCTTACTATGTATAATGCTAGACATGCTTACTAAGTATAATGCTAGACATGCTTATTAAGTATAATGCTAGCCATGCTTACTAAGTATAATGCTAGACATGCTTATTAAGTATAATGCTAGACATGCTTACTATGTATAATGCTAGACATGCTTACTAAGTATAATGCTAGACATGCTTACTAAGTATAATGCTAGACATGCTTACTAAGTATAAGGCTAGACATGCTTATTAAGTATAATGCTAGACATGCTTACTAAGTATAAGGCTAGACATGCTTATTAAGTATAATGCTAGACATGCTTACTATGTATAATGCTAGACATGCTTACTAAGTATAATGCTAGACATGCTTATTAAGTATAATGCTAGCCATGCTTACTAAGTATAATGCTAGACATGCTTATTAAGTATAATGCTAGACATGCTTACTATGTATAATGCTAGACATACTTACTAAGTATAATGCTAGACATGCTTATTAAGTATAATGCTAGCCATGCTTACTAAGTATAATGCTAGACATGCTTATTAAGTATAATGCTAGACATGCTTACTAAATATAATGCTTATTAAGTATAATGCTAGACATGCTTATTAAGTATAATGCTAGACATGCTTACTAAATATAATGCTAGACATGCTTATTAAGTATAATGCTAGACATACTTATTAAGAATAATGCTAGACATGCTTATTAAGTATAATGCTAGACATGCTTACTAAGTATAATGCTAGACATGCTTACTAAATATAATGCTAGACATGCTTACTAAGTATAATGCTAGACATGCTTATTAAGTATAATGCTAGACATGCTTATTACGTATAATGCTAGACATGCTTACTAAGTATAATGCTAGACATGCTTATTAAGTATAATGCTAGACATGCTTATTAAGTATAATGCTAGACATGCTGATTAAGTATAATGATAGACATGCTTACTAAGTATAATGCTAGACATGCTTACTAAGTATAATGCTAGACATGCTTACTAAGCATAATGCTAGACATGTTTACTAAGTATAATGCTAGACATGCTTATTAAGTATTTTGTTAGACATGCTTACTAAGCATAATGCTAGACATGTTTACTAAGTATAATGCTAGACATGCTTATTAAGTATAATGCTAGACATGCTTACTAAGCATAATGCTAGACATGCTTACTAAGTATAATGCTAGACATGCTTATTAAGTATAATGCTAGACATGCTTATTAAGTATAATGCTAGACATGCTGATTAAGTATAATGATAGACATGCTTACTAAGTATAATGCTAGACATGCTTACTAAGTATCATGCTAGACATGCTTATTAAGTATAATGTTAGACATGCTTACTAAGTATAATGCTAGACATGCTTATTAAGTATAATGCTAGACATGCTTATTAAGTATAATGCTAGACATGCTTACTAAGTATAATGCTAGACATGTTTACTAAGTATAAGGCTAGACATGCTTATTAAGTATAATGCTAGACATGCTTATTAAGTATAATGCTAGACAGGCTTACTAAGTATAATGCTAGACATGTTTACTAAGTATAATACTAGACATGCTTATTAAGTATAATGCTAGACATGCTTAGTAAGTATAATGCTAGACATGCTTATTAAGTATAATGCTAGACATGCTTAGTAAGTATAATGCTAGACATGCTTAGTAAGTATAATGCTAGACATGCTTATTAAGTATAATGCTAGACATGCTTAGTAAGTATAATGCTAGACATGCTTATTAAGTATAATGCTAGACATGCTTAGTAAGTATAATGCTAGACATGCTTAGTAAGTATAATGCTAGACATGCTTAGTAAGTATAATGCTAGACATGCTTACTAAGTGTAATGCTAGACATGCTTATTAAGTATAATGCTAGACATGCTTAGTAAGTATAATGCTAGACATGCTTACTAAGTATAATGCTAGACATGCTTACTAAGTATAATGCTAGACATGCTTACTAAGTATAATACTAGACATGCTTATTAAGTATAATGCTAGACATGCTTACTAAGTATAATACTAGACATGCTTATTAAGTATAATGCTAGACATGCTTACTAAGTATAATGCTAGACATGCTTATTAAGTATAATGCTAGACATGCTTATTAAGTATAATGCTAGACATGCTTACTAAGTATAATGCTAGACATGCTTACTAAGTATAATGCTAGACATGCTTATTAAGTATAATGCTAGACATGCGTATTAAGTATAATGCTAGACATGCTTACTAAGTATAATGCTAGACATGCCTACTAAGTATAATGCTAGACATGCTTATTAAGTATAATGCTAGACATGCTTACTAAGTATAATGCTAGACATGCTTATTAAGTATAATACTAGACATGCTTACTAAGTATAATGCTAGACATGCTTACTAAGTATAATACTAGACATGCTTACTAAGTATAATGCTAGACATGCTTACTAAATATAATGCTAGACATGCTTACTAAGTATAATGCTAGAGATGCTTATTAAGTATAATGCTAGCCATGCTTACTAAGTATAATGCTAGACATGCTTACTAAATATAATGCTAGACATGCTTACTAAGTATAATGCTAGAGATGCTTATTAAGTATAATGCTAGACATGCTGATTAAGTATAATGCTAGACATGCTTACTGAGTATAATGCTAGACATGCTTACTAAGTATAATGCTAGACATGCTTACTAAGTATAATGCTAGACATGCTTATTAAGTATAATGCTAGACATGCTTAGTAAGTATAATGCTACACATGCTTAGTAAGTATAATGCTAGACATGTTTACTAAGTATAATGCTAGACATGCTTATTAAGTATAATGTTAGACATGCTTATTAAGTATAAGGCTAGACATGCTTATTAAGTATAATGCTAGACATGCTTATTAAGTATAATGCTAGACATGCTGATTAAGTATAATGCTAGACATGCTTATTAAGTATAATGCTAGACATGCTTACTAAGTATAATGCTAGACATGCTTATTAAGTATAATGCTAGACAAGCTTACTAAGTATAATGCTAGACATGCTTATTAAGTATAATGCTAGACATGCTTATTAAGTATAATGCTAGACATGCTTACTAAGTATAATGCTAGAGATGCTTATTAAGTATAATGCTAGACATGCTTATTAAGTATAATGCTAGACATGCTGATTAAGTATAATTCTAGACATGCTGATTAAGTATAATGCTAGACATGCTTACTAAGCATAATGCTAGACATGTTTACTAAGTATAATGCTAGACATGCTTATTAAGTATAATGTTAGACTTGCTTACTAAGTATTATGCTAGACATGCTTACTAAGTATAATGTTAGACATGCTTACTAAGTATAATGCTAGACATGCTTATTAAGTATAATGCTAGACATGCTTATTAAGTATAATGCTAGACATGCTTACTAAGTATAATGCTAGACATGCTTATAAGTATAATGCTAGACATGCTTATTAAGTATAATGCTAGTCATGCTTATTAAGTATAATGCTAGACATGCTTACTAAGTATAATGCTAGACATGCTTACTAAATATAATGCTAGACATGCTTACTAAGTATAATGCTAGACATGCTTATAAGTATAATGCTAGACATGCTTACTAAGTATAATGCTAGACATGCTTATAAGTATAATGCTAGACATGCTTACTGAGTATAATGCTAGACATGCTTACTAAGTATAATGCTAGACATGCTTACTAAGTATAATGCTAGACATGCTTACTGAGTATAATGCTAGACATGCTTATTAAGTATAATGCTAGACATGCTTATTAAGTATAATGCTAGACATGCTTACTGAGTATAATGCTAGACATGCTTATTAAGTATAATGCTAGACATGCTTACTGAGTATAATGCTAGACATGCTTACTAAGTATAATGCTAGACATGCTTACTAAGTATAATGCTAGACATGCTTACTAAGTATAATGCTAGACATGCTTACTGAGTATAATGCTAGACATGCTTATTAAGTATAATGCTAGACATGCTTACTAAGTATAATGCTAGACATGCTGATTAAGTATAATGCTAGACATGCTTACTAAGTATAATGCTAGACATGCTTATTAAGTATAATGCTAGACATGCTTACTGAGTATAATGCTAGACATGCTTACTGAGTAGAATGCTAGACATGCTTATTAAGTATAATGCTAGACATGCTTACTAAGTATAAGGCTAGCCATGCTTACTAAATATAATGCTAGACATGCTTACTAAGTATAATGCTAGCAATGCTTAATAAGTATAATGCTAGCCATGCTTACTAAGTATAATGCTAGCCATGCTTACTAAGTATAATGCTAAACATGCTTACTAAGTATAATGCTAGCCATGCTTACTAAAAAGGGACCTTTATTGTTTTACATCAGGGTCCCAGAGAATGCTCAGTAAAGGACCACTAAACACCGTAGAATAGCATACTGAATGAATGCATCATAAAAAGACAATGCAACAGCACGTAGTTTGAATTTCAAACGAGTAGCAGATTTTTTTCTGGCAAATGTCATATTAAGTCACATTTTCCTTCCTAGTGCATCATGTGACATCAGCCAATCACAAAATGCATATACGTATATCCTGTGACTCTTGCACATGCTCAGTAGGAGCTGATGCTTTAAAAAGTGTGCATATAAAAAGACACATTTAGATAATGGAAGTTAATTGAATGTTGTTTAAAATTGTGTGCTCTGAATAATGAAAGTTTAATTTTGACTTGACTGTCCCTTTAATCTTGTCATGTTACAGCCAGTCAGAAAACTCATATTTACCTCTTGTCATTGGTTCACTCCATGTACTGAGCTAGCTCCTAGCCTTATAAGTAGCATTGGGGACTTTATCTCACATACTGAACATAACACGTACTACCGATTCCTGCTTTCACAGGGCACCTGGTCCTTAGGATAGCTTGGGACCTAGAGAACTCATATAAACCGCTTGCCATTGGTTCACTCCATGTACTCAGCCAGCTCCTAGCCTTATAAATAGCGTTGGGGACTTTATCTCACATACTGAACATAACACGTACTATCAATTCCTGCTTTCACAGGGCGCCTGGTCCTTAGGATAGCTTGGGACCTAGAGAACTCATATAAACCACTTGTCATTGGTTCACTCCGTGTACTCAGCTAGCTCTTAGCCTTATAAATAGCGTTGGGGACTTTATCTCACATACTGAACATAACACGTACTACCGATTCCTGCTTTCACAGGGCGCCTGGTCCTTAGGATAGCTTGGGACCTAGAGAACTCATATTTACCTCTTGTCATTGGTTCACTCCATGTACTCAGCTAGCTCCTAGCCTTATAAGTAGTGTTGGGAACTTTATCTCACATACTGAACATAACACATACTACCGATTCCTGCTTTCACAGGGCGCCTGGTCCTTAGGATAGCTTGGGACCTAGAGAACTCATATAAACCTCTTGTCATTGGTTCACACCATGTACTCAGCTATCTCCTATCCTTATAAGTAGCGTTGGGGATTTATCTCACATACTGAACATAACATGTACTACTGATTCCTGCTTTCACAGGGCGCCTGGTTCTTAGGATAGCTTGGGACCTAGAGAACTCATATTTACCTCTTGTCATTGATTCACTCCATGTACTCAGCTAGCTCCTAGCCTTATAAGTAGCATTGGGGACTTTATTTCACATACTGAACATAACACGTACTACCGATTCCTGCTTTCACAGGGCGCATGGTCCATAGGATAGCTTGGGACCTAGAGAACTCATATAAACCTCTTGTCATTGTTCACTCCATGTACTCAGCTAGCTCCTAGCCTTATAAGTAGCGTTGGGGATTTATCTCACATATTGAACATAACACGTACTATCGATTCCTGCTTTCACAGGGCGCCTGGTCCTTAGGATAGCTTGGGACCTAGAGAATTCATATATACCTCTTGTCATTGGTTCACTCAATTTACTCATCTAGCTCCTAGCATTATAAGTAGCGTTGGGGACTTTATCTCACATACTGAACATAACACGTACTATCGATTCCTGCTTTCACAGGGCGCCTTGTCCTTAGAATAGCTTGGGATCTAGAGAACTCATATATACCTCTTGTCATTGGCTCACTCCATGTACTCATCTAGCCCCTAGCCTTATAAGTAGCGTTGGGGACTTTATCTCAGATACTGAACATAACCCGTACTACCGATTCCTGCTTTCACAGGGCGCCTGGTCCTTAGGATAGCTTGGGGCCTAGAACTGTTGTAACAGCTAGATAAATACAAATATATAGATCAATTTACCAATCGCAAAAATATCTAGTGAGTGGAATCTCTTATAGATGGAGTTTTTATTTGATGTTGGCGTACTGCAGAGTGGAAATCATTATATGCACGGAAAAAATGAACGGGATAGATGCTGCACCATTCATTATAAAGAAGCAACACTGTGACTAGGGGCCAATGATCAGAAACTCACCAGCATGGAGAAAAATCACTCAAAACCATTGGGGGCTCTTTTTTAGCATTAATTGTTAATGTAGATGACTCTCCTTCACATACAGAACCTACATAGCTAGAAAAACAGTTATCAAGCTAAACCTTGCCTTTCTGTAATTATCTGAGGGACCTTTCAAGACTTAGATAAACTCACCAGTAGGAAGAGCTTTAGATCATCAAGCACTAGGGCTGGTACAAATTTTTATGAATTCCAAAATGTATTAGTTGTGATTTTGGTGCAACTTTTTCTTCCAGATATCAGTTTCACAATCTATTTTTTTATTGCATATTGGCCGTTATGTAGCTGTCGTTACTTGCATAGAACTGCATTCCTATCTTCCAGTTAACCGAAGACCTTAAACATAAGAAAACTCAAGGAAAAAACTTAAGAGTGACAAAAAACTGATTATTTCACCTGTGCTCTAGTTCAGATATACTCAAAATGTAGCCTGTTAGGGAGGCATGAGGTCAGGTTTAAAAACAAGTGGTCTAGATGAAGGTCTATGGTTATGACTATTAAGGGGTTTGGTGAGTTATGGCTAGGTTCACAGCAATGGTTATGTTAGGGCAAGAAATTATTTTACCAGTCTCCGACAAAGGGGCCGATTTATTTAAGTGGGGACAGACATGATACGATGTAGCATATCATGTCCGCCGCACATTCTTGTGAACTACTTGTGCAATGCCGCCCCCTGCAGTTTCACGCTAGCAGGGGGTGTCAATCAGCCCGATCGTAAAGGATTGGTTGGATTGAAGACCGCAGCCTCAGAGGCAGCGGACCAGTGATGGAGTAGCAATCTTTAAACCATGGTTCAAAACTACTGTTTCCGGCAAGCCTGAAGGCTCGGGCGGAAACAGGGGCATCAAGCTCTATTTGAAGCTTGATAATTCGGCTCCATAGACATCCGGAAGTGGTCAGAGGGGGCAAATACCATCCCATGAATTTTGCTATTTCTAAACAATGTTATATATATATGTGTGTGTGTCAGTTTGTGAAATTTCTACCCTACTAGATCTGCTCCAGGTTAACTGTGCTATTAATGTGAAGTGAAAATGTTTAGGAGCAACAGCAGGAGACCAGGCAATCTCAAGGTCCCTCAAGTGCTAAAACGCAGTTCACATAGAAATCACCAATCATTTGTTCTATCACTTACTGCAGAGTTCGAAACTGCCTCTGAAGCAATATAAGAATACAAACGGTCATCAGGAGCTGCAGGAAATGGGTTTCAATGGTCGAGCAGCAGTATGCAAGGCTCACATCATCATGGGAAATGCCAAGTCTTGTCTGGATTTGTGTAAAGTACGCCTCCTTTGGGTTCTGGGGCTGTGGGGACGTGCTCTCTGACATGATGAATCACACTTCACTGTCTAATGGAAAAGTGACATCTGCAAGAGCTTCCGCATTGGTATTTATTGGGTGCTTGTAAAGCATGGCTAATCACCCGTAAGGGTCTTAAGGCACTGCTCATTTTATCAATCTTGGAAGGATGAAAGTTTGAGTGGACCTCACTGGTGATTGAACCTACAACCCTTGGGTTGGTACAGAGCTCAGTCACAGTGAATTTGCATGCTGAGCTATCTGTCCAGCATTGGTCTCAGCTCACCGTTCAAATGTCAGAGTTCCCAACTTCTCTGTGTCAGGCACCGTTCCCTCACCTTTTTTTAAGCTAGTTCACCATTCTTTTAAAATTGCGCGCAGCAATCTGTGCTGATGTATTTTTTTTAAGGTTAATTTTTTTTCTATTTTTTTATTGCTGCTGAGCATCTGTGCACTGATGATGCAGCACTGTAAGGCGACTAGAGCGCAGTATTAGATCGAGAAGCTCTCCTGTGCTGCATCATTTTTATATGAACATTATCCTCAGGTGGAGTTCGCACTTTTATGTAGTAGATCCATTCCTTCTGCTGATGAGGAACATAAATAGGCTTGTTGTATAGATTATATCAAGGGGATACATCAACTGCATTTAATATCTGCTTTTTGGATGGATTAAATATTTTGTTTTTTTTAGTGTTGTTACTTTAAAAATATTCACCCTCCATCTGGCACTGCAGTCATTTGCAGGAGATAATGGTGATTGCTTTGTCTACCCAGTATTCCTTTAAATAATGCACAGTCATCATATTCAGGGCCGTGATGAATTTGACCTGATAACTGCAATTGTTTTAGCTACGCTACTGCACTCTGTGTTGCTTGCTAACCAATATGTGAATTCAAGATGCCTAGTTCTACTATTTTTTCTCATTTTGCTAATATCCTTTTTTTGTTGTTGTTTTTTCCCCCCTCTCTGCCCTCAAATTGTTTGTGTAGGTCTCAAATTAAAACCTCATCAAAGAATTAAGGTGCAGAGAAAAACAAGACAAAAAGGTTATCAACAAAAGATATTAACCAAATATGTGCCAGACTCTTCAACACATTTACAGATGTTTTGTGCCAATTCTGTTTGTGTTTGTATTTTGAAAGAGAGAGTATTTGTGTGTGTGGGAGAGTGTGTGTGTGTGTGTTTTAAGAGAGAGTGTGTTTGTGTTTGTGAGTGTGTTACAGTGTGTGTGTGTGTTTAAAGAGAGAGAGAGAGTGTTTGTGTGTGTGTGTGTGTGAGAGAGTGTGTGAGTGTGTTACAGTATGTGTGTATTTTGAGAGAGAGAGAGTGTGTGTGTTACTGCATGTGTATGTTTTGAATGTGTGTATGTTTTCAGTGAGTGTGTTTTGAGTAAGTGTGTTTTCAGTGTATGTGTGTCTGTATCTGTGTGTGTCTTTATCTTTGTGTGTACTGTCTCCGTATGCCTTTACTGTCTGAGTGTGTGTATGTGTATCTGTGTATGTATGTATCTGTGTGTGTGTACTGTCTCTGTATATGTTTATTGTCTGAGTGTGTGTGTATCTGTGTGTATCTGTATCTGTGAGTGTCTTTATCTTTGTGTGTACTGTCTGTGTGTGTGTATCTGTGTATGTATGTATCTGTGTGTGTGTATACTGTCTCCATATATGTTTATTGTCTGAGTGTGTGTGTATCTGTGTGTGTCTTATCTTTGTGTGTACTGTCTGTGTGTGTGTACTGTCTCCATATGTGTTTACTGTCTGAGTGTGTGTGTATCTGTGTATGTATGTATCTGTGTGTTTGTACTGTCTCCGTATATGTTTATTGTCTGAGTGTGTGTTTATCTGTGTGTGTCTTTATCTTTGTGTGTACTGTCTATGTGTGCAGTGGCGTCACTAGGGTTGGTGTCACCCGGTGCGGTAAGTTATGGTGTCACTCCCCCCAGAAAGCAGACACACACAAACACAGGCACGCACACATACAAACACTCAGATACACACACAAAAACACTAAGGTACACACACAAACACTTAGACACACACACAGAAACACTCAGACACACACACACACACACACAAACTCAGACACACAAAATATGTAAACTGCACTGCATTAATTATGAAGCTCATGCCTAGAGCTGCTCCCTGGCTCAGCAGAGTATCAAATGAAAGATAAACAGAGCACTATGAAAATTCTGCTCTCTGACTCTGTTCCAAGTCTGTCAGTGCACAGCCCCGGGCCGCGTGCCTACCGCTTCTTATGGCCAAGCACCTCTGCTCTCTAGCCCACCCCCAGACCCCCGTCCGCCCTCCTACCTCTTCAGTGTGCACTTAGTGTACCGTAACCGTACCGGTCTGGTGGGCGTCATACTTGGCTCCTTCACTTTAGAGACAGTGTCACAGTCATGCGGTCAGGTGCCAGGCATTCCCCTCATGATTTCCCAGTTCCTGTTTAGATAGACAGCACAGCAGTGAGTGACTCCACTGCTCCACACGTCACTGAGCAGTGAGCACAGATAGGCAGGCAGGTTTAGGCTAGCAGCGCAACTTCACAAGCCCCAGGGCACGCCCACAACATTCATAGTGAAATTGGGCAGGGGAGGAGCAAAGTACAAACAAGCAAAAGCAGCTGGGAAAACTATTTGTGGAAATTGCAGCGCTGGCTCAAGGGGCAAAAAAATGAAGTGTCTACAACTTCCCCAGTCCCACTAATGTTCACAAATGCTGGCCCGTCTAATAAAAAATATTAGACCCCACGCACCCCCCTAGTGATGCCACTGTGTGTGTGTGTGTGTACTGTCTCCGTATGGGTTTACTGTCTGAGTGTGTGTGTATCTGTGTATGTATGTGTCTGTGTGTGTGTGTACTGTCTCTGTATGTGTTTACTGTCTGAGTGTGTGTGTGTGTATCTGTGTGTGTCTGTATCTGTGTGTGTCTGTATCATTGTGTGTACTGTCTGTGTGTGTGTCTGTCTGTATCTGTGTGTGTATTGTCTCCGTATGTGTTTACTGTCTGAGTGTGTGTGTATCTGTGTCTGTGTGTACTGTCTCTCCTGATTTTTTACTGTTTGAGTTTGTGTGTACCTCTGTATATGTATGTATCTGTGGTGGTGTGGGGGGGGGGTGTACCTGTGTACATATGTATCTGTGTGTGTGTATGGATGTATGTATATCTGTGTGTGTGTGTGTATGGATGCATGTATATTTGTGTGTGTGTGTATGGATGCATGTATATCTGTGTGCGTGTGTGTATGGATGTATATATATATATATGTGTGTGTGTGTATGGATGTATGTATATCTGTGTGTGTATGTATGTATGTATATCTGTGTTTGTGTGTATGGATGTATGTATAGCTGTGTGTATGGATGTATGTATATGTGTGTGTGTGTGTGTGTATCGATGTATGTATATCTGTGTGTGTGTATATGGATGTATGTATATCTGTGTGTGTGTGTATGTGTGTGTATATATGGATGTATGTATATCTGTGTGTGTGTGTATATATATGGATGGATGTATATCTGTGTGTGTGTGTGTGTATGGATGTGTGTATATCTCTCTCTGTGTGTGTGTGTGTGTATGGATGTGTGTATATCTCTGTGTGTGTGTGGATGTGTGTATATCTCTGTGTGTGTGTGTGTGTGTATGGATGTGTGTATATCTGAGTGTGTGTGTGTGTATGGATCTATGTATATCTGTGTGTGTATATATGTATGGATGTATATCTGTGTGTGTGTGTATATGGATGTATGTATATCTGTGTGTGTATATCTGTGTGTGTGTGTGTGTATATGGATGTATGTATACCTGTGTGTTTGTGTGTGTGTGTGTATGGATGTGTGTATATCTGTGTGTGTGTGTGTGTGTATGGATCTATGTATATCTGTGTGTGTATGTATGGATGGATGTATATCTGTGTGTGTGTGTATATGGATGTATGTATACCTGTGTGTGTGTGTATGGATCTATGTATATCTGTGTGTGTATGTATGTATGGATGTATCTGTAGAGGGAGACAGGAAGGCGCCAATAGGGTAATATCGCCACAAACAAGATTATATGTAACAGGGGTGAGAGTAATACTCACAAGCAAGGCGGCACTGTGGCGTGCCTGAAAGAGCAGACCGGGACCTAGTGTGATAACACACCCTCCACTCTGTGTTTAGAAATTCTATACACTTACAGGCTGAAAACGAGTGGCAGTAGGCAGGGAAACAACTCTGGTCACTCAAAGATATTACAAATAGGTGTTGGAAAGAGGGGAGATCAGACTCCAGCAGGGTAAAAGTAAAACAAATTTATTAAAATGTTTTAAAATCAAGCAACGCGTTTCTTGGCTACACAGAGCCATTTCATCAGGCTGTAATACATGTTCCAACAAGCCTGCTGCTTAAATACCTCCTCTAACCAATCAGTAACATCTAAATCTACACACCCCTAACAGAGCAATTTGCGTCTCAGTAACTGAATGAACAGCTCATGGACACAATCATTTTATGAATGAATCGTTATATTTGTGCCCTGCTTACACTATATATGAATGACCTAACTATATTCAAGCTGAAATGAGTTTTAGTTAATATGATTATTATTTGTTAATACATCAAAAAATATAAAAATACATAAAAAAAACATCTATTAAAACTTTTTTTAAAAAACCATTGTCGATATTTGGGTTGCCTTATCAGATTTTTCTTTCCTATAGATTTGGATATAAAAGTATAAGGATATATAAACCTATATCTAAATAACCTCATATGTGCAAACTGGATACAAATTAATAATGCAGTGTTTCTCAGAGACATACAATCTATAATCTAACAGAAAACTCATTCAAATTGAGAAAAAAATATACAATACATATAAAAACATAGATAAAGTGCGATTTCAACCATTACGGATATTATGTTTGAGATACATTTTTAAACTCCCTTATAAAAATGACCCCAGGTCTAAGGGAGTAGTAGTAATATTGTGATAAATTATACACACACACAGATACAAACTATTTATTTAGGGTGTTAGGTGTAGACAGCTCCCATAGAAATCAATGGGATGTCTGGCAGCAGCGAACTTGTACTTTCGCTATGGTCAGACTCCCATTGATTCCTATGGGATCCGCCGCCTCCAGGGTGGCGGTTTGAAAACCAGGTACTCTGGGCCGTAAAAGTGCCGAGCGTACCTGCTAGTTTTTTGATAACTACCAAAAGTAGTCAGATTGTGCCGCACTTGTGTGCGGAACATCTGGAGTGACGTAAGAATCGATCTGATAACTAAGGCGAATCAGCCTCGCCACAAATACGCTGCGGAATTCCAGCGTATTTGAGGTTGACGGCTTGATAACTACCCCCCATTGTGTTGTGTGTTTCTTCCAAACAACTCAACTTTGGTTTCATCTGTCCACAGAATATTTTGCCAGTACTGCTGTGGAACATCCAGGTGCTCTTGTGCAAACTGTAAACGTGCAGCAATGTTTTGTTTGGACAACAGTGGCTTCCTCTGTGGTATCCTCCCATGAAATCCATTCTTGTTTAGTGTTTTACATATTGTAGATTAGCTAACAGGGATGTTAGCATTTGCCAGTGACTTTTGTAAGTCTTTAGCTGACACTCTAGGGTTCTTCTTCACCTCATTGAGCAGTCTGCGCTGTGCTCTTGCAGTCATCTTTACAGGACGGCCACTTCTAGGGAGAGTAGCAGCAGTGCTGAACTTACTTCATTTATAGACAATTTGTCTTACCCTGGACTGATGAACAGCAAGGCTTTTGGAGATACTTTTATAACCCTTTCCAGCTTTATGCAAGTCAACAATTCTTAATCGTAGGTCTTCTGAGAGCTCTTTTGTGCGAGGCATCATTCACATCAGGCAATGCTTCTTGTGAAAAGCAAACCCAGAACTGGTGTGTGTTTTTATAGGGCAGGGCAGCTGTAACCAACACCTCCAATCTCATCTCATTGATTGGACTCAAGTTGGCTGACATCTCACTCCAATTAGCTCTTGGAGATGTCATTAGTCTAGGGGTTCACATACTTTTTCCACCAGCACTGTGAATGTTTACATGGTATGTTCAATAAAAACATGGCAACATTTCATTATTTGTGTGTTATTAGTTTAAGCAGACTGTGATTGTCTATTGTTGTGACTTAGATGATGATCAGATCACATGTTATGACCAATTTGTGCAGAAATCCATATCATTCCAAAGGGTTCACATACTTTTTCTTGCAACTGTATATCTGTGTGTGTCTGTGTATGGATGTATGTATGTATGTATATCTGTGTGTGTGTGTATGGATGCATGTATATCTGTGTGTGTCTGTGTGTGTCTGTGTATGGATGTATATCTGTGTGTGTGTGTATGGATGTATGTATGTATATCTGTGTGTGTGTGTGTGTGTATGGATGCATGTATATCTGTGTGTGTCTGTGTATGGATGTATGTATATATGTGTGTGTATGGATGTATGTATATCTGTATGTGTGTATGGATGGATGTATATGTGTGTGTGTGTGTGTGTGTGTGTGTGTGTATGTATGTATATCTGTGTCTGTGTATGAATGTATGTATATCTGTGTGTGTATGAATGTATGTATATCTGTGTGTGTGTGTGTGTGTATGGATGTATGTATATCTCTGTGTGTGTGTATATGGATGGATGTATATCTGTGTGTGTGTATGGATGTATGTATATCTGTGTGTGTGTATGGATGTATGTATATCTGTGTGTGTGTGTGTGTGTGTATGGATGTATGTATATGTGTGTGTGTGTGTGTGTATGGATGTATGTATATCTGTGTGTGTGTGTATGGATGGATGTTTATGTGTGTGTGTGTGTGTGTGTATGGATGTATGTATATCTGTGTGTGTGTGTATGGATGGATGTATATCTGTGTGTGTGTATGGATGTATGTATATCTCTGTGTGTGTTTGTGTGTGTGTGTGTGTGTATGGATGTATGTATATCTGTGTGTGTGTGTGTGTATGGATGTATGTATATCTGTGTGTGTATGGATGTATGTATATCTGTGTGTGTGTGTATGGATGTATATATATCTGTGTGTGTGTGTATGGATGTATGTATATCTGTGTGTGTGTATGGATGTATGTATATCTGTGTGTGTGTGTGTATGGATGGATGTATATCTGTGTGTGTGGCATAGTGCATTGTCCCATTTCTTTGAAGAGTTTATTGTTCGGGGTAGGGGCCCCACACTGTCATTCTGCCTTGGGCCCTGTACTGAGAAGATAGACCAAATAAGTTCTTATCTGATAATGACTTATACATTTTTATATTTTGTCCAATTAACTGTGAACTTTCATTAACTAAGTTACAGTCATTTTTTTTAAAGGGTATTTAATTTTCCTTTTGTGTCTGGAACACTAATTAGTGTTTTAATTTCAGGAGACAAAGAGTTTCGGCTGATGGTTGGCTCATTTTTTGCTAGTTAATTATATTGTCCTACTTCATTTATTTACTTGCAAATCTGTCCATAAACTAGATGCTGTGTGCTATTAAATGCATATCTGTTATGGTCTCTGAAGACAGCTACATTACTTTGTGTAATTGGGAGAATACACAGAACTAGTGCGTCAATGAGTCTACTGTTGCTAACACTCTTATGAATTAACCTTTCTCTTACTTTAGTGCAGAAAGTGGGCTGAAAAGAATAATAAATTGGCATTATTAGCTAAATTATATCCAGCACCAAACTTTAGTACTGGGTGAATTTGTGTGCTGTTTTTGCAAACAAACGTCTAGATTACGATTTTTGGGTTATGGGCGAAAAAGCATCGTTATGGCTCTTTTTTCTGCTATTACGAGTCTTGTAGGTATAGCTATACCACACACTTTTTTGGCCATAACGCAACGTAACTACCGCAGCTTTCCAAACGTCCTTTTTCAATTGGACTCCCACAGCGCCTGTATTACGAGTTTGCCTGTCCGGCCAAAAAGTGAGCAGTACAGCCCATAACTACAAGATCCATACCGTAAACTGAAAGTAAGTCAGTAGTTATGGGTTTTATGCTACAAAGCTGTACCATAAAACTCATAACTAAAGTGCTAAAAAGTACACTAACACCCATAAACTACCTATTAACCCCTAAACCGAGGCCCTCCTGCATTGTCACCACTATAATAAACATATTAACCCCTAAACCGCCGCACTCCCGCATCGTAAACACTAGTTAAATATTATTAACCCCTAATCTGCGGTCCCTAACGTCGCCACAAGCTACATTACTGTTATTAACCCCTAATCTGCTGCCCCCAAAATCGCCGCCCTATATTAAAGTTATTAACCCCTAAACCTAGCCCTAAGTCTAACCCTAACACCCACTAACTTTAATATAATTAAAATAAATCTAAATAAAAATTACTATCATTAACTAAATAATTCCTATTTAAAACTAAATACTTACCTAAAAAATAAACCCTAAGCTAGCTAGAATATAACTAATAGTTGTATCTATCTTAGGGTTTATTTTTATTTCACAGGCAAGTTTGTATTTATTTTAACTAGGTAGACTAGTTACTAAATAGTTATTAACTATTTACTAGCTACCTAGCTAAAATAAATACAAACTAATTACACCTAATCTAATAGCCCTATCAAAATAAAAAAGCCCCCCCCCCAAAATAAAAAAAAACCCTTGCCTAAACTAAACTGCCAATGGCCCTTAAAAGGGCCTTTTGCGGGGCATTGCCCCAAAGAAAACAGCTCTTTCATCTGTAAAAAAAAAAATATAAACACCCACAACAGTAAAACCCACCACCCACACAGCCAAACCCCCCAAATTAAAGCCTATCTAAAAAACCTAAGCTCCCCATTGCCCTGAAAAGGGCATTTGGATGGGCATTGCCCTTAAAAGGGCATTTAGCTCTTTTTTCAGCCCAAACCCTGAGCTAAAAATAAAACCCACCCAATAAACCCTTAAAAAAAAAACTAACACTAACCCCCAAAGATCCACTTACAGTTTTTAAAGACCGGACATCCATCCTCAAAGAAGCCGGGAGAAGTCTTCATCCAAGCGGCAAGAAGTCCTCAACAAAGCCGGGAAGAAGTCTTCATCCAGACGGCAAGAAGTGGTTCTCCAGGCAGCATCTTCAATCTTCATCCTTCCAACGCGGAGCGACTCCATCTTCAAGACATCCGGCGCGGATCATCCTCTTCTGACGACGGCTACTGTAGAATGAAGGTTCCTTTAAGGGACATCATCCAAGGTGGCGTCCCTTGAATTCCGATTGGCTGATAGAATTATATCAGCTAATCGGAATTAAAGGTGAAAAAATCCTATTGGCTGATGCATTAAGATGAATGATGAATTAAGTTTTTCTAGGGACTAGAAAATGCTGCTGGTACCTGATTAATGTAAGTTAAGCCTAAAAACAGTGATTTAATAGCAACTTGTATCAGGCTTACTACCAGAGATATATACTCTGATAATATGGCAATATAAAACGTTTGCTGGCATGTTTAATCGTTTTTATATATGCTTTGGTGATAAAACTTATTGGGGCCTAGTTTTTTCCACATGGCTGGCTTGATTTTTGTGGATGTGGAGGGTTTAGTAGTGCGCTGGTAAAAAAGGTAGTAACCAAACACCTAAAGGGTCGAAAGATCCTTCCGTCTTTCAAAAAACGATAGAGTGTGTGATTGGGAGTGATAGGTGCGCTACTTATAGCTAAAGGTGTACTTAAAGTATAATCGATATATATCGAAGAAGGATAAGTGAGCAATATAAGAATGTGAATACTAGATAAAACTAAGTAGTGTTCATTATTAAATAGTGTTCAATACTGAATTGCTATTTTATAGCACTTGGTGAGATGATAAAGACAATATGAGTCACTGTGAGTGGAAAATATATTTTATAGATTTTTAAAAAAAGCATATAAACAATATAATAGTTATACTAAAAACATCAATTTAAAGGGACGTCTCCCTTGTTATATAAAATTCTCAGATATAAAAACATGCATAGAATATTTGACACTTTGATACTTTAGTAGTGTTTACATATGCTGCCCCATACATAAATTTATGCAGGTGTCCGTCTCTATTGAACGTATAGGTAAATAGTTGGTGTTTGTATATCCTGCTATATTCAGGTAGATAATAACAGCAGTGCAGTTCAGATTTGCATAACACTTTAGCCGATGTTACAAAAGTTACTTAATGACAGCGGTGCAGTTCAGATTTGCATAACACTTTAGCCGATGTTACAAAAGTTACTTAATGACAGCGGTGCAGTTCAGATTTGCATAACACTTTAGTTGATGATACAAAAGTTACTTCTAGACAAGTATTTTCTCCGGGTGAGACAGGTTACTATACAATATTTTCTCAGTACCTGTTATTCTCCAAATCCGTCTGCAGCGTCCGAATCCCCTTCTCACCTGGTAACTGATCAGCGCCGCATGTGTCCTGGCGTCTGACGTCACCGCTTGGTATCTCGGGTGGGATTGGCTGGGATTTGACAAATTCTTTTGAATGATGAGAGGAAAACTTTTATAAAGTAACGATATTTGTAAATGGATCCTGCACTTAGTGCTAGATGCACGCAGGATATTGAAGGTTCCAATAGGAGTGTAATAGGCAACCCGGGTTGTTACAACTTATAAACTTAAATCATAAGGTATCCAGAAAAAGACAGTCTCTTTGTGTATTTATTTCACACAATTGCAGGGTCAGCAGTCACAAGGTCGACGCGTTTCGCTCAATAGAGCTTTATCAAAATCCTGGTGACTGTTGTATGATTATATTTAAAGGCATCAGTTCTTTCTGATTGGTCTTCCAATAATTGGGCTCATTTAAGGTGGAATATTTTGTTATCCATCTGGTTTGTATGTGTCAGTAAGGATTTAAGGTGGAAACTTTTTATGAGGCAGCATTCTACATGTTAAAAAGTTATAAATGTATAGTTTATAACTTTTTAACATGTAGAATGCTGCCTCATAAAAAGTTTCCACCTTAAATCCTTACTGACACATACAAACCAGATGGATAACAAAATATTCCACCTTAAATGAGCCCAATTATTGGAAGACCAATCAGAAAGAACTGATGCCTTTAAATATAATCATACAACAGTCACCAGGATCTTGATAAAGCTCTATTGAGCGAAACGCGTCGACCTTGTGACTGCTGACCCTGCAATTGTGTGAAATAAATACACAAAGAGACTGTCTTTTTCTGGATACCTTATGATTTAAGTTTATAAGTTGTAACAACCCGGGTTGCCTATTACACTCCTATTGGAACCTTCAATATCCTGCGTGCATCTAGCACTAAGTGCAGGATCCATTTACAAATATCGTTACTTTATAAAAGTTTTCCTCTCATCATTCAAAAGAATTTGTCAAATCCCAGCCAATCCCACCCGAGATACCAAGCGGTGACGTCAGACGCCAGGACACATGCGGCGCTGATCAGTTACCAGGTGAGAAGGGGATTCGGACGCTGCAGACGGATTTGGAGAATAACAGGTACTGAGAAAATATTGTATAGTAACCTGTCTCACCCGGAGAAAATACTTGTCTAGAAGTAACTTTTGTATCATCAACTAAAGTGTTATGCAAATCTGAACTGCACCGCTGTCATTAAGTAACTTTTGTAACATCGGCTAAAGTGTTATGCAAATCTGAACTGCACCGCTGTCATTAAGTAACTTTTGTAACATCGGCTAAAGTGTTATGCAAATCTGAACTGCACTGCTGTTATTATCTACCTGAATATAGCAGGATATACAAACACCAACTATTTACCTATACGTTCAATAGAGACGGACACCTGCATAAATTTATGTATGGGGCAGCATATGTAAACACTACTAAAGTGTCAAAGTGTCAAATATTCTATGCATGTTTTTATATCTGAGAATTTTATATAACAAGGGAGACGTCCCTTTAAATTGATGTTTTTAGTATAACTATTATATTGTTTATATGCTTTTTTTAAAAATCTATAAAATATATTTTCCACTCACAGTGACTCATATTGTCTTTATCATCTCACCAAGTGCTATAAAATAGCAATTCAGTATTGAACACTATTTAATAATGAACACTACTTAGTTTTATCTAGTATTCACATTCTTATATTGCTCACTTATCCTTCTTCGATATATATCGATTATACTTTAAGTACACCTTTAGCTATAAGTAGCGCACCTATCACTCCCAATCACACTGGCTTGATTTTTGCCTAGAAACAGTTTCCTGAGACTTTCCACTGTTGTAGTATGAGTGGGAGGGGCCTATTTTAGCGCTTTTTTGCGCAGTTAAAATTACAGACAGAGACATTCAGCTTCCCTCAGCAGTCCCCTGCATGCTATAGGACATCTCCGAAGGGCTCTAAAGGCTTCAAAAGTTGTTTTTATCCGTTTTTTGCATTAAGGGTTAATCATCCATTTGCAAGTGGGTGCAATGCTCTGCTAACCTATTACATACACTGTAAAAATTTCGTTTGATTTACTACCTTTTTTCACTGTTTTTCAAATTTTGACAAAATTTGTTTCTCTTAAAGGCACAGTACCGTTTTTTATATTTGCTTGTTAACTTGATTTAAAGTGTTTTCCAAGCTTGCTAGTCTCATTGCTAGTCTGTACAAACATGTCTGACATAGAGGAAACTCCTTGTTCATTATGTTTAAAAGCCATGGTGGAACCCCATATGAGAAATGTATTGATTTCACTTTAAACAATAAAGATCACCTTTTGTCTTTAAAAAATTTATCACCATGGCGATTAGATGAAACACTATTAAAAAATGATCTCACACTAAAACATATAGAAACCTTCTTGAAAGAATTTTTTAGTACCAACAATACACCTGATGTAAGCCCTTATAATATATGGGAAGCTCATAAATGTACTCTGAGGGGTGAATTAATAAAACTTAAATCTATCCAACAGAAAAAATATAGAACCCTATATCAGGAAGCTACTACACATTATCAGCAGACGGTCCGCCTTCATAAAATGAACCCTAGAGACGTAACCTTACAGACACAACTAGATCAGGCTAAACACAGGCTTACAGAGCTCTTGGACCAAACAGCACAAACACAGGTACTCAGGCTCCGACAAAAATACTATCTAGAGAGAAATAGACCAGGTAGGCTATTGGCTAGGGCAGTTAAGACCAAACAATCCATACACTTTATTACATCTTTACAGGATCCCCAAGGAGGGAATACTGTGGAGACACAGATAATTGCAGAGATTTTTAAAAACTATTATTCTGATCTGTATAATCTGTTACCGGATAGAGATGTCAGTACCCACCAGAACAATTGCCTACAATATTTAAATTCCTTATCTTTCCCAACTATCTCAGAGGAACACTCAGACATGCTGACAGCACCTATCACTGCTGAAGAGGTTGCAGTAGCGATCAAATCCCTTAAATCAAGGAAAAGCCCTGGCCCTGATGGGATCACAGGCACTTATTATAAGAAATTCAATCATATAGTCATGCCATACTTAATATCGTTATTCAACCATATTGAAACCACTAAAGGTCTACCACCCTCCATGCTAGAAGCGATAGTTACAGTGCTACCTAAACCCCATAAAGACCCAACAATACCATCAAACTACCGTCCTATTTCGTTACTTAATGTAGACATTAAGATTTATGCCAAGATCCTTGCCACAAGAGTAAATAAGTTACTACCTTCCCTTATCCGTGCTGACCAGGTGGGATTTGTGCCGCAGAGGGAGGCTAAAGAAAATACAGTGAAAATTCTACACCTCATACAATGTTATTGACCATGACACCCCCTTTCTTTTAGTTTCGACAGACACTGAAAAAGCTTTCGACAGACTTGACTGGACCTTCTTAAGACTTACGCTACAAAAATTCGGCTTCCCCAATAGCTTTATTCAAAGGATCTTTGCATTATATAACTCATCTACAGCCAAAATTAGAGTCAATGGGTCACTATCTCCCTCTTTCAATATTTCAAACGGTACTCGTCAGGGATGTCCACTCTCCCCATTACTATTTGTATTGTCTATGGAAGCTTTGGCCATCACACTACGTAACAATCCTGACATACACGGACTCACAATAAACTCCACTAACCATAAATTTGTGTTATACGCAGATGACCTACTATTGTCAGGAACCTAGCTCCTTCTAGGACCCAGCGGAATCCTTCAAGCAACAAACTTGCAGCTTGCCTTTAAAAACCACCCCAAATCAATTCTCTTTGCTTAGTAATTTGGAGTACAAGGCTACCCTATTTACCTGAGCCTAACTACTTTGAATAACTTGTTTTCTGAACTTTTTTCCTCACAGGAACTTTTTCATACTTTGTTCAACTTTAACTGGAATTCATCCAAACAACTGCAGTGTTCATTAACTTAGGAGCTGACATGCAATCAATTGAATGAACTGCCTGAACCAAACTGCAAGTATTATTCTATGTGTTCTAATGCTTTGTTACTTGGAGAATTTTCACTGTGTAGTTAGTATTTAAAGGAGAGTTACCACAGAACTTGTCACTGAAAATCTGGCTTTAACCCTTATTGAAACATCCTGACTGCAGATTTATAAACAACACAGCTTCCACAGTGAAACTGGAACTTCCACAGAACAGGCTGTGCATTCATTACAGCTCTGCCACACTACAAGTGCAACACAAGACAAGGTACAAGTAATCTCTGCAAATAAAATAGCAATACTGCATGAGCATATGTATAACTGTTAACAGAACCTGGTTACTAGTTAAATATTTATGTGTTACACTGCATAAGACTCTGAGAGTTAATAGAACCATTACTACACCTGCAACTTAAGAACTAAAGCTAACTTAATATTGAGAACAATTTCTACAAATCCTATTCAAGTTTGCTTAACCCTAACTGCATAATCTGGGGTGTGGCAAAATAAACCACTAAACTATCACTATTAGGTGAGAATATCACTAAGCCATAGTGATATTCCTTTACAATAGTGAAACAAAACAATTATTAATAAATTAAGATCTGTGAATTGTGTTCCATCGTTAACTTCATATTTGTAGCCTGACATATTACTAAGCCCTAAAAATGGAGCCACCAGATCTACCACAGATAGTTTACAACCTCTCCCAAAAGGTTGATCAGCTTGCTCAGGCGGTTCATGATTTACAAATTGAAAATCAGTCTTTAAGGGGAATTATAAGAGACTCACTTACTACTCATACTGCACCACCTCAGCAAACACCTGAACCTTCAGTTTCACTACCAGAGCTCTTTTCTGGAAACAGGAAGCAGTATAGGCAGTTTAAGAATTCATGTCATTTACTTTATAATCTACGACCTCACAGTTATCCCACAGAGAGGATCAAGGTACTCAGTACTATTTCATTCCTGAGGGGTGAGCCAAGAATCTGGGCTGACAATCTGTGCGAACATAATGACCCAGTGCTAGGATCCCTTTCAGATTTTTTCACATGTATGGATGATCTTTTTCACGACACTGATGTACAAATGTCCGCTGAAGCCTCCATGAGGAACCTTAAGCAAGCCAAGAGACCCGTGGAGGAGTACATCACGGAATTCAAATTATACGCAGCTGATTCGGAATGGAGTCAGATTGCACTTCGAAACCAGTTCCGTTTAGGCCTCTCGGAGAGCTTGAAAGATGAAATCGCCAGGATAGAACTCCCAAAAACCCTAGAAGGAATGATGAATGCTGCAAAACAATTGGATCGCAGACTGCGAGAAAGGAAGGCAGAAAGGTTTTCTGCAGATGTCCGACCAAAACCTTCTATCTATTCCCCACCTCAACCAACCCAACATAGTAAACAAACAGCTGTTCCCATGGATATCGGAATAGCCCGTGGTCCTTTAACAACAGAAGAAAGATACCGCAGGAAGAGTAATAATCTGTGCATGTATTGCGCCAATCCTACACATTCAGTCCAGGAGTGTCCCATTTTACAGAAAAACAAGAAATGTAAGTTCAAAGTTACAAGTTATTTATTAAACACCACAAAAACTAAAACTTATTGCATGTTAACTCTCTCCATACAGTGGGACCAAGATCAGCTGACTACTGAAGCCATCATAGACTCGGGAGCTTATGGATGCTTTATTGATTATAATGTTGTAAAGCAAAATAAAATACCCCTTATAAAAAAGCATACTCCATTTTCTTTTCATATGATTGACGGTTCAGAACCTAAAACTGGCCCTATCACACACCATACCACACCGTTAACAGTTACTACAGCAGGACACACAGAACACCTATCATTTGATGTTGTCTCGTCACCACATTTCCCAGTGGTTTTGGGTATTAGTTGGCTCAAATTACATAATCCAGTTATCCACTGGTCACTATCTTCCATAAAATTTGATTCAGTCTATTGTAAAACAACATGTTTCCACAAACATGTTCTACTCCAGACCGAAATAGCTACAGAAAAACCTGAGTTGCAAATTCCTTCACCTTATGCAGATTTCAAGGATGTATTCAGTAAAGTAGAAGCTGAGAACTTGCCTCCTCATCGTGCATACGATTGTCCAATACAACTTCAACCTGGTTCTTCCATCCCTTATGGACACTTGTACCCTCTCTGCAAGCCAGAATTGGATCATTTAAAGGAGTATCTCGAAGAAAATTTACGGAAAGGATTTATCAGAGCATCAACATCACCAGCAGGTGCCGGAATTTTTTTGTGCGGAATAAGGATTCATCATTACGTCCCATAATCGATTACAGAGAACTCAACAAACGCACAATAAAAAATCGTTACCCACTCCCATTAATCCCAGAACTAATCGAAAGGTTATCTGAGGCAACTATATACACGAAACTCGATTTAAGGGGAGCCTATAACTTAGTGAGGATAAAAGAAGGACACGAATGGTTGACCGCATTCAGGACAAGGTATGGCCTTTATGAGTACCTTGTCATGCCGTTTGGACTGTGCAACGCACCCGCCACTTTTCAACACTTCATAAACGATGTGTTCAGAGATCTCTTAGACATCTGTCTTGTGATATACCTAGACGATATTTTGATTTATTCTAAAAATGAAACAGAACACAAAACACACGTGCGATGGGTACTGTCTAGGCTCCGAGAGCATAAACTGTATGCTAAGTTGGAGAAATGCATATTCCATACCAAGCATGTGTCATTCCTTGGATATGATATCTCACCAACAGGTATCACTATGCAAAAACAAAAAGTAGACGCTGTCAAAAATTGGTTAATACCCAAGTCCAGAAAGGAACTCCAAAAATTCCTAGGTTTTGCAAACTACTACAGGAAATTCATTAGAAACTTTTCCAAGATAGCAAAACCACTGACGAAATTAACCAGCATTAACTCATCTTATAACTGGGATCCAGACGCTAATTCAGCTTTTGAATATTTAAAGGATAGTTTTACATCAGCACCCATTCTAAGATTTCCGAACCCCGAACACCACTATGTGTTGGAAGTTGATTCCTCTGATTTTGCCTTAGGCTCAGTTCTCTCTCAACAGGAAACACCAAACGATCCCATCCATCCAGTTTCTTACTTCTCACAGATGATGTCAACAGCTGAAAGAAATTATTCCATAGGAGATAAAGAACTCCTCGCAATAAAAAGATCACTGGAACACTGGAGGCATCTTCTCGAAGGTACCAAGTTTCCTATTACCATTTTCACAGATCACAGGAACCTACTTTATTTAGAAAACAACAAAACTCTTTCAGCAAGACAGGTCCGTTGGAGTTTATTCTTCTCGCGCTTCAACTTCAATATTGTATATAGACCTGCCTCCAGGAATGGTAAAGCAGATGCTCTGTCTCGCCTACCTGAGAAACCTAAAACAACAACCCAAAATACCACTATCTTACCTACCGAATGTTTTGTAGGTCTAACCACCGATGTGATAACCGAAATCAAACGTCATTGTCTCAAGGAGCCGGAGCTACCTCACTCTTCTGTGCATAAGATTGATGACCTGTACTACCATGAAGGGAAATTATACATTCCCAAAGCATTGCGAATAAATTTGCTCAAGTTATACCATGACTCTCCATTAGCCGGACACCCAGGAATTTACCGAACCTTGGAACAGCTTTCACGGGATTGTTGGTGGCCAAAAATGAAAGAATCCATCCGAGACTATATCTTAACTTGTGCCATTTGTGCCACTTCGAAATCCGAGAGAAGAGCTCCGTATGGATTATTAACTCCATTACCAGTACCGAAGAGACCCTGGTACCATCTATCGATGGATTTCATAGTGGATTTACCTGAATCAAATAAACAGACAACAATCCTAGTGGTCATAGATATATTTACTAAGATGGCCCATTTTGTGCCGTATCACAAAGTACCCACATCCTCTGAGACAGCACATTTATTCATAGATAACATACTCAAGCTACATGGGTTACCAAAGATAATAACCACCGATAGAGGAACACAATTCACCTCACATTTCTGGACAAAACTTTGTGACTTAACACAGATCGATCATCGTTTCTCGACATCATTTCACCCTCAGACCAATGGTCAATCAGAGAGACTGAATCAATGGCTGGAACAATATCTTCGGTGCTATTGTTCCTACCATCAAGAACATTGGATGAACTTCCTCTCCATGGCTGAATTTGCCTATAACAATGCTGTAAACTCATCTACAAAATCTACACCATTTTATGCAAATTATGCCTACCATCCAACAATATCTTTCATTGCAACAGACACCTTAAATTCACCCTTAATCGATGATCTACATGATTCCTTACAAGACAATTTCCGCTTAATTGAGGAGAACATAAAAAATGCTCAGCTCACTCAAAAGCATTATTACGACCTCAAGAGAAGACCACCACCTATATACGCCATAGGTGATCTCGTTTGGCTATCCACCAAAAACATGAAATTACAGATACCGAGTAAGAAACTCTCGGGTCTGTTCATAGGACCATTCCCTATAGTTAGAATTGTCAATGAAAACGCAATGACTCTTAAATTACCTGATAGTATTAAGGTCCACCCCACATTTCATGTGTCACTATTGAAACCATACAGAGCCACTCGTCACTCTCAACTCATTCTTCCACCACCTCCTCAGGCACTGGATCCAGACGAATATGAAGTGCATTCCCTGCTGGATTCCAGGTTCCATAGAGGTGAATTACAATATCTGGTACGCTGGAAAAATTATTCAGCTGATGACGACACATGGGAACCTGCAACCAATCTTAGAGCTCAACGGCTGGTCACTCTCTTCCATCGCAGAAATCCAAATCGTCCCAGACCGGCAACTGTGGGACCGTTGCCCTGAGTGGGGGGTCATGTCAGGAACCTAGCTCCTTCTAGGACCCAGCGGAATCCTTCAAGCAACAAACTTGCAGCTTGCCTTTAAAAACCACCCCAAATCAATTCTCTTTGCTTAGTAATTTGGAGTACAAGGCTACCCTATTTACCTGAGCCTAACTACTTTGAATAACTTGTTTTCTGAACTTTTTTCCTCACAGGAACTTTTTCATACTTTGTTCAACTTTAACTGGAATTCATCCAAACAACTGCAGTGTTCATTAACTTAGGAGCTGACATGCAATCAATTGAATGAACTGCCTGAACCAAACTGCAAGTATTATTCTATGTGTTCTAATGCTTTGTTACTTGGAGAATTTTCACTGTGTAGTTAGTATTTAAAGGAGAGTTACCACAGAACTTGTCACTGAAAATCTGGCTTTAACCCTTATTGAAACATCCTGACTGCAGATTTATAAACAACACAGCTTCCACAGTGAAACTGGAACTTCCACAGAACAGGCTGTGCATTCATTACAGCTCTGCCACACTACAAGTGCAACACAAGACAAGGTACAAGTAATCTCTGCAAATAAAATAGCAATACTGCATGAGCATATGTATAACTGTTAACAGAACCTGGTTACTAGTTAAATATTTATGTGTTACACTGCATAAGACTCTGAGAGTTAATAGAACCATTACTACACCTGCAACTTAAGAACTAAAGCTAACTTAATATTGAGAACAATTTCTACAAATCCTATTCAAGTTTGCTTAACCCTAACTGCATAATCTGGGGTGTGGCAAAATAAACCACTAAACTATCACTATTAGGTGAGAATATCACTAAGCCATAGTGATATTCCTTTACAATAGTGAAACAAAACAATTATTAATAAATTAAGATCTGTGAATTGTGTTCCATCGTTAACTTCATATTTGTAGCCTGACAACTATTGACTCTCACAAGACCAATACCTTCTCTCTCTGCGGTGCAGAGCTCCCTGGCGAAGTTTGACGCCTGCTCTAACTATCTGGTGAACCAGCGCAAATCTGAAATTCTCCCAATTAATATACCTGAGATTGACTTAGACACATTAAAACAGCAGTCACCCTATATAGTACAAAAAGATTCACTAAAATATTTGGGAGTTTATCTGTCCACGAGATCTCAGCTACTGTTTGAGTTGAATTATGAATCTCTCTTGACTACCATTACAAAAGATATGTCATTGTGGATTCACAAAAAGATATCCTGGCTGGGCCGAATTGGGATTACTAAAATGATCATTCTTCCCAAAATTTTATACTTATTTCAAACCCTCCCAATACCACTCCCTATATCATACCTACCCAAATTACAAGCAATTGTCAACTCCTACATCTGGAGAAAACGCCCGCCAAGAGTTGCTAGATCCACACTTTATTTAACGAGGGAATATGGGGACCTGGGAGCTCCAGACCTATCCAAATATTGCCTAGCGGTATTTTTTAGGAGGATTGTAGACTGGTGCACGATATCTATACCGAATTATAAAATCTGGCTAACTTTGGAACATGAAATTACACACACAATCCAGTTAGGGGCCTTCTGCTGGCAACCTAAAAATAATATACCACCCATCTTTTTTAGGAATCCCATCATCGGGGAGACCTTCAAAGTATGGTCCACAGTCACACATATACACCATCATATCACCTCAGTTCCTTCCCCGCTAACAACTGTACTTTACAATATAGATTTTCCAATAGGACTATCCATATCCCCTAAATCCATAGATAATCTGAATAGCGCATTACCTGTTTATACCCTCATGGAAGCAGGAGACTTAATACCCCATTCTTACCTAGAGAATCTTAATATAACACATTTTCCCCATTGGTACAGATACTTACAGCTTAAACATTTTATCAGCTCCTATCGGAATAAACCCTTGCTAACCAGGGAACGAACTCTCTTTGAAAAAATGTGCACACAAGATACCCCCCCAATCATGCAATATCTGCATTATACCAGTTACTTATCACACCTACAAAAATCACCCAAACCTCAACGGTGGCATCCTGGCATAGGGAACTCCCATATACCTTGACAGAACAAGAATGGTATACTATTTTTCAAAATATCTCCAGGTCTGCCCACTCAGCAACGGTCTTGGAGACTAACTACAAATTTCTTCTCAGATGGTACCTTACTCCTCAAAGATTAAAATATATCTTCCCTGAAGCATCTGATAGATGCTGGAGGAAATGCTTAGGGGAAGGCACACCATTTCATATATGGTGGACATGCCCTCAAATAGGTCAATTTTGGTGGGATATTAATGAAACTATGTGCAATCTCTTAAATAGTGAAATCCCCTTAGACCCTATCATTTATTTATTCCATGTCACTCCCAAGCTTCCTTTCAAACACTATACTGCAACCTTCCGTCTAGCCATCAGCAGTGCGAAACAGATAATACCCAGGTTATGGAAAACTGATAAAACCCCCACTTTACAACTGTGGATAGAACAAATGAACCGTAACCTAGCTTTGGAGAGATACTTTTACTATGTTAACGGGAGGTTAGATTTTTATGCTGAACTGCTATTTCTATGGGAGTCACATTTTTTAGTAGGACAGAACTGAGGGTGTATGTATCGACATATTATATCATATATTTCCTCACTTGCACAGAACTTGACATCTTCTCTCCTTGTAAGCATTCTGGACACTTTTATTTTGTCCCTTCCCTATTTTCCCCATCTTCCCTCCTCCTCCACCCCTCTTCCCCCCCTCCCCCCACGCCCCATATTTTCCATTTAACGCCCCCCCCCCACACCTCTGCAGACAACACTATGGGAGACAGAAACATCCTCTCTTGTGATTGGGGTAAAGCCGGACTACTAACTCTTAAATATCCCTTTTGTTGAACACCCCGCAGTAATGGTAGCTAAGATCTTATATTAATGCTGGAAACAGATATTAAAAGTCAATTATAGAAACCCTATTTGTTATGAGCATATAAACCCTGTCTTGTTATGTATCTTGTAAATGTTATACAATGCTGGATAACATGTTGTATTAATTTTGGAATACCACAAATAAAAGATTGAACAAAAAAAAAAAAATTATCACCAGAGGATTCTGACGAGGGGGAAGTTATGCCGACTAACTCTCCCCACGTGTCAGACCCTTTGACTCCCGCTCAAGGGACTCACACTCAATTGGCGCCAAGTACATCAAGGATGCCCATAGCGATTACTTTACAAGACATGGCGGCAGTCATGGATAATACACTGTCAGCGGTATTAGCCAGACTGCCTGAATTTAGAGGAAAGCATGATAGCTCTGGTGTTAGGCGTAATATGCAGAAGCTGAGGAAGGAGAGCTTCAGTCTGTGGGTGATATCTCTGACTCAGGGAAACCCGATTCTGATATTTCTACTTTTAAATTTAAGCTTGAGAACCTCCGTGTTTTGCTTAGGGAGGTTTTAGCTGCTCTGAATGACTGTGACACAATTGCAGTGCCAGAGAAATTGTGTAGACTGCATAAATACTTTGCAGTGCCGGTGTGTATTGAGGTTTTTCCAATACCTAAAAGGTTTACAGAAATTATTAATAAAGAGTGGGATAGACCCGGTGTGCCGTTTTCCCCCCCCCTCCTATTTTTAGAAAAATGTTTCCCATAGACGCCACCACACGGGACTTATGGCAGATGGTCCCTAAGGTGGAGGGAGCAGTTTCTACTTTAGCAAAGCGTACTACTATCCCTAAAGCTAAAGGTGCTAGGAGATGAGACTATATATATAAAAATGACATAGACATTAGCGTATCTTGAAATCTAGCACAAATTTAATGCACAACAAATAATACACAAATATAAATAAAAACGGACGTCTCCGTGAATAAAAGTTCTTAAGTTGCCGCCATATGAATATTGCAATAGCAGAAAGAGTTCGTTGTACAAATAAAAGACAGTCTGGTGTACACTTACAATATCCTTAATGTGTGTTGGTTTGCTAGCAAACAGGGGCTTACCCCACCTCCTCCGCGAGTTGGTTACAGCCGTTAGCGTGATGACACCGCTAATGTGGGCGCTGTCTCAGATGGGCTCTTCTGATTGGTCCAAACTCGGACCCGGTCAGCAGGGGCAGTGGTGATTCTTACAGCTAAAGTATAGCGATCGTCCGATGATTAATACCTGCTCTTAGTGCTAACTAGCACGCAGGTACAAAATTAAAGATGAAAACAAGCTTGGTTATCCGATGAAAAGTTCAGAGAGTTGGTTGCAAGTCTTTCCAATCACTAGTTATTATAACGATATTGCACAATCCTCAATGAACACTGTGGTAGCTCCAGCTTCAAATAGTAATCTCAGTAGTAGTTGCAGCACATCAACGCGTTTCCCCCTCTACAGGGCTTTCTCAAGATGATTAGACTGCAACAGGTATGTCTTTATTTAAAGGTGTAGTTTGCTTCTCATTGGTTGTGAAACACCTGGGAGTGTTATCCAAGGTGGTCTTAGTATTTAAGGTGGTATTGGCAAGTAACCATATAGCTTAGGCAACTTCATATCTATAATCATTCACATAATTATAAAAGGTGGTTTCTATTACTGGATTTCACAGAACTCCCTTAAAAGTGATATTTAAAATTTATACTTAAAATTGATACTTAAAATTAGTATTGTATCTATTTCTAAATCACTTATATTAGAATTATTTGTTAAAATACAATGAATGCTTAAAAGTAATTAAAAATAATTAGAAAATAATAATCATGTTAAGAATCCAAATTGATACTGTATGTGTCATATAATAAAGTACAGATTGTGCATTACATAATTATGTTTAGTCAAATAAAAATGGAGAGATGTCTAATTCCGAATTTAGACCAACAGGGAACAGGGTGTTATGTCTGTAAATCAATTCTGCCTCTTTTATTTAAATTTTTTTTTCTATATTTCCCCCCCTCCAATTTTGTTTCACATGTAAAATCCCCCAATACTTTAGATCTTTAGTATTGCCCTTGTGTACAGTTTTAAAGTTCCTATATAGATTAGTGTCTGTCACTCCCTTTTCAATACATAATAGGTGTTCTCTTATCCTATCTTTGATCATACGCTTAGTCTCTCCAAAATAAAACAAGTTACATGTGCATTTAAGAATATAAATTACCCCCTTCGTGTTGCATCTAATGCATTCCTTGATAGTAATTTCTTCTCCTGATTTTGGAATGATAATACTTTTCCTTTTGTCACTATATTTACATGCCTTGCATGAATAGCAAGGGAAGAAGCCTGATATTTCCCCCCCCCTTGTAAATCTTTTTGTGTGAAATTTGATTTCTGATTTATCTCACGTGAGCTAGGCGCAAGTATTGTTTTAAAATTTTTTGTTTTTTTAAAAATCAATCTCGGCTTATGGGGGAGTGCATCTCCTAATATTGGGTCAGCTTTTAAGATAGCCCAGTGTTTATTCAAAATCCTTCTTACAATGCCATGATCTACATTATATTCTGTTATAAATGGAACATCAATTAAATTTGAATTCTCTTTAGTTGTCTTTTGTTTATATGAAAGGAGGCTCTTTCTATCAGTATTTCTTGCTCTTATTACGGTCCTATTGACAACTTCCTCATCATATCCTCTATCTCTGAATTTCTCAATTAAGGACTCTATTTGGTATTCAAAGTCTGAGAGTCTAGAGCAATTTTTTCTCACTCTCAGACTTTGGCCCACAGGGATGTTGTCCTTCCATTGCTGGAGATGACAACTTTTGGAATGAATAAAACTGTTAGAGTTAACCTCTTTAAAATGTGTTCTTGTTTCTATGTTTTTATTGATGGCCATAATTTCTAAGTCTAGAAATATAGCCTTATCTTTACTGTGGTTAAAGGTAAATTTAAGACCTTTATCGTTAGAATTCATATCAGAAAATAATTTTAATAAATTAGGTTCAGACCCCCTCCATATCAACAAGACGTCATCTATGTACCGTCTATAGAGCACGAGGTCCGCGCCATAGTTACCCAATTGGAAGAAAGACTCCTCCCAATTGCCAACAAATAAATTGGCATAACTTGGCGCGAACCTCGTGCCCATAGCCGTACCTTCTATTTGTAAGTAAAATTTATTATTGTACATGAAGTAATTATTCCTCAATATAAACGAAATACTTTTTAATAAAAAATCTTTTTGTTCTGGTCTCATCTCTGAATCTTTATCCAAATAATTTTCAATAGCCATGATCCCTTTGTCATGGTCAATTACTGTGTAAAGAGACGTAATGTCTCCAGTCACTAGGATAAAATCTTCCCAAATTAATTGTTCCAAAATATTTAGGACCTGAGTTGAATCCCTGAAGTATGAGTCCAAATTCCTTACATACTTTTGCAGGAAAGTGTCAACATACTGTGAGAGATTGGCAGATAGTGCCCCTATGCCCGAAATAATCGGTCTCCCTGGTGGTTGAGTGAGGGTTTTTATGTATTTTTGGGAGGAAGTAGAACACCGGGACCCTAGGATAGGTGGGGTCCAGGTATTCTACCTCTCTCTCATTTAATATTCCTGTAGCGCTCCTGATATACTCTCCTTTTCTGATTTTCTAATTACCTATTTTTGGGAACACATAGGTATTCTCAGGAGTTTGGTGTTTCTCACCCTGCGCTCACTGGTTTAATAATATTTGTACTACTATACCTGTCGAGGATAGTTGTGCTTTTTTCAGATCCTATGGATAAAAAATTAGAGGATTACCTTAAGAAAATGTTTATTCAACAAGGTTTTATCCTGCAGCCCCTTGCTCCTGTCACTGCTGCTGCGGCGTTCTTGTTTGAGTCTCTGGAAGAGGCTTTACAGACAACGACTCCATTGGAGGACATACTTAACAAGCTTAGAGCACTTAAGCTAGCTAATTCTTTTGTTTCTGATGCCATGGTTCATTTGACTAAACTAACGGCTAAGAATTCTGGATTTGCCATCCAGGCTCGTAGGGCGCTATGGCTTAAATCTTGGTCAGCTAACGTGACTTCAAAGTCTAAACTACTTAACATTCCCTTCAAGGGGCAGACCCTATTCTGGCCTGGTTTGAAGGAAATTATTGCTGACATTACTGGAGGTAAAGGTCATGCCCTTCCTCAGGACAGGTCCAAATCAAGGGCCAAGCAGTCTAATTTTCGTGCCTTTCGAAACTTCAAGGCAAGTGCAGCATCAACTTCCTATGCTACAAAACAAGAGGGAACTTTTGCTCAGTCCAAGACGGCCTTGAAACCTAACCAGTCCTGGAACAAAGGCAAGCAGGCCAAAAAGCCTGCTGCTGCCTCTAAGACAGCATGAAGGAATGGTCCCCTATCCGGTAACGGATCTAGTAGGGGGCAGACTTTCTCTCTTCGTCCAGGCGTGGGCAAGAGATGTTCAGGATCCCTGGGCATTGGAGATTATATCTCAG
This sequence comes from Bombina bombina, assembly GCF_027579735.1. Taxonomy (NCBI): domain Eukaryota; kingdom Metazoa; phylum Chordata; class Amphibia; order Anura; family Bombinatoridae; genus Bombina; species Bombina bombina. The sequence goes on along the minus strand of NC_069499.1, from coordinate 1,567,640,670 downwards.
GGGTATCTTCTGGACTTCAAGGCTTCTCCTCCACAAGGGAGATTTCACTTTTCACGATTATCTGTCAACCAGATAAAGAAAGAGGCATTCTTACACTGTGTGCAAGAACTCCTAGTTATGGGAGTGATCCATCCAGTTCCAAAGGAGGAACAGGGACAGGGATTTTACTCAAATCTGTTTGTGGTTCCCAAAAAAGAGGGAACCTTCAGACCAATCATGGATCTAAAGATCTTAAACAAATTCCTCAGAGTTCCATCATTCAAAATGGAAACTATTCGGACCATCCTACCTATGATCCAGGAGGGTCAATATATGACTACGGTGGATCTAAAGGATGCTTACCTTCACATTCCGATAGACAAAGATCATCATCGGTTCCTAAGGTTTGCTTTTCTGGACAGGCATTACCAGTTTGTGGCTCTTCCCTTCGGGTTAGCTACAGCCCCAAGAATTTTTACAAAGGTTCTGGGGTCGCTTCTGGCAGTCCTAAGGCCACGGGGCATAGCAGTGGCTCCTTATCTAGACGACATCCTGATACAGGCGTCAAATTTCCAAATTGCCAAGTCCCATACGGACATAGTTCTGGCATTTCTGAGGTTGCACGGGTGGAAAGTGAACGAGGAAAATAGTTCTCTGTCCCCACTCACAAGAGTCTCCTTCCTAGGGACTCTGATAGATTCTGTAGAAATGAAAATTTACCTGACGGAGTCCAGGTTATCAAAACTTCTAAATTCTTGCCGTGTTCTCCATTCTTTTCCGCGCCCTTCGGTGGCTCAGTGCATGGAGGTAATCGGCTTAATGGTAGCGGCAATGGACATAGTTCCGTTTGCGCGCCTACATCTCAGACTGCTGCAACTATGCATGCTCAGTCAGTGGAATGGGGATTACACAGATTTGTCCCCTCTACTAAATCTGGATAAAGAGACCAGAGATTCTCTTCTCTGGTGGCTATCTCGGGTCCATCTGTCCAAAGGTATGACCTTTCGCAGGCCAGATTGGACAATTGTAACGACAGATGCCAGCCTTCTAGGTTGGGGTGCAGTCTGGAACTCCCTGAAGGCTCAGGGATTGTGGACTCAGGAGGAGAAACTCCTCCCAATAAATATTCTGGAATTGAGGGGAATATTCAATGCTCTTCAAGCTTGGCCTCAGTTAACAACCCTGAGGTTCATCAGATTTCAGTCGGACAACATCACGACTGTGGCTTACATCAACCATCAAGGGGGAACAAGGAGTTCCTTAGCGATGTTAGAAGCCTCCAAAATAATTCGCTGGGCAGAGAAACACTCTTGCTACCTATCAGCGATCCATATCCCAGGTGTAGAGAACTGGGAGGCGGATTTTCTAAGTCGTCAGACTTTTTATCCGGGGGAGTGGGAACTCCATCCGGAGGTGTTTGCTCAATTGATGCATCGTTGGGGCAAACCAGAACTGGATCTCATGGCATCTCGCCAGAATGCCAAGCTTCCTTATTACGGATCCAGGTCCAGGGACCCGGAAGCGACGCTGATAGCAGTGCCTTGGTCTTTCAACCTGGCTTACGTGTTTCCACCGTTTCCTCTACTCCCTCGACTGATTGCCAAAATCAAGCAGGAGAGAGCATCAGTGATTTTGATAGCGCCTGCGTGGCCACGCAGGACCTGGTATGCAGACCTAGTGGACATGTCATCCTTTCCACCTTGGACTCTGCCTCTGAGACGAGACCTTCTACTTCAAGGTCCTTTCAATCATCCAAATCTAATTTCTCTGAGACTGACTGCATGGAGATTGAACGCTTGATTTTATCAAAGCGTGGCTTCTCTGAGTCTGTCATTGATGCCTTAATACAGGCACGAAAGCCTGTTACCAGGAAAATCTACCATAAGATATATACCAGGAAAATCTACCATAAGATATGGCGTAAATATCTTTATTGGTGTGAATCCAAGGGCTACTCATGGAGTAAGGTCAGGATTCCCAGGTTATTATCTTTTCTCCAAGAGGGTTTGGAGAAAGGATTATCAGCTAGTTCTTTGAAGGGACAGATTTCTGCTCTGTCTATTCTTTTGCACAAGCGTCTGGCGGATGTTCCAGACGTTCAGGCGTTTTGTCAGGCGTTTGTTAGAATCAAGCCTGTGTTTAAACCTGTTGCTCCCCCATGGAGCTTAAATTTGGTTCTTAAAATTCTTCAAGGGGTTCCGTTTGAACCTCTTCATTCCATAGATATCAAGCTTTTATCTTGGAAAGTTCTTTTTTTGATGGCTATTTCCTCGGCTCATAGAGGCTCCGAGTTATCTGCTTTACAATATGATTCTCCTTATCTGATCTTCCATGCAGATAAGGTAGTTCTGCGTACAAAACCTGGGTTTTTGCCTAAGGTGGTATCTACTTAGAATATCAATCAAGAGATTGTTGTTCCATCATTGTGTCCTAATCCTTCTTCAAAGAAGGAAAGTCTTTTACATAATCTGGACGTAGTTCGTGCTTTAAAGTTTTACTTACAAGCTACTAAAGATTTTCGTCAAACATCTGCTTTGTTTGTTGTTTACTCTGGACAGAGAAGAGGTCAAAAGGCTTCGGCAACCTCTTTCTTTTTGGCTAAGAAGCATAATCCGCTTAGCCTATGAGACTGCTGGACAGCAGCCTCCTGAAAGAATTACAGCTCATTCTACTAGAGCTGTGGCTTCCACTTGGTCCTTTAAAAATGAGGCTTCTGTTGAACAGATTTGCAAGGCGGCGACTTGGTCTTCGCTTCATACTATTTCCAAATTCTACAAATTTGATACTTTTGCTTCTTCAGAGGCTATTTTTGGGAGAAAGGTTTTACAGGCAGTGGTACCTTCCATTTAAGTACCTGCCTTGTCCCTCCCTTCATCCGTGTACTTTAGCTTTGGTATTGGTATCCCACAAGTAATGGATGATCCGTGGACTGGATACACCTTACAAGAGAAAACACAATTTATGCTTACCTGATAAATTTATTTCTCTTGTGGTGTATCCAGTCCACGGCCCGCCCTGTCATTTTAAGCCAGGTCAAAATTTTAGATTAAACTACAGTCACCACTGCACCCTATGGTTTCTCCTTTCTCGGCTTGTTTCGGTCGAATGACTGGATATGGCAGTTAGGGGAGGAGCTATATAGCAGCTCTGCTGTGGGTGTCCTCTTGCAACTTCCTGTTGGGAAGGAGAATATCCCACAAGTAATGGAGGATCCGTGGACTGGATACACCACAAGAGAAATAAATTTATCAGGTAAGCATAAATTGTGTTTTTTCACCTTTAATTACAATTGGCTGATAGAATTCTATCAGCCAATCGGAATTCAAGGGACACCATCTTGGATGACGTCATTTAAAGGAACCTTCATTCTTCAAGAGGAGTCAAAAGAAGAGGATGCCCTGCGCTGGATGTCTTGAAGATGGTGCTTCTCCGCGTCGGAAGGATGAAGATAGAAGATGCTGTCTGGATGAAGACTTCTGCCCGCCTGGAGGACCACTTCTTGCCGTCTGGATGAAGACTTCTCCTGGCTTCATTGAGGACTTCTTGCCGTTTGGATGAAGACTTCTCCCGGCTTCGTTGAGGATGGATGTCCGGTCTTCAAAAACTGAGGGGGTTAGTGTTGTTTTTTTTAAGGGTTTATTGGGTGGGTTTTATTTTTAGCTTAGGGTTTGGGCTGAAAAAGAGCTAAATGCCCTTTTAAGGGCAATGCCCATCCAAATGCCCTTTTCAGGGCACTGGGGAGCTTAGGTTTTTCGGATAGGATTTTATTTGGGGGGTTTGGTTGTGTGGGTGGTGGGTTTTACTGTTGGGGGTGTTTGTATTTTTTTTTACAGGTAAAAGAGCTGATTTATTTTGGGCAATGCACCGCAAAAGGCCCTTTTAAGGGCCATTGGCAGTTTAGTTTAGGCTAGGGGTTTTTTTTTATTTTGGGGGGGCTTTTTATTTTGATAGGGCTATTAGATTAGATTAGGTGTAATTAGTTTAAATATTTGATCATTTCTTTTTTATTTTGTGTAATTTAGTGGGGTTTTTTGTAATTTAGTTAATTGTATTTAATTAATGTAATTTATTTCATTGTAGTGTAAGGTTAGGTGTTAGTGTAACCTAGGTTAGGTTTTATTTTACAGGTAAATTTGTATTTATTTTAGCTAGGTAGTTAATAAATAGTTAATAACTATTTAGTAACTAGTCTACCTAGTTAAAATAAATACAAACTTGCCTGTGAAATAAAAATAAAACCTAAGCTAGCTACAATGTAACTATTAGTTATATTGTAGCTATCTTAGGGTTTATTTTATAGGTATTTAGTTTTAAATAGGAATTATTTAGTTAATTATAGTAACTTTTATTTAGATATATTTTAATTATGTTCAAGTTAGTGGGTGTTAGGGTTAGACTTAGGGTTTAATAACTTTAGTATAGTAGCAGCGACGTTGGGGGCGGCATCCCTAATCTAAAAAAAAAAAACACCCATTTTTTAAAAAAAAAACCTAACACTTACCCCATAAAATCTACTCATGGACGGTTCCTGAAGTCCGAACATCCATCTTCATCCAGGCGGCGACACCTTCATCCATCTCGGAGACCAGGGGCAAAACTGCAGGGGGTGCAGAGGTCGTAATTGCGTAACAGCTTAAAAAAAAAAAAAAAATGTTGAGCTGCCACTGCCTGCACTGATATCATGTGAGTGTGACATGATGCTTCACTAGTGTCTCTGACTTCAGGGGTTAGTCTTTCTGTTTTACCCATTGGTGTATATGTGTGTATGTATGTGTGTGACTGTGCGTGTATTTATGCATGTATGTGTGTGTGTGTGTGTATGTGTATGTGTAGATTTGTGGAACCAGCAAATTACAGACCTTGTTACTACAGCATGGGGGGAGGGGTAAACAGTGTCACTATACAGTACCACTATATACAGTACGGGGGGGCTGGACTATGTCACAGACTACTGTGGTTACTTAATAAAGTACTCGGGTGGGTAGGGTCAGGCCAGCCATCTTACCGGCAGATTACAGACTCTGTCACTAACTATATATTCACTATATACAGTACTAGTGGGTTAAACAGTGTCACTATATACAGTAATAGGGGGTATGTATCAAATTGACTTTTTTTGGGGTGGGGGTGGGCCCTTATTATATTCTTGCACCTGGGCCCTGTGGTTGCTAGTTACGCCTCTGTCGGGGACATCTTCTATCTTCATCCCGATGGTGCAGAGCTATCCTTGAAGACATCCTGCGCTAAGCGTCCTCTTCATACGGTCACCGCCATACATAGAAGTTAAATGCAAGGTAGCTGTTTTAAAATGGCGTACCTTGCATTCCTATTGGCTGATTTGATTCTTCAAATTCAAATCAGCCAATAGGATGAGAGCTTCTGAAATCCTATTGGCTGATTTGAACATATATATACTGTATATGTACAAAGAGATCAGCACTTACCAGCAAAGCAACCACTCTGTGCATGGCCTGTGAATATAAGGAAGAAGGGCTGGGGCTCAGGATCCGGTGTGTATCCTCAGTTGTCCACAACACTTAAGCCAGCACAAAGAGATTTGAATAATCACCTTTAATGTATCATACCATAACGTTTCGACCTCACATGGGGGCCTTGGTCACATGCCTGTGATGTGTGTTTTTTACACGTTATGTTATGATACATTAAAGGTGATTATTCAAATCTCTTTGTGCTGGCTTAAGTGTTGTGGACAACTGAGGATACACACCGGATCCTGAGCCCCAGCCCTTCTTCATATATATATATATATATATATATATATATATATATATATATATAGGTATGAATATGTTTTTAAGTGTTTATATGTGTACACATGTCTGTAAAAATACATATATACACATAAATATATAAACACATATGTGTATACATACACACAAACACATATACAGTATATATATATTTTTCAAAATTCAATTATGGAGAATCGAGGCCTTTTCTCTCTTAGATCATTTGTCATTATGGATATGGATAGATTAACGATAGAGGATACCTTCGTTAATCAAAGGGAAACTTTGTCCATTAGTGACATTTTTTTATAAATGGAGCGGACACTTATTAAAGAATACAAGATCTGGTGGGACAAACGAGCCCTAGAAAAATACTTAATGATGGATCTAATCCCAAGGGGCTTACGTTTAAATAAATACCCAACGTTTCAAGTTAATGATGCAACTTTTACTGCTAAATGGAATACTATTTTAACTGAATGCTCCAGAAAGCTAATGGAACTAATTATTATCCATAAAGAAAAAGAACTGTTAAGAAATCGTGAAGATCTAACAGAATTACAGTACAGACTGAATGACTTTATAGCACACCCCAAATACAATGATATGGATATGTTGTTAAAAGAGTCTATAGATAAGTTTCACATTTAGTTGGATAATTTTAAATTGAAAAGGTTCATTAGAGATATCGATGATCAATCATGCTAATAATATCTATATCTATACATGGCATACACGTAATACTGGTACCCAGAATAGGTCCAGGTCTAGGTCTAGATCAAGGGGTAGAAGTATAAAGAATACACAAGAAAACATGTATCTTTTTCAGTCACACAACAATTAAGTGACACTAATATGGTGCAAGACAGTACACAATCTGCTTCCATGCCTATATCATCATACCCCATACAAACAACACTTGATGAAGAACAAGTTGTTAGACCTAAATCAGGTAGTAATACACGCATAGAACCAGTAATAACTAGAAACTCTAATAAGAAGGCTTCAAATGATAGCTATAAGATATCCCAGTCTGAGCAAAGGAGATTAGAGTTTCTTAATGACAAAATTGATGACCATATACCCGCCACTTCTGGGGCTCCAACATCCAATACTCATTCAGATCAACAGGTTTTTCACAGGGACTATCACACAAGAGAAGGGGGAGGAAACATAGATAGAGGACAAAGAAGAATAGGGTCAGGCAAACTCAGGAGAGGAGGTCGAAACAAATATATGATGTGAATGTAATTAATATCTCTAGTGCAATACCTAGTACAGAAGCTATTGAAGTCCTTAATCTTGTTTTAGGTTTCATCCCCAGTAATAAATTTAATCTTTTTTACACGATTGTGGATGTCAATAAAATGATTCGGAATTTGACCCTTAAGAAATTTTTCTGGGGAAAAGAAGGAAGTCATACTGTTGAGGATAGAGATAATACATCCATTTTGAATGAGATGCCAACAATTTATGATCTGGTTGAGTTTCATTAGGCATGTGATTATTTAAATATGCATAAATTGACACTGGAGACTCCTGTTGATGAATCAACATTAAAACTTTCACATGGGGCTTTAAGCCTAAATTGATCCTCTATCCGACTAAAGAGAGGGGCCCCTTTCTTGAAGCTTTCCATCGACGGATTGAAGACGATCTGATTCAGCTAACTGCAGACACCCCCACCCTAATCTGACAGCTACACAAATTACTGTTCTAGAATCATTGAAGCATAGAGATGATATAATCATCAAGAGATCAGATAAGGGTGGGAGTGCCGTAGTGCAAGATACTTCAACATATGTAAATGAAGCAAATAGGCAACTGAATGATGTAGAAGTAAATTTTGAGATGCAACCCCACTGAAGAATTCAGTAAGGAGTTAGCATCACTTATAGATGATGGGTTGGAGCTGGGAGTTTTTGACCAAAGCACAGATGATTTCATGTATGTCTCCAATCCGATTATGCCTATTTTCCACCACCTCCCCAAGGTACACAAGTCCTTGGAGGAGGTCAAAGGGAGGCCCATTGTGGCCGGTATTCATTCCCACTTTGAGCATATGTCGGATTGGATTGAATCTCTCCTACAACCACTTGTCTTTAAGTTACCTTCATATTTAAAAGACACCAAACATCTTCTAAGTTGTCTAGAGCAGATATCATGGGAAGACCACTCAGCATGGCTTACAATTGATGTAGTCAGCCTTTACTCCTCGATCCCCCATATGCTCACTTATAATTTCTTTCAGTTTAGTGGTGTTTTCTATCTCCAAAGACGTGGAACTGCCATGGGGGCAAAATTTGCCCCAGCCTATGCTAACATATTTATGGACTGGTGGGAGGAGTGCCATGTGTTTGGAGGTGAGAATCCATTTAAGCAAGATATTAAGATGTACAAAAGATACATCGATGACCTCCTGTTCATCTGGGCGGGGGGGGGGTCATCAAAAAAATCACTGAGTTTGTAAAATATCTAAATAATAATGATATCAATCTGGCATTTACACATGCATGGGATTCAGTTTCGATCCCATATCTAGATCTTCTGTTGATAGGGGATATAGATACCTTAAGAATTAAAACTACTTTGTATCATAAACCCATTGCTACTAACGCCATTCTTCATGGGCGTAGTAACCACCCTCGTTATACGGGGTTTGGAGTAGCTAAGGGTCAATTCATTCGAGCAAAAAGAAACTGCACTTTTGGAGGTCAAAAGAATGGATAGAAAGCAGCTACTTGCTGAACGAAGTTCTAACACTAACAATAGAAGTCAGAATTTTGATCATTTTAAGCCAACATTTGTTACCACCTACAGTGCACAATTTGAGGATATCTGTGAAATAGTCAAAAAACATCTCCCTATTCTAACAGCCGAAGATAGTCTTAAAGACTTAGGCCTCTAGTTATCAAGCTCCGTAAGGAGCTTGATGGCCCCTGTTTCTGGCAAGTCTTCAGCCTCGCCAGAAACAGCAGTTATGAAGCAGCGGTCACAAAGACCGCTGCTCCATAACCTATCCGCCTGCTCAGAGCAGGCGGACAGACATCGCCGGAAATCAACCCGATCGAGTACAATCGGGTTGATTGACACCCCCCTGCTGGTGGCAGATTGGCTTCGAGTCTGCAGGGGGCAGCGTTGCACCAGCAGCTCTTGTGAGCTGCTGGTGCAATGCTGAATACGGCGAGCGTATTGCTCGCCGTATTCAGCGAGCTCTGGCGGACCTGATCCGCAGTGTCGGATCAGGTCTGCCAGACCTTAATAACTAGAGGCATTTGTCTCAAGAGGCTGTAACTTTGTTCCAAAAAGAGGATGCACACTTCGTAATTTAATATCACCTAGTCTCCTGAGACAGTCATCTGCAAGAACAAGCAGTTGGTTAGAAGTCAAAGGCCACTACAAATGTCATTTTGGAAACTGCATATCCTGTGGTCATACCAAAATATCAAAGAATTTTCAATCATATGTTACCCAGCGAGTCTATGATCTCGACTGCTACACTAATTGTCGCACCACATTTGTAATTTATCTGGTAGAGTGCACATTATGTAAAAAGCAGTACGTAGGATGTACCTCAAGAGAGGCCAGAAACAGAATTAGAGAACATCTTAAGAATATAGAGAAGGAAATAGAATGTATTGATTTGGTCAGACATTTTATAATTTTTCATCAGAAAGCAGTAAATACATTTAAATGGCAAATAATAGAGCACATTAAACACCCAATTTGAGGAGGTGATAGGGTGGCTAAACTACTGTACAGAGAAGCCTTTTGGATCTTCAAGCTGCAGACTAGGAGACCAAAAGGTTTCAATATAGATGGTGACATTATCAATTTTTGGCAACGCAAACATTAGGAAATCTATGCATATAATGTGATTTAATAAGGCATCTTTAGATAGCTGTATATGAATTGCTATTGTTATCCTATATACCTTTTGCATAGTTCATGAAAAATTAATAAGGTCCTTTGGGATTTATGAGCGCTATATTATAGTTAGATGTATTTGGTTGTTTTCCTAAATTGGAATGAATACTATTTCAAGTTGTCAAATACTATAAAACGTTGTTTTATACAGCGGTTGCTGACTTGTAAATATAGGACAATAGCATAAATTGTAATTAATTGTGGAATATTATACGTTTTTTTACGCAGGTTTAGGATTTATGTTTTCATATGGAATATAACGAATTATAAGTACGAATTCCATTTTTCAATTACTGACCCATGTTATGTGCTTGCTCTTTCCGCTAGGAATCCACAATTTTGTTTCAACTAGCTTTTACAACTAATGTGATGTTAATCATATTATACACAGTTAACTATATATAGATCACACTTAATGTACAATACGAATAACAGAATCTGTCAATACTGCATATTGTTATACTGATTACGATCTAGATGAGAATGTATGTGCCTTTAAATGGGCAGCCTGTAATTTCATTGTACCTGGGGACTCAGGTGTATTTAAGAGTGTTGAACGACATTAGTTTTATGTCCATGAATAAAGCAGAGGGCTGCCGAAATGCGTAGGACCGTGGGTTTCTACAGGCTGCTAGGCTTATTTGCTTTTATGCTGTTTTTATCTCTCCAAATAAAGATTTAAGTTGATTTTCAACCTGCTGGGGTTCGTATATATATATATATATATATATATATATATATATATATATATATATATATATATATATACACTGTATACTGTTTATAGACATACACATCTGTGTGTATCTCAATTTTAAAGCCCTTTGCAACCTTTTTTTCCAAACAACTGAGTCCTGTTTTTCAAATATTATTTTATTTTTTTATTTTTTTCAATTGAGATACAATTCAAGGCATATACATCATACCTGTCAACAGAGTCCATACAGAGAATTTTTTTCCGAACACGCAGTCAGTATAGAGTGAACAACATAAACATAACATATTTATAAAACAAGAGACAGGATTGACATTCATCCGAATGCTTGTCAATTAGACTTTATGCCCTCTATATATTATATGACACTTTTGGACCTTGCTGTACTATACGTAGTATAAAGTTATAGAGGGCAACCCTGAGTCAAGAGGGGACCACTCTTGGATCCCACGTAGTAGACCTCAGAACTTTTTTTAATTTGATAGCTTACATATTATATTAAACCCCTAGTATCGGTCGTCATAACTTCTGTAACTAGGTTCCCCGGTAGGAGTATAACGGTCTCTCTTAGACCCTGAACTTTCCATTATCACTATATGGGGATATGATGGGGGATATGACATCCAAACAATATATATAAGGCCGCTCTTGGACCTTTAGGACTATACATCATATTATATAGGAAACTGTATCATGAAGTCAGTAAGTTTGCTCAGGGAATATATGGTAAATTCTTCCCGACGGCTACTCTATAGACGTACGGAGGGATCTTTCAGAGTTCTTAATCTTTCTTTAGCAGAAATAAAGTTAAAGGAGCTCTTCTTCACCTATACATATATATATATACTTCTCTACACCCACCTGGCGAAGAAATCTGGTATATATGTAAGATCACATAGGAATATGCTAGTGGTTTACCAACTCTCTAGGCATAAATTTGCTAAGACTTCAATAGTATGGTGATTAACTGAGTACAAATACAGAGATTTGTACAAAAAGCTTCTACATATTGCTGTAATTAAAACAAACACTTAGACCCTAACATACATAGGGGCAAGAGTATATATACTGTGACAGGGTCAGAGACCATATATATGTTAGCAGGAGAATGGAGCTCTCTGTTTATCCAGAATGAAAACAGTTAGATTTCAGGTGCTCTCTGCTGGTGCAATTAGCTAACTAGCAAAAGGCTGCTCTGAGATCAAAGCTCTCTCTCTCTTCCTCCTGTGAGGAGGAAATCACCTGACAGACTGCCAGTAAGCACAGACACACAGAGAGAGAAAAGCAGGTACTCTAAACTATTGTTTTACTATAAAGCAGTTGTTTACTGAGGACAGATTAGATGCCCCAGTAATATACGGCTAGATTAAGAGTTTTGTGTTACGAGCAGCTCGGTACTAACTTGCAAGTTATTGTCACCGCTCACCTCCCTATAGCGCTGCTATTACAGGTTTGCAAAAACCCAGCGTTAGCAGGCAATATGTAAGCGTTGAGCAAAATTGAGCTCCATACCGCACTCCAATACCAGAGCTGCTTTGAACTGGTTTTACGTGCTTGTGGGGTTAGTGTTAGTTTTTATTAAGGGTTTATTAGGTGCCTTTTCAGGGCAATGGAGAGCATAGGTTTTTTAGATAGGTTTTTATTTTGGGGGGTTTGGTGTAATTAAATATTTGATCATTTCTTTTTTATTTTGTGTCATTTAGTGTTTGTTTTTTTGTAATTTAGGTAATTGTATTAAATTAATGTAATTTATTTAATTGTAGTGTAAGGTTAGGTGTTAGTGTAACTCAGGTTAGGTTTTATTTTACAGGTAAATTTGTATTTATTTTAACTAGGTAGTTACTAAATAGTTAATAAATATTTAATAACTATTGTACCTAGTTAAAATAAATACAAACTTAGCTGTGAAATAAAAATAAAGCTAGATACAATGTAACTATTAGTTATATTGTTTTATTTTACAGGTAAGTATTTAGTTTTAAATATGAATTATTTAGTTATTAATATTTTAGATTTATTTTAATTAAAAGTTAGGGAAGTTAGGGTTACACTTAGGGTTAGGTGTAGGGGTTAATAACTTTAGTATAGCGGCACCAATTTAGTGGGCAGCAGATTAGGGGTTAATAACAGTAATGTAGTTTGCGGCGATGTTAGGGACAGCAGATTAGGGGTTAATAATATTTAACTAGTGTTTGTGATGTGATAGTACAGCGGTTTAGGGGTTAATATGTTTATTATAGAGGTGGCGATGTCCAGAGCAGCAGATTAGGGGTTAATAAATTTATTTTAGTGTTTGTGATGTGGGAGGACCTTGGTTTAGGGGTTAATAGGTAGTTTATGGGTGTTAGTGTACTTTTTAGCACTTAAGTTATGAGTTCTATGTTACGGCTTTGTAACATAAAAGCCATAACTACTGACTTTCAGTTTAGGGTATGGATCTTGATGGTATAGGCTGTACCGCTCACTTTTTGGCTGGAAAGGAAAACTCTTATACCGGCGCTATGGAAGTCTCATTGAAAAATTACTTTTTGAAAGCTGCGGTAGTTACGTTGCGTTACGGCCAAAAAAGTGTGCGGTACAGAAATACCTGCAAGACTCGTAATACCAGCGGTAGTGAAAAAGAGCCATAACGCTGATTTTTCACTCATACCGCAAAACTCGTAATCTAGCCGATAGCTAGGTATCCTTTAAAGTTTAGTTAGCCTCCTGAGTTAAGAGTAGGTGTTTGTTTTGGTTTCCTGCTGCACTGCAGTGTCCTGTAACAGGGCTTTTATGATCTCCTCCATTTTTTAAAACACAAACTATAATATATATTTCTTTAAGTGGCCTCTGTACTTTTAATTTCCCAGTACTAGACCAATCCCACCACTGCCACCACTGTGGTAAGGTGGCCGTGCTTTTGGCTTTAGTATGAAGGAACAGTTCATTTAAATCAGGAACAAACTATTAATTTGTTTCACAGCAGGTTTCATAAAACAAACCAAAACAAACACCTACTCCTAACTCAGGAGGCTAACTAAACTTTAAAGGTTACCTAACAGTTGGCTAGATTATGGGTTTTACGTTATGAGCGGTGCGGTTCTAACTTGCAAGTTATTGTCACTGCTGACTTCCCTACAGCACTGGTATTACAGGTTTACAAAAACCCGGCGTTATCAGGCAAGAAGTGAGCATAGAGCAAAATTGAGCTCCATACCGCACTCCAATACCAGCGCTGCTGAAAGCTGCAGTGAGCTGGTCTTACGTGCTCGTGAACGATTTCCCCATAGACATCAATGGGGAGAGCGGGCTGAAAAAAAGCCTAACACCTGCAAAAAAGCAGAGTAAAGCTCCGTAATGCAGCCCCATTGATTCCTATGGTGAAACATCAGTCTGCTTGTGTATTCTAATTGCAGTTGCCTGCCTGCCAGTGTGTGTGCCAGGCCCACTTGCCCAGTGGCACCACTCATATCTGTTGTAACAGTAGTGTAAATTAAAAAAAAATGTTTGACTGTGAAACATCAGTCTGCTAGTGTAATCTAATTGCAGTTGCCTGCCTGCCAGCATGTGTGCCAGGCTCACAGTGTATACTGTGCCCACTTGCTCAGTGCCACCACTCATATCTGGTGTAACCGTAGTGTATATTTAAAAAAAAAACTTTTTTGACTGTGAAACATCAGTCTGCTTGTGTATTCTAATTGCAGTTGCCTGCCTGCCAGTGTGTGTGCCAGGCCCACTTGCCCAGTGGCACCACTCATATCTGTTGTAAAAGTAGTGTAAATTAAAAAAAATGTTTGACTGTGAAACATCAGTCTGCTAGTGTAATCTAATTGCAGTTGCCTGCCAGTGTGTGTGCCAGGCTCACAGCGTATACTGTGCCCACTTGCCCAGTGCCACCACTCATTTCTGTTGTAACAGTAGTGTAAATTTAAAAAAAAAAAACTTTTTTGACTGTGAAACATCAATCTGCTAGTGTAATCTAATTGCAGTTGCCTGTCTGCCAGCGTGTGTGCCAGGCTCACAGCGTATACTGTGCCCACTTGCCCAGTGCCACCACTCATATCTGGTGTAACAGTAGTGTAAATTAAAAAAAAAAAATTTGACTGTGAAACATCAGTCTGCTAGTGTAATCTAATTGCAGTTGCCTGCTAGTGTGTGTGCCAGGCTCACAGCGTATACTGTGCCCACTTGCCCAGTGCCACCACTCATTTCTGTTGTAAAAGTAGTGTAAATTTTAAAAAAAATAACTTTTTTGACTGTGAAACATCAGTCTGCTTGTGTAATATAATTGCAGTTGCCTGCCTGCCAGTGTGTGTGCCATGCCCACTTGCCCAGTGCCACCACTCATATCTGTTGTAACAGTAGTGTAAATTAAAAAAAAAAAAAAAACTTTTTTGACTGTGAAACATCAGTCTGCTAGTGTAATCTAATTGCAGTTGCCTGCCTGCCAGCGTGTGTGCCAGGCTCACAGTGTATACTGTGCCCACTTGCCCAGTGCCACCACTCATATCTGGTGTAACAGTAGTGTAAATTTAAAAAAAAAAAGAAACATCAGTCTGCTAGTTTAATCTAATTGCAGTTGCCTGCCTGCCAGCGTGTGTGCCAGGACCACTTGCCCAGTGCCACCACTCATTTCTTGTGTAACAGTAGTGTAAATTTAAAAAAAAAACTTTTTTTGACTGTGAAACATCAGTCTGCTTGTGTAATCTAATTGCAGTTGCCTGCCTGCCTGCCAGCATGTGTGCCAGGCCCACTTGCCCAGTGCCACCACTCATTCATATCTGTTGTAACAGTAGTGTAAATTTAAAAAAAAAAACTTTTTTGACTGTGAAACTTCAGTCTGCTAGTGTGATCTAATTGCAGTTGCCTGCCTGCCAGCGTGTGTGCCAGGCTCACAGCGTATACTGTGCCCACTTGCCCAGTGCCACCACTAATATCTGATGTAACAGTAGTGTAAATTTAAAAAAAAAAAACTTTTTTGACTGTGAAACATCAGTCTGCTTGTGTAATCTAATTGCAGTTGCCTGCCTGCCAGCATGTGTGCCAGGCTCACAGCGTATACTGTGCCCACTTGCCCAGTGCCACCACTCATATCTGGTGTGACAGTAGTGTAAATTTAAAAAAAAACTTTTTTGACTGTGAAATATCAGTCTGCTTGTGTAATCTAATTGCAGTTGCCTGCCTGCCAGCGTGTGTGCCAGGCTCACAGCATATACTGTGCCCACTTTCCCAGTGCCACCACTCATATCTTGTTTAATAGTAGTGTAAGTGTACATTTAAAAAGAAAAAAACTTTTTGGACTGTGAAACATCAGTCTTCTTTTTTGTGTTCGGCTCACAGCGTATATTGTGCCCACTTGCCCAGTGCCATCACTCATATCTTGTTTAATAGTAGTGTAAGTGTACATTTAAAACAAAAAAAACTTTTTTTGGACTGTGAAACATCAGTTTGCTTTTTTGTGTCAGGCTCACAGCGTATACTGTGCCCACTTGCCCAGTGCCACCACTCATATCTTGTTTAATAGTAGTGTAAGTGTACATTTAAAACAAAATAAAATATTTGGACTGTGAAACATCAGTCTGCTTTTTTGTGTTCGGCTTACAGCGTATACTGTGCCCACTTGCCCAGTGCCACCACTCATATCTTGTTTAATAGTAGTGTAAGTGTACATTTAAAAAAAACAAAAAAACTTTTTTGACTGTGACACATCAGTCTGCTTTTTTGTGTCAGGCTCACAGCGTATACTGTGCCCACTTGCCCAGTGCCACCACTCATATCTTGTTTAATAGTATTGTAAGTGTACATTTAAAACAAAAAAAACTTTTTGGACTGTGAAACATCAGTCTGCTTTTTTGTGTCAGGCTCACAGTGTGTACTGTCCCACTTGCCCAGTGCCACCACTCATATCTTGTTTAATAGTAGTGTAAGTGTACATTTAAAACAAAAAAAAACTTTTTTTGGACTGTGAAACATCAGTCTGCTTTTTTGTGTCAGGCTCACAGCGTATACTCTGCCCACTTGCCCAGTGCCACCACTCATATCTTGTTTAATAGTAGTGTAAGTGGACATTTAAAAAAAAAAAAAAAAAACTTTTTGGACTGTGAAACATTAGTCTGCTTTTTTTGTGTCAGGCTCACAGTGTATACTGTGCCCACTTGCCCAGTGCCACCACTCATATCTTGTTTAATAGTAGTGTAAGTGTACATTTAAAACAAAATAAAATTTTTGGACTGTGAAACATCAGTCTGCTTTTTTGTGTCAGGCTCACAGCGTATACTGCGCCCACTTGCCCAGTGCCACCACTCATATCTTGTTTAATAGTAGTGTAAGTGTACATTTAAAACAAAAAAAACTTTTTGGACTCTGACACATCAGTCTGCTTTTTTGTGTCAGGCTCACAGCGTATACTGTGCCCACTTGCCCAGTGCCACCACTCATATCTTGTTTAATAAAAGTGTAAGTGTACATTAAAAAAAAAAATGACAGGCAGAGGCAGGCCACCCCACAAGTGCCGTTGTGGTGCTGTGATTCCCTTTGGCCCTAGAATAATGCCCAGTGTTCAGAGGCCACGTACCATGAACTTAAAAAGTTCTGAGGACATAGTTGACGTTTTAACACAGGACACCCAATCTTCTATAGCTTCCGCTCCGGACCTTGACGCACCATCCTCCTCCAGCTTAGTTTCGGGCACCTCTCAAGTTACCACTCGCCCGCCTGTCGCCACCACCAACACTAGCACCACAGCCGCTTCACTTGATGTGTCAGAGGAGTTATTTACACATCAGTTGGAAGAAATGAGTGATACGCAAGCATCATTGACAGAGGATGTAGATAACAGTGGTATGTCTCAGTCAGGCAGCATTACAGACATGGACGTACGGTGTGATGATAATGATGTTGTACCCACTGCTGCTTCCTTTGTTGATTTGTCAGATACAAGTGAAGCGGTTGATGATGACGATGCGTCTGTGGATGTCACGTGGGTGCCCGCTAGAAGAGAAGAAGAACAGGGGGAAAGTTCAGATGGGGAGACAGAGAGGAGGAGACGAGTTGGAAGCAGGGGGAGGTCGTCGCAAGGAGCTAGTGGCACAGTCAGACAGCATGCATCGGCACCCGGGGTCAGCCAGACAGCATGTCAATCAACGCATGCTGATGCCACCACCAGAATGCCATCATTGCAGAGCTCAGCAGTGTGGCATTTTTTTGTGTGTCTGCCTCTGACAACAGCGATGCCATTTGCAACCTGTGCCAAAAGAAACTGAGTCGTGGGAAGTCCAACACCCACCTAGGTACAACTGCTTTGCGAAGGCACATGATCGCACATCACAAACGCCTATGGGATCAACACATGAGTAGAAGCAGCACACAAACTCAAAGCCGCCATCCTCCTCCTGGTCCAGCATCTTCAGCCACATCAACCACTGCTGTCCTCCTTGCCCCCTCTCAACCATCCGCCACTCCGTCTCTCTTCCGGAGCATTTCCTGCTCATCTGCCCACAGTCAGGTGTCTGTCAAGGACATGTTTGAGTGCAAGAAGCCAATGTCACAAAGTCACCCCCTTGCCCAGCGTCTGACAGCTGGCTTGTCTGAACTCTTAGCCCGCCAGCTTTTACAATACAAGCTGGTGGAGTCTGAGGCATTCCAAAAATTTGTAGCTATTAGGACACCGCAGTGGAATGTACCCGGCCGAAATTTCTTTTCACAAAAGGCAATCCCCAACCTGTACTCGATTGTGCAAAAGGAAGTAATGGCATGTCTGGCACACAGTGTTGGGGCAACGGTTCATCTGACCACTGATAGCTGGTCTGCAAAGCATGGTCAGGGCAGGTATATCACCTACACTGTGCATTGGGTAAACCTGCTGATGGCTGACAAGCATGGAAAGCTTGGCTCTGCAGAGGAGTTGGTGAAACT
Source organism: Bombina bombina (assembly GCF_027579735.1). NCBI lineage: Eukaryota > Metazoa > Chordata > Amphibia > Anura > Bombinatoridae > Bombina > Bombina bombina. Next base: position 1,567,622,406 of record NC_069499.1, on the reverse strand, counting down.
GCCACGACTTGCAGGCAGGCCTTCTGCCTCTACTCCTCCTACTCCATCCTCTTCCATAACCTCCTCAGCAGAGTCCTCTTCTGCTGCTGCGTCTTGCTCCACATCAACGGCACACCCCCAGCTCCCCAGGTACTATTCCACATCCCGGATACGGCAGTGTAACGCCGTCTTGGGGTTGACTTGCCTGAAAGCAGAGAGTCACACTGGACTAGCACTGACTCCGCAACAACTGGAGATCGGCAAAGTGGTTTCTGACAACGGAAGTAATTTGGTGGCGGCATTGAAATTGGGCAAGTTGACACATGTGCCGTGCATGGCACATGTGTGTAATCTGATCGTACAATGCTTTGTGCGTAAGTACCCAGGCTTACAGGATGTCCTGAAGCAGGCCAGGAAGGTGTGTGGCCATTTCAGGCGTTCCTACACGGCTATGGTGCACTTTTCAGATATCCAGCGGCGAAACAACATGCCAGTGAGGCGCATGATTTGCGACAGCCAAACACGTTGGAATTCAACACTCCTAATGTTCGACCGCCTGCTCCAACAAGAAAAAGCTGTTAACGAGTATTTGTATGACCGGGGTGCTAGGACAGCCTCTGCGGAGCTGGGATTTTTTTTGCCACGTTACCGGACGCTCATGCGCAATGCTTGTAGGCTCATGCGTCCTTCTGAGGAGGTGACAAACCTAGTCAGTCACACCGAAGGCACCATCAGCAACATCATACCATTTGTTTTCTTCCTGGAGCGTGCTCTGTGAAGAGTGCTTGATCAGGCCGTAGATGAGCGTCAAGAGGAAGAGTTGTGGTCACCATCACCACCAGAAACAGCCTTATCAGCATCGCTTGCTGGACCAGCGGCAACACTGGAAGAGGATTGTGAGAAAGAGGATTCAGAGGAGGAATGTGGCTTTGAGGAGGAGGAGGAAGACCAACCACAACAGGTATCCCAGGGTGCTCGTTGTCACCTATCTGGTACCCGTGGTGTTGTACGTGGCTGGGGGGAAGAAGATACCTTCAGTGAGATCACTGAGGACGAGGAACGGGACATGAGTAGCTCGGCATCCAACCTTGTGCAAATGGGGTCTTTCATGCTGTCGTGCCTGTTGAGGGACCCTTGTATAAAAAAGCTGAAGGAGAACGACCTTTACTGGGTGTCCACGCTACTAGACCCCCGGTATAAGCATAAAGTGCCTGAAATGTTACCGAATTACCGCAAGTCGGAAGGGATGCAGCAGTTCCAAAGTAAATTAAAAAGTATGCTTTACACAGCGTATAAGGGTGATGTCACAGCACAACGGGAATCTAACAGGGGAAGAGGTGAAAGTAATCCTCCTCCTCCCATGACCACGCCGGCAAGGACAGGATGCTTTCCAGACGTGTTGTTGATGGAGGACGTGTGGAGCTTTTTAAGTCCTATGCATCTCCACAGCCCTTCGGGGTCCACCCTCAGAGAATGACTCGAACGACAGGTAGCAGACTACCTCGCCTTAACTGCAGATCTTGACACTTTGAGGAGCGATGAACCCCTTGACTACTGGGTGTGCAGGCTTGACCTGTGGCCTGACCTATACCAATTTGCGATAGAACTTCTGGCCTGCCCCGCTTCAAGTGTCCTGTCAGAAAGGACCTTCAGTGCAGCAGGAGGTATTGTCACTGAGAAGAGAAGTCGCCTAGGTCAAAAAAGTCTAGATTACCTCACCTTTATTAAGATGAATGAGGGATGGATCCCGAAGGGACTGACAGTGGGCGACACATTTGACTAAAAAAGGCCTGATGACATTAGCTGCCTTGGGCTAAAAATGGTCCACACGCTGCTGTATTTTATCTTTGAATGCCGGATGACTTGCGTGACTTATCCTCCACCAACTAGGGTTCAAGCAGCAATGTTTTAGGGCACTTTCTGCCTGGGAAACAAACATCAATTTTTCTGGCCGCTGCAACAATACCAAATTTTTCAGGCATGTGTACTGTGGCTTCAAAAACCACACCACTCATATCTGGTGACACAGTAGATTGCACGCGCAGTGCCCCAAATATGAAGCAGGAGGACCGACCAAGCATCTTTTTCCATCTCCCGGTTCCTAAAATCCATGCCATATACACGTCTTCTTGCACCGCAACTGCCTCTGGGAACCTTACCATGGGTCCCAGAGCGCACGTCTTGTAATTCTCTGTCTGGGAAATTATCTTTCTATCAAATCTATCTTTTTATCTATCAAATCTATCTATCGTATTTATCAAATGTATCTATTGCATCTATTGATCTATCTATCTAATCTATCTATCTATCTATCTATCTATCTATCTATCTATCTATCAAATCTATCTATCTCATGGCCTGACTGTTATCTGACAGCCACTTGTGTTTCGGCCATGCCATATACATATCCATGCCATATACAAGTCCCCTGATAGGGGACGTAACAGGGATTAAACTGATCAGAATAGTACTACTTAACACACCACTCATATCTGGTGGCACTATAGATTGCACGCGCAGTGCCCCAAATTTGAAGCAGGAAGACCGACCAAGCATCTTTTTCCATCTCCCGGTTCCTAAAAACCATGCCATATACACGTCCGCTGGCGCCGCAACTGCCTCTGGGAACCTTACCATGGGTTCCAGAGTGCACGTCTTGTAATTCTCTGTCTGGGAAATTATCTATCTATCAAATCTATCTATTTATCTATCAAATCTATCTATCTATCTATCTATCTATCGTATCTATCAAATGTATCTATTGCATCTATTGATCTATCTATCTAATCTATGTATCTATCTATCTATCTATCTATCTATCTATCAAATCTATCTATCTCGTGGCCGGACTGTTATCTGACAGCCACTTGTTTTTCGGCCATGCCATATATATATATCCATGCCATATACACGTCCCCTGATAGGGGACGTAACAGGGATTAAACTGATCAGAATAGTACTACTTAACACACACCACTCATATCTGGTGGCATAGTAGATTGCACGCGCAGTGCCCGAAATTTGAAGCAGGAGGACCGACCAAGCATCTTTTTCCACCTCCCGGTTCCTAAAATCCATGCCATATACACGTCCCCTGATAGGGGACGTAACAGGGATTAAACTGATCAGAATAGTACTACTTAACACACCACTCATATCTGGTGGCACAGTATATTGTACGTGCAGTGCCCCAAATTTGAAGTAGGTGGACCGACCAAGCATCTTTTTCCATCTCCCGGTTCCTAAAATCCATGCCATATACACGTCCACTGATAGGGGACGTAACAGGGATTAAACTGATCAGAATAGTACTACTTAAAACACCACTCATATCTGGTGGCACAGTAGATTGCACGCGCAGTGCCCCAAATTTGAAGTAGGAGGACCGACCAAGCATCTTTTTCCATCTCCCGGTTCCTAAAATCCATGCCATATACACGTCCCCTGATAGGGGACGTAACAGGGATTAAACTGATCAGAATAGTACTAATTAACACACCACTCATATCTGGTGGCACAGTAGATTGCACGCGGCGCTCTGACAAAATGCAGAAGGACATTTGGCAGACGGACATTTGGCCGACAGACAGAAAGCTAAAGAATGTTCCGATTTCGGCCGAGGGCAGATACGTTCCAGAGTGCTCTGTTCTAATCAGAGCCTCGGGCGCCGCAACTGCCTCTGGAAACCTTACCATGGGTCCCACACCGCACGTCTTGTAATTCTCTGTCTGGGAAATTATCTATCTATCTATCAAATCTATCAATCTATCGTATCTATCAAATGTATCTGTTGCATCTATTGATCTATCTATCTAATCTATGTATCTATCTATCTATCAAATCTATCTATCTCGTGGCTGGACTGTTATCTGACAGCCACTTGTGTTTCGGCCATGCCATATACATATCCATGCCATATACACGTCCCCTGATAGGGGACGTAACAGGGATTAAACTGATCAGAATAGTACTACTTAACACACCACTCATATCTGGTGGTACAGTAGATTGCACGCGCAGTGCCCCAAATTTGAAGTAGGAGGACCGACCAAGCATCTTTTTCCATCTCCCGGTTCCAAAAATCCATGCCATATACACGTCCCCTGATAGGGGACATAACAGGGATTACACTGATAGGAATAGTACTACTTAACACACCTTATAATAACGCAGAGAGAGGCAACGCAGTGAGAGGAGTCTGAAGAAGAGGAGTCAGAGGAGGAAGGTGGCTTTGAGGAGGTGGAAGACCAAACACAGCAGGCGTGCCAGGGGGCTTGTTGTTACCTTTTGGGGACCCTTGGTGTTGTACGTGGCTGGGTGGAGGAAGAGACCTACAATGACATCAGTGAGGGCAAGGAACGGGACATGGCTATCTTGGTATCCAACCTTGTGCAAATGGGGAGTTTGCGGTTGTGCAAATGGACTGTTTGCGGTTGTTTGCGGTGCGTTAAAGGGACAGTCTAGGCCAAAATAAACTTCATGATTCAGATAGAGCATGTACTTTTAAACAATTTTCCAATTTACTTTTATCACCAATTTTGCTTTGTTCTCTTGGTATTCTTAGTTGAAAGCTTAACCTAGGAGGTTCATATGCTAATTTCTTAGACCTTGAAGCCCACTTCTTTCAGATTGCATTTTAACAGTTTTTCACCACTAGAGGGTGTTAGTTCACGTATTTCATATAGATAACACTGTGCTCGTGCACGAGAAGTTATCTGGGAGCAGGCACTGATTGGCTAGACTGCAAGTCTGTCAAAAGAACTGAAAAAAGGGGCAGTTTGCAGAGGCTTAGATACAAGATAATCACAGAGGTTAAAAGTATATTATTATAAATGTGTTAATTATGCAAAACTGGGAAATGGGTAATAAAGGGATTATCTATCTTTTAAAACAATAAACATTCTGGTGTAGACTGTCCCTTTAAAAGGGGAGTTTGGTCCTTCACTGTGAAGCGGGCGTAACTCTTACACTACCTGATCGATACAACATCATACCTGATGTTTTAAAGCACGTTTTTCCAAACAATTTAGCAATGTTAGGTGATTTATGCCCTTTATGGATTAAAACCAGACTCTGCATCAACTATGTAATTTTCCATGGGAGTTTTGACATGGATCCCCCTCCGGCATGCCACAGTCCAGGTGTTAGTCCCCTTGAAACAACTTTTCCATCACTATTGTGGCTAGAAAGAGTCCCTGTGGGTTTTAAAATTTGCCTGCCCAGTTCGCGAACAGTTGTGGTAGTTCGTGTCCGCCGTTCGCGAACGCAAATTTTTAGGTTCGCGACATCACTACTCTCTATATTTAAATTTGCTAAGCTTTCAGGCGCTTAGTAGTAATAATTATAACACAGTGGAAATACAGGATTCTGTGAACATTTCACCTATTTCTACAAATAAAACATGAACGTAGATCCTAGCATACGTAGGACCAAGAGTATACATATATATAGATATACATATATGAAGGAGATACCTCTGGATATATAAAAGATAAGTATAACAAACGGTCTTAACATTATATAAGCAAATTTAACTTAACCATATGTGGGACTGCAAGCTGCATTTCCACCAAGAATAATTTCAGTAACTGGTTGCAGGGTATTAAAGAGTCTCAAGTCAAATACGGCATTAACAGTTAGATGCAGTTTCTTTTAATGGAGAATTGAGATCTTATCCCACTCCGGTACTCTTGAAGACTTGCTCCCAAGGAGTGTTGTGGGGTTGCAATGAAATTGTTAACATAGTCTCCACTGTCTTAAGGTAGTGTTCTGATAGTAAACACATAGTGATCTCCCATGACGTCCGGTGGAACATGCAGGTTATGCATTAAGGTCGGGTAGTTAGGGCCCTTAACGCCCGGTTTCCTCATTTTGTGGTGGCTTATTGGGTGATCTGTTAGAGTGTCAGGTGTAACCAGTGGTACAGTATTCTTATGATGTAAATGTGCTATACTTCTCTCCTCCGGGTCAGCCGCATCCCACGAGGTCAGGTCTGTACATATCTTTCAGCTGGCCTTTGTGGCATTGTGTGTATAGATTCCCTTAAGGATGATTCCATGTAATCTGGGTACTGCATCTTCTCTGGCTTAGCAGTCTGTAGTATCGTGCAGATCATTACCAATTCAAATTCTATAAAGAGGGTTTGCACCGTCTGAAAGACATCCTCCATGGTAGAAAGAAGTAAGGATGAGTATAGAGTAGCCTTAGATTTTTAACAAGGTGGCATGAGTTTTGTTCTTTATCATAAATCGCTGGTAAAAAAATATGAGGAGTGGTGAATGAGGTTCCAGCCCGCTTTCAGGCCTCCGCTGCCTACCTCATCACTTCCCAAATCTGCGCCTTTGATATTAATCTGCACTGGATCACTTAAAAATAGTTTGGTTTGTGGGTTTAGTGGGTAGTAAACAGCGGTTTTATCAACCCCTTTCTTCAGTCGATTCTAGAAAGCAGCCATCTTAGTCAGTGGTCGGACACGCCCCCTTGTAATGTATTTTTGATGTGTTTTGAGACATATTTTTGTTTTGTGAAACAGTTAACCAGATCTCTGAGGTCACGATATCCCGGAAAGCATTAACTTTATTTGCTCTCAAGCGAGCGTTTACTATCAACTTGTATTACGAGCGAAGAACCCGATGAACGTAAACTCTTGTGATAAACCCTTTTTCACTTGAGCGTAATGGTTAGCGCTCCACTCGTAATCTAGCCCTAAATGTTTAAATTTTTTTATGCCAAGTCATTTAAGGGGTTAATGTGACTGGGTCATCCTCTAGTGACAAACAATATGGTATTATTAGTGAGGTGGCATAACATTACATTGGAGAATGACTTAATGGACCAGATGAACCCATGCATCAAGGTGATTGTCATATACCTTAATGAGTTGTAGTGCTCTCTGCAAATAGGCAAATAGAGGGTTAAAACTTTAGATGTTTAAAGTATCTCCATTTGAAGAAGTCCATTTCATTTTCTGATTTTCAACTAAATGTCCCTTATCTATAATTAAAATAATTGTTATAGATTGGGGGGTTGCTAATGAGATTTTTTAATATTTTTTTTTGTCAGATGACATAAAATGAGCCACTAATAGATTTTTGTTTCACTTTCAATCCAGCAAAATGCCCTTTAATTAATTATTTTTTCAAAGACGAGATTCTAAGATACTTTGGCTAATTGCATGATTAAATAATAAGCAGATTCTAATATTATGTCATCTTAGGTTAAATAAGGTCCCTGGCACAGCACCAGAAAGATTATGTGCAGTAAAACATAAACTTTCTGATCTTTATATCCACTTCATATATAATAGTCATCAGCAGAAAATGTATCTATATACAGTAACTTACCTTATTACTCCACCTACTGGACCCTATTTAGCTTTATAGCTCCTCGCTGTAACTTCACCTACTGGACATTATTTATCCATAAAGCTCCTACCTGTAACTTCACCTACTGGACATTATTTATCCATAAAGCTCCTACCTGTAACTTCACCTACTGGACATTATTTATCCATAAAGCTCCTATCTGTAATTTCACCTACTTGACATTATTTACCAATATAGCTCCTCGCTGTAACTTCACCTACTGGACATTATTTACCCATATAGCTCTTCCTTGTAACTTCACCTACTGGACATTATTTACCCATATAGCTCCTCCCTGTAACTTCCCATACTGGACATTATTTACCCATATAGCTCCTCCTTGTAACTTCACCTACTGGACATTATTTACCCACATAGCTCCTCCCTGTAATTTCCCCTACTGGACATTATTTACTTATATATCTCCTCCCTGTAACTTACCCTACTGGACATTATTTACCCATATAGCTCCTCGCTGTAACTTCACCTACTGGACATTATTTACCCATATAGCTCCTTGCTGTAACTTCACCTACTGGACATTATTTACCCATATAGCTCCTCCCTGTAACTTCCCCTACTGGACATTATTTCCCCATATAGCTCCTCCCTCTAACTTCACTTACTGGACATTATTTATCCATAAAGCTCCTACCTGTAACTTCACCTACTGGACATTATTTATCCATAAAGCTCCTACCTGTAACTTCACCTACTGGACATTATTTATCCATAAAGCTCCTACCTGTAACTTCACCTACTGGACATTATTTATCCATAAAGCTCCTACCTGTAATTTCACCTGCTTGACATTATTTACCAATATAGCTCCTCCTTGTAACTTCACCTACTGGACATTATTTACCCATATAGCTCCTCCCTGTAACTTCCCCTACTGGACATTATTTACCCATATAGCTCCTCCTTGTAACTTCACCTACTGGACATTATTTACCTATATAGCTCCTTCCTCTAACTTTACCTACTGGACATTATTTACCCATATAGCTCCTCCCTGTAACTTCACCTACTGGACATTTTTTACCCATATAGCTCCTCCCAGTAACTTCACCTACTGGACATTATTTACACATATAGCTTCTCCCTGTAACTTCCCCTACTGGACATTATTTTCCCATATAGCTAATTCCTCTAACTTCATCTACTGGACATTATTTACCCATATAGCTCCTCCCTATAACCTCACCTACTGGACATTATTTCCCCATATAGCTCCTCCCTCTAACTTCACCTACTGGACATTATTTACCCATATATCTCCTCACTGTAACTTCCCCTACTGGACATTATTTACCCATATAGCTCATTCCTCTTACTTCACCTACTGGACATTATTTACCCATATATCTCCTCCCTGCAACTTCACCTACTGGACATTATATTGCCATATAGCTCCTACCTGTAACTTCACCTACTGGACACTATTTACCCATATAGCTACCCCCTGTAACTTCACCTACTGGGCATTATTTACCCAAATAGCTCCTTCCTCTAACTTTACCTACTGGACATTATTTACCCATATAGCTCATCCCTGTAACTTCACCTACTGGACATTATTTACCCATATAGCTCATTCCTCTTACTTCATCTACTGGACATTATTTACCCATATATCTCCTCCCTGTAACTTCCCCTACTGGATATTATTTACCCATATATCTCCTCCCTGTAACTTCACTTACTGGATATTATTTACCCATATATCTCCTCCCTGTAACTTCCCCTACTGGACATTATTCACCCATATAGCTCATTCCTCTTACTTTACCTACTAGACATTATTTACCCATATATCTCCTCCCTGCAACTTCACCTACTGGACATTATATTGCCATATAGCTCCTACCTGTAACCACCTACTGGACATTATTTACCCATATAGCTCCCCCCCCTGTAACTTTACCTACTGGACATGATTTACTCATATAGCTCCTCGCTGTAACTTCACCTACTGGACATTATTTACCTATATAGCTCCTTCCTCTAACTTTACCTACTGGACATTATTTACCCATATAGCTCCTCCCTGTAACTTCACCTACTGGACATTTTTTACCAATATAGCTCCTCCCAGTAACTTCACCTACTGGACATTATATTGCCATATAGCTCCTACCTGTAACCACCTACTGGACAATATTTACCCATATAGCTCCCCCCCCTGTAACTTTACCTACTGGACATGATTTACTCATATAGCTCCTCGCTGTAACTTCACCTACTGGACATTATTTACCTATATAGCTCCTTCCTCTAACTTTACCTACTGGACATGATTTACTCATATAGCTCCTCGCTGTAACTTCACCTACTGGACATTATTTACCTATATAGCTCCTTCCTCTAACTTTACCTACTGGACATTATTTACCCATATAGCTCCTCCCTGTAACTTCACCTACTGGACATTTTTTACCCATATAGCTCCTCCCAGTAACTTCACCTACTGGACATTATTTACACATATAGCTCCTCCCTGTAACTTCGCCTACTGGACATTATTTTCCCATATAGGTAATTCCTCTAACTTCATCTACTGGACATTATTTACCCATATAGCTCCTCCCTATAACCTCACCTACTGGACATTATTTACCCATATAGCTTCTCCCTGTAACTTCACCTACTGGACATTATTTAGCTATTTATCTCCTGCCTGTAACTTCACCTACTGGACATTATTTAACCATATAGATTGTCCCTGTATATAGGTATAGATTCAACAATATTCCAATCCATCACAAAATACATTTCCAGCAAATATTCTAATGATATTTGGACTTTCCAAATTGTAAAATCATGAACTCTTAAAGGGACATTAAACACTTCAATATGGTAATATAAAATGATACATTGTGTATATATATATATATATATATATATATATATAAACAAAACATAAATTATCTTTACCAGATAATTTCCTTTTCTTCTGTATGGGAAGAGTCCACAGCTGCATTACTTACTTATGGGAAATATTGAACCTGGCCACCAGGAGGAGGCAAAGACACCCCAGCCAAAGGCTTAAATACCTCCCCCACTTCCCTCATCCCCCAGTCATTCTGCCGAGGGAACAAGGAACAGTAGGAGAAATATCAGGGTGAAAAAGATGCCAGAAGAATAAATTTAAATTTAGGGCCGCCCATCGGAGAACACAGGCGGGAGCTGTGGACTCTTCCCATACAGAGAGAAAGGAAATTATCTGGTAAGCATAATTTATGTTTTCCTTCTTAATATGTGAAGAGTCCACAGCTGCATTCCTTACTTTTGGGAAACATATACCCAAGCTCTAGAGTACACGGAAGTACCAGCGACTGAAAAGAGTGACAGTCTGCCCCCTACACAATCCAGAAGAGGACCGGGGACCGTCCATTCATGCTGATTTAGACTCAGCGGGCTTCTTGCTCTGCTTGGATTATTCCAGGACTGAGCCGGTTTCCAAGAGCTTTTGGTTTGCTCTGGCCTAGCGGAGGCCTGCTCTGCTGACATGAGCTTTATCAGAACGAAAAGAACGAAATTTGTCCCTTAGACTAGTTCATATTCTCTTGCGGTAGGAGGGCACCCTTGCCCCCTGTGACCGTAGAGATAATTGAGTCCAGGCCTGGACGAAACAAAATCATTCCCTTAAAGGGGAGGAAAAGAAGTCTAGACTTAGAAGTCATAACCGCAGACCATGACTTCAGCCAGAGCCCGACGGGCCTGAACAGAAAAAACTGAAGCCTCTAACAGGAGCAGAGAAGGATAAGTTACCACCCTGTCCTCAAACTCTAACCAATTTAGGAATCAAAGGTTCGTCAGGCAATTTGGCCTCTGGAACCTCTGAATTCGCCAAAAACGTCCTTTAGAAGAAAGCGCAAATTCCTAAAACTAAAGTCTGGTTCCTCCGCAGCCGGAGGTTTAAAGGCAGCAGAATCCGACCTAGAATTTTCATACTCTGAAGTCTCAGAAAGAACTTCATCCTCGGATAATCCTATCAGTTAAATCCAATAAATTATCTGATGTACTTTGGGAAGGAGTGCAATATGTAACCTTTCGCTTGCGCTTAGCAGGACGAGGTAAAGCATTAAAGGCCGCAGACACCGCTGTCTGAACTGCGCAGCAACATCAGGTGAACAAAGATGGAGGATCAGCAATGCTATGGAAAACTGCATGTGTAAAGGGTTAAGAATGTAGGGTACGCACCTAACTGGACGACAACTCCTCAGAGGTGGACGGCTCAGTGGTATCAAACGTGTTTGATATTATCACATTATCAAGGCATATGGAACATAATTAAGAGGGCGGATCTAAGGCCTCCTCACAATATAAACAGGAATTACTCTTTAGGAATAGAGAGTGTACCCTTTAAAGTAACAGAATCTTCCATCGCTAGTGCAATAACCGCAGAACTATAGAAATAAAACAATCTTATTTTATTCAAAAATGGCACCTTTATACTCCAATGGCTGGGGCACTCACCACCTCTTATGACCCAGACAGTACAGAGATTTATGACTCCTCTCTGAAAGACACCTGGTCAGAAAAGATGGAATGAATCACATGGTGCACAATGCAGGATCGTTACTGCTATGAGAAAAAGCGTGCCAAGCTTGTAAGCTGCACAGCTCTCAAAGTGAAAGTGAAACCTGTATATTCCATAACAGCCTATGAGCCCATAACATCGAACACATAAAAGCAGCATGATATCAAATAAACATATACGATTATTCCCCACTGTCCAATAATCCCCCTAAGGAGATATTAACCCTTGATTCTATGCAGATAAAAGGAGTCACACTTTGACCCTGTCTTCTTGCGTTATCATACATGTATAAAAAATTAAATGATCTTACCAGAATCTATGCCTTGGAAAAGAAACACGGTCATTCAAGTTTGACAGATAGTAGCGTTGCTTCTGACATGGACTTGAGTGAAGAAAGTAGGCAGCGAAAATCGTCAACGCTGATTGCTTATAGAGCTGTTAATATGAGTCGGGATGGTTTTGCAGAAGAACTCTCCCTGCATCTCCGGACTCTAACTTTCAACCATGCTCTCACTGAGAGGCTGACAGGACTACTTAAAACTCCAGTCCCATCTCGAAGAGTACTACCCTCCATAAGCAACTTCCCCCCGAAATCTTCTAACACTTCTCTGCCAACCTCCTGTGATGAAAGTCAAAGAATGACTGGGGTTATGAGAAAGTGGGGGAGGTATTTAAGCCTTTTGTTGGGGTGTCTTTGCCTCCTCCTGGTGACCAGGTTCAGTATTTCCCACAAGTAAGGAATGCAGCTGTGGAGTCTTCCCATATTAAGAAGTAAAAGTCTGCAATATACTTTCATTATTTATTTTGTCCCCTTATACTGAAACTCCATTCTGAAATTGTGAGCTTTTCGGTTCCTGTTAGAAATGGAAGTGCAGAACACAAAATAAAAAAATGTCCCTCAAATTCCGATTGGCTGATAGGATTCTATCAGCCAATCGGAATTAAGGTAGGGAAAATCTGATTGGCTGATTGAATCAGCCAATCAGATTGAGCTTGCATTCTATTGGCTGTTCCGATCGGTGATACCCGGTGTGGTGAAGATAAGGTAGGAAGATCTTCAGGGGCTTAGTGTTAGGTTTATTTAAGGGGGGTTTGGGTTAGATTAGGGGTATGTGGGTGGTGGGTTGTAATGTTGGGGGGGGGGTATTGTGTTTATTTTTACAGGCAAAAGAGCTGAATTCTTTGGGGCATGCCCCGCAAAAGGCCCTTTTAAGGGCTGGTAAGGTAAAAGAGCTTTTCTATTTTAATTTTAGAATAGGGTAGGGCATTTTTTTTTATTTTGGGGAGCTTTGTTATTTTATTAGGGGGCTTAGAGTAGGTGTAATTAGCTTAAAATTGTTGTAATATTTTTATTATGTTTGTAATTAATTTTTTTATTTTTTGTAACTTAGCTTTTTTTATTTTTTGTACTTTAGTTAGTTTATTTATTTGTATTTATTTGTAGGTATTTTATTTAATTAATTTATTGATAGTGTAGTGTTAGATTTAATTGTAGATAATTGTAGGTATTTTATTTAATTAATTTATTGATAGTGTAGTGTTAGATTTAATTGTAGATAATTGTAGGTATTTTATTTAATTAAGTTATTGATAGTGTAGTGTTAGGTTTAATTGTAACTTAGGTTAGGATTTATTTTACAGGTAATTTTGTAATTATTTTAACTAGGTAGCTATTAAATAGTTATTAACTATTTAATAGCTATTGTACCTGGTTAAAATAATTACAAAGTTGCCTGTTAAATAAATATTATTCCTAAAATAGCTACAATATAATTATAATTTATATTGTAGCTATAATAGGGTTTATTTTACAGGTAAGTATTAAACTTTAAATAGGAATAATTTATTTAATAAGAGTTAATTTATTTCGTTAGATTTAAATTATATTTAACTTAGGGGGGTGTTAGTGTTAGGGTTAGACTTAGCTTTAGGGGTTAATATATTTATTAGAGTAGCAGTGAGGTCCGGTCGGCAGATTAGGGGTTAATACTTGAAGTTAGGTGTCAGCGATGTTAGGGAGGGCAGATTAGGGGTTAATACTATTTATTATAGGGTTAGTGAGGCGGATTAGGGGTTAATACATTTATTATAGTTAGCGCTGCGGAATCTGTTGGCGCTCTACAAATAACCGATAATAATTATAGTAGCAGTCCGGTCGGCAGATTAGGGGATAATTATTGTAGGTAGCTGGCGGCGATGTTGTGGGGGGCAGATTAGGGGTTAATAAATATAATATAAGGGTTGGCGGTGTTAGGGGCAGCAGATTAGGGGTACATAGGTATAATGTAGGTTGCGGCGGTGTACGAGCAGCAGATTAGGGGTTAAAAAAAATATGCAGGGGTCAGCGATAGCGGGGGCGGCAGATTAGGGGTTAATAAGTGTAAGGTTAGGGGTGTTTAGACTCGGGGTACATGTTAGGGTGTTAGGTGCAGACTTAGGAAGTGTTTCCCCATAGGAAACAATGGGGCTGCGTTAAGAGCTGAACGCTGCTTTTTTGCAGGTGTTAGATTTTTTTTCAGCTCAAACTGCCCCATTGTTTTCTATGGGGGAATCGTGCACAAGCACATTTTTTAAGCTGGCTGCGTCCGTAAGCACCGCTGGTATTGAGAGTTGCAATGGCGGTAAATATGCTATACGCTCCCTTTTTGGAGCCTAACGCAGCCCTTCTGTGAACTATAAATACCAGCGGTATTTAAAAGGTGCAGGGGAAAAAAAGCCAACGTTAGCTATGCGGGTCGTTACCGACAAAACTCTAAATCTAGCCGTTTATGTTTTAGTTTTTGTACACACTCAGTTCAAATGATAGTAAATGCAGTTGGTTATCAGTAAATAAACAGTTAAAATATAGCCCAGTATTGTCACCTGCCATATTATAAACAATCACCAAAAAGGTCACATATGATTGTGAAATTATACAAAATGATATACAAGTGATAACTGCATGTCAGAAATTGATCAATAATGGTTAAAGGAACCTGAAACCCACACTTTTTCTTATGATTCAGATAGAGAATACAATTGTAAAAAAGTTAAAAATGTACTTCTATTATCAAATGTGCTTCATTTTCATGTTATTCTTTGTTAAAGAGATATCTAGATAGGCAACGTGCACATGTCTGGAGCACTACATGACAGGAGATAGTGCTGCCATCTAGTGCTCTTGCTAATGTATAACATTATTATAAAGCTGCTGCCATCTAGTGCTCTTGCTAATGTATAACATTATTATAAAGCTGCTGCCATCTAGTGCTTTTGCTAATGTATAACATTATTATAAAACTGCTGCCATCTAGTGCTCTTGCTAATGTATAACATTGTTATAAAGCTGCTGTCATCTAGTGCTCTTGCTAATGTATAACATTATTATAAAGCTGCTGCCATCTAGCGCTCTTGTTAATGTATAACATTGTTATAAAACTGCTGCCATCTAGTGCTCTGGCTAATGTATAACATTGTAATAAAACTGCTGCCATCTAGTGCTCTTGCTAATGTATAACATTGTTATAAAGCTGCTGCCATCTAGCGCTCTTGCTAATGTATAACATTGCTATAAAACTGCTGCCATCTAGTGCTCTTGCTAATGTATAACATTGTTATAAAGCTGCTGTCATCTAGTGCTCTTGCTAATGTATAACATTGTTATAAAGCTGCTGTCATCTAGCGCTCTTGCTAATGTATAACATTATTATAAAGCTGCTGCCATCTAGCGCTCTTGCTAATGTATAACATTGTTATAAAACTGCTGCCATCTAGTGCTCTGGCTAATGTATAACATTGTAATAAAACTGCTGCCATCTAGTGCTCTTGCTAATGTATAACATTGTTATAAAGCTGCTGCCATCTAGCGCTCTTGCTAATGTATAACATTGTTATAAAGCTGCTGCCATCTAGTGCTCTTGCTAATGTATAACATTGTTATAAAACTGCTGCCATCTAGTGCTCTTGCTAATGTATAACATTGTTATAAAACTGCTGCCATCTAGTGCTCTTGCTAATGTATAACAGTGTTATAAAACTGCTGCCATCTAGTGCTCTTGCTAATGTATAATATTGTTATAAAACTGCTGCCATCTAGTGCTCTTGCTAATGTATAACATTGTTATAAAACTGCTGCCATCTAGTTCTCTTGCTAATGTATAACAGTGTTATAAAACTTCTGCCATCTAGTGCTCTTGCTAATGTATAACATTATTATAAAGCTGCTGCCATCTAGCGCTCTTGCTAATGTATAACATTGTTATAAAACTGCTGCCATCTAGTGCTCTTGCTAATGTATAACATTATTATAAAACTGCTGCCATCTAGTGCTCTTGCTAATGTATAACATTGTTATAAAGCTGCTGTCATCTAGTGCTCTTGCTAATGTATAACATTGTTATAAAACTGCTACGATCTAGTGCTCTTGCTAATATATAACATTGTTATAAAGATGCTGCCATCTAGTGCTCTTGCTCATGTATAACATTGTTATAAAACTGCTACCATCTAGTGCTCTTTCTAATATATAACATTGTTATAAAACTGCTGCCATCTAGTGCTCTTGCTAATGTATAACATTGTTATAAAACTGCTGCCATCTAGTACTCTTGCTAATGTATAACATTATTATAAAACTGCTGCCATCTAGTGCTCCTGCTAATGTATAACATTGTTATAAAACTGATGCCATCTAGTACTCTTGCTAATGTATAACATTATTATAAAACTGCTGCCATCTAGTGCTCTTGCTAATGTATAACATTGTTATAAAACTGCTACCATCTAGTGCTCTTTCTAATATATAACATTGTTATAAAACTGCTGCCATCTAGTGCTCCTGCCAATGTATAACATTGTTATAAAACTGCTGCCATCTAGTGCTCTTGCTAATGTATAACATTATTATAAAACTGCTGCCATATAATGATGCAGACACATGTGTGCTCCTGAACTTAAAGAGACACTCAAGCCAAATTTAACTTTTATGATTCAGATAGAGCAGCAGTTTTAAGACACTTTGCCATTTATTTCCATTATCACATTTTGCACAGTCTTTTTGTATACTGAGCATGTGCAGAAGCTCACAGGGTATACGTATACTAGTCTGTGATTGGCTAATGTCTGTCACTTGATACAGGGACTGGAAAAAGGGAGAGAAAAAATAAATTTACCAGAAAAAAATCTACTACTTATTTGAAATTCAGAAAAGGAGTGGTTGCATTGTCTTTTTATTATGCACTTGTTAAATATGCAATGGTACTGTATTTAGTGGTTCTTTAACTTCCTGCTTTTCAACAAAGGATAACAAGAAAACAAAGAACATTTTATTATAGAAGTAAATTGGAAAGTTGTTTAAAATTGTATGGTCTATATGAATCATGAACGAAAAATGTTGGGTTTTATTTTCCTTAAGTAAAATCTGCATAGACAAGACATATACCAAGATTACAAGTTTTGCGGTATGGTGCGGTAAGGCTATACCGCTGAAAAATTGGCCATTGCATGTGAAATGGCAGGGTCTCCCGTATTACAAGTTGCTGCGGTATAGCTATAACACAAGCACTTTAGCCTGGAATGCAACGATCCATTCCGCACTCAAAAAATGCTTTTGAGTGCAGGATTTCCATAGCGCCGTATTACAGGTTGTGCCGTTCGGCTAAAATGCTTCCATTATAGTCTATACCGCCGCGATCCATTCCGCAATCTGCACCTGTAGTTATGGATTTTGCGAAAAACAAAAATGTTTCACAAAACTCAAATATTACAAAGTACATTAACACCCATAAACTACACTATTAACCCCTAAACCGCCACCCTCCCGCATCGCAAATGCTATAATAAACTTATTAACCCCTAATCCACAACCACCCACATAGCCAACACTATATAAAGCTATTAACCCCTAAACCACCGGCCCACACATCGCTACTACTATAATAAACCTATTAACCCCTAAACTGCGGGCCCCCAAATCCCTAATACTAAACTAAACATATTAACCCCTAAACCGCTTCCCCCATTGCAAATCACTAAATTAAACTATTAACCACTAAACCTATAAATAAACCATACAACTATTTTAATAAAATAAACTACAAACAAGAAAAACTAAATTACAAGATTAAAAAACACTAAGAAAAAATAAATAAAATCTAACATTACCAAAAAATAAAAACGCTAAAATTAAGGAAAATAAAAAACTCGGCTAAATTACGAGTCTTGCGTTGGCCTTAAAAAGCAGCGTTGAGAGGTCCCAACACTGCTTTTTAACGCCCGTTGGGATTACAAGTCAGGCAGGTACAGGTGTACCGCTCACTTTTCTTCCGCGATTTTCACATACCGCAAATCCCCTTACGTCAATGGCGTATCCTATCTTTTTAATGGGATTTTTCTAACGCCGGTATTACAATTGCCTGAAAAAGTGAGCGGTAGACCCTCTCCTGTCTAGACTCCTACCGCATTTAAAAGTCAGTAGTTAAGAGTTTTATGGGCTAACGCCGTAACATAAAACTCTTAACTAAAGTGCTACAAAGTACACTAACACCCATAAACTACCTATTAACCCCTAAACCGAGGCCCCCCACATCGCAAACACTTAAATAAAATGTTTAACCCCTAATCTGCCGACCGGACATCGCCGCCACTTTAATAAATATATTAACCCCTAAACCGCTGCACTCCCGCCTCACAAACACTAGTAAAATTTTATTAACCCCTAATCTGCCATCCCTAACATCGCCGACACCTACCTACATTTATTAACCCCTAATCTGCTGCCCCCAACGTCGCCACTACTATATTAAATTTATTAACCCCTAAACCGAAGTCTAACTCTAAGTCTAACCCCCTAACTTAAATATAATTTAAATAAAAAGAAATAAAATTACTACTATTAAATAAATTAATACAACCAACCAAAAATCCAGCACTAGAAAGCAACCGGGTGTGCACGCTTCAGGAATACTGCACTGTATTCCACACAATATACAGTCATGAAGAAGAAGCAGCACCAGCCAAGTAGTATCAAACAGATTTATTCGTGCAGTATGCACAGTGAACAGCCAGACCCACAAATAGCAACGTTTCGGACTTAGTCCTTAATCATGCATAGTTACACCTGGAGATAATGCAGCTTAAATACACCTGTAAACCACACCCATACCTAAAAATACCTTTAACCTACTGAATGTTGGCACCATCTAGTGGTCATATATAAAACTTTTTTAACAGAATAAAAAATCAGGTTAAACACATATTGCTCCTAACAAATCTAAGAACCATTTCAAACATTTTGACATTTCAAACAACTTTTGCAGGTAATCAATAGATCATACACTCTATAGACATAGAGACCAATCCAGTTCCCTATTCATACCTTTTGGATGCATGGTATCCAATCTATTGATCCAATAGGCCTCCCTAATTTTAAGTCTCTTTGCTCTATTGCCCCCTCTCCTAAGGTGTCCCACTTGTTCTAGTATCTGGAACCTCAATTGAGTCAAGCTGTGACCAACTGACAAAAAATGGTTGGCCACTGGGGCATCTAACTTTTCTGTTCTTATGCTACTCTTGTGTTGGGTCATTCTTTCTCGTACTGTGCGGGTGGTCTCCCCTACATACCCCAAACCACATGGGCATTTAATATAATATATAGCAAAATCTGTGTTACAAGTAAAATGCCCCCTAATCTCAAATCTTTTCCCTGTTCCAGAATGGCTAAAAAAAGGCCCCTTAATCATGTTATTGCAGTGTGAGCAACCAAGGCAGGGAAAGCAGCCCAGATTTTTACCCCCAATGTATCTCTGAACCATTGACTTAGATGGACCAATGTCAGCATGAACTAACAGGTCTTTCAAATTTCTGCCTCTCCTGAATGCAGGCATCGGTGGCTCTTTAAATTCAGGTACATCAGGATTATATGCTTTCAAAATGTGCCAATGTTTAGAGATGATCCTATTTATCTTATTACTCAACTTTGAATACTGACTTACAAAGATTAACCTGTTAGATCTTTCCTTCTTTTTGGCTTCCTCCTGTGGTAATAAATCTTGTCTTGGGATTGTCTCTACATTTTCAATCTCCTTTTGAATAAGGGCGGATGGATAACCTCTAGCCTTAAACCGGTCACCCATCTCTTCCAATCTCTGCTTTACAGGGCCTGTTTCAGAGACAATTCTTTTAACCCTGAGGAGTTGACTTCTTGGAAGTGACCTAATCAAGGAAGGGGGGTGCATACTGTTGTAGTGAAGAAGAGTGTTGCAATCTGTTTCTTTCTTATGTAGATCAACTACAAGTCCCTGGTTACTTTTAAGTACCCTGGTGTCAAGGAACACAACACTCTCCTCACTACAAACCAGCTTAAATTTAATGTGACAAGTGGCAGAGTTAAGTTCATTCACAAATTCTTCAAGGGTTCCAATGTCGCCCAACCACACGCCAAATATATCGTCTATATAGCGCCACCAAGTGGCCGCATATTTAAGAAATAATGGATTATTATAGACAAAATACTCCTCATACATATTCATATATATATTGGCGTATGTAGGGGCGACATTGGAACCCATGGCTGTGCCTTGTAGCTGCAAATAATAATGATCCTCAAAAAGAAAATAATTGCACCTCAGGATGATATTCAATAGTTGCAAGATAAATTCCCTATGTAGGGTATTATATCTCTCATCCTGACACATGATCTTATTTACAGCGCCAATACCAGCCTCATGTGTAATGGATGTATATAATGAAGTAACATCCAAACTGAAGAGGATTCCTTTAGTGTTCTCAATTGGTATACTCTGAAGTTTTTTAAGAAAGTCCCCTGTATCTTTAATAAAGGAACTAGAGTAAACATATGGTCTTAAAGATTTATCTAAGAAAATAGATGTATTAGCTAGTAATGAACCCATACCAGCCACTATAGGGCGGCCTGGAGGGGCCCTGGCATTCTTATGTACCTTGGGAAGGGTATAAAGGACAGGGGTAATGCCCTCAGTATTTAAAAGGAACTGCTCAGTATCTTTGTCGATAATGCCTAGTTTAACCGCTCTCTGCACACAGAATGTAATTTCCTTTTTGATCTTAAAAAAGGGGTTATAATCCAACTTTTGATATACAGCTGTATCAGACAATTGGGAATGGATTTCATTCACATAATACTGTTTATCAAGGAGCACTGTGGCCCCACCCTTATCGGCCCCTTTAATGACCAATGATTTGTTATTCCTGAGTTTATCTAATGCTTGTTTCTCATTTGCAGATAAACTACCCCTTTTATCCTTATCCACTTTATGTACCTGGCCATATTTACATAGTGTCAACACATCTCTTTCTACCAACTTCATGAATGTTTGTACCCCTGCATTAACTTGTGCTGGTGTAAAGGTGCTTTTTTTAGTTAGCCCCAAACTTTTCAAATTTAACATCTGATTTTGTAAACACACAGTAGAAGTCTGACCTCTGATACCACATTCAGAAATGTCTGCAAAAAAACTTTTTAATTTTACTAATCTAAAGAAGCGATACAAATCTTTACGAATTGCAAAAGTATCAAAGTCCTGTTGTGGACAAAATGACAGTCCTTTATCAAGTAGTGACAGTTCATCATTAGTAAGGGATACCTGACTGAGGTTCATCAGGGTTTGTTGCCCCTGCGGGTCATCACCCGCTTCTCTTCTGCTGATGTGGTTTTCTTCTTGGACACCGCTGAAGCCCCTGAAGATCTTCCTACCTTATCTTCACCATACCAGGTTCACCGATCGATCCAGAAGAGCTCCTCCGATGTCTTGATCCAAGCCCAAGCGGGGGGCTGAAGATGTCCATGATCCGGCTGAAGTCTTCATCCAAGCGGGAGCTGAAGAGGTCCATGATCCGGCTGAAGTCTTCATCCAAGCGGGAGCTGAAGAGGTCCATGATCCGGCTGAAGTCTTCTATCAACGGCATCTTCAATCTTCTTTCTTCCGGATCCATGTTCATCCCGCCGACGCGGAACATCCATCTTCACCGACGACTTCCCGACGAATGACGGTTCCTTTAAGGGAGGTCATCCAAGATGGCGTCCCTCGAATTCCGATTGGCTGATAGGATTCTATCAGCCAATCGGAATTAAGGTAGGAAAATTCTGATTGGCTGATGGAATCAGCCAATCAGAATCAAGTTCAATCCGATTGGCTGATTCAATCAGCAAATCAGATTGAGCTCGCATTCTATTGGCTGTTCCGATCAGCCAATAGAATGTGAGCTCAATCTGATTGGCTGATCGGATCAGCCAATCGGATTGAACTTGATTCTGATTGGCTGATTCCATCAGCCAATCAGAATTTTCCTACCTTAATTCCGATTGGCTGATAGAATCCTATCAGCCAATCGGAATTCGAGGGACGCCATCTTGGATGACGTCCCTTAAAGGAACCGTCATTCATCGGGAAGTCATCGGTGAAGATGGATGTTCCGCGTCGGCGGGATGAACATGGATCCGGAAGAAAGAAGATTGAAGATGCCGCTGATAGAAGACTTCATCCGGATCATGGACCTCTTCAGCTCCCGCTTGGATGAAGACTTCAGCCGGATCATGGACATCTTCAGCCCCCCGCTTGGGCTTGGATCAAGACATCGGAGGAGCTCTTCTGGATCGATCGGTGAACCTGGTATGGTGAAGAAAAGGTAGGAAGATCTTCAGGGGCTTAGTGTTAGGTTTATTTAAGGGGGGTTTGGGTTAGATTAGGGGTATGTGGGTGGTGGGTTGTAATGTTGGGGGGGGGTATTGTATGTGTTTTTTTACAGGCAAAAGAGCTGAATTCTTTGGGGCATGCCCCGCAAAGGGCCCTGTCCAGGGCTGGTAAGGTAAAAGAGCTTTGAACTTTTGTAATTTAGAATAGGGTAGGGCATTTTTTTATTTTGGGGGTCTTTGTTATTTTATTAGGGGGCTTAGAGTAGGTGTAATTAGTTTAAAATTGTTGTAATATTTTTCTGATGTTTGTAAATATTTTTTTATTTTTTGTAACTTAGTTCTTTTATATTTTTTGTACTTTAGTTAGTTTATTTCATTGTATTTATTTGTAGATATTGTATTTAATTAATGTATTGATAGTGTAGTGTTAGGTTTAATTGTAGGTAATTGTAGGTATTTTATTTAATTAATTTATTGATAGTGTAGTGTTAGGTTTAATTGTAACTTAGGTTAGGATTTATTTTACAGGTAATTTTGTAATTATTTTAACTATTTTAGCTATTAAATAGTTCTTAACTATTTAATAGCTATTGTACCTGGTTAAAATAAATACAAAGTTAACTGTAAAATAAATATAAATCCTAAAATAGCTATAATATAATTATAATTTATATTGTAGCTATATTAGGGTTTATTTTACAGGTAAGTATTTAGCTTTAAATAGAAATAATTTATTTAATAAGAGTTAATTTATTTCGTTAGATTTAAATTATATTTAATTTAGGGGGGTGTTAGGGTTAGCTTTAGGGGTTAATCCATTTATTACAGTAGCGGCGAGATTCGGTCAGCAGATTAGGGGTTAATAATTGAAGTTAGGTGTCGGCGATGTTAGGGAGGGCAGATTAGGGGTTAATACTATTTATTATAGGGTTATTGAGGCGGGAGTGAGGCGGATTAGGGGTTAATAACTTTATTATAGTAGCGGTGAGATCCGCTCGGCAGATTAGGGGTTAATAAGTGTAGGCAGGTGGAGGCGACGTTGAGGGGGGCAGATTAGGGGCTAATAAATATAATATAGGGGTCGGCGGTGTTAGGGGCAGCAGATTAGGGGTACATAAGGATAACGTAGGTGGCAGTCGGCAGATTAGGGGTTAATTATTGTAGGTAGCTGGCAGCGACGTTGTTGGGGGCAGGTTAGGGGTTAAAAAATATAATATAGGGGTTGGCGGTGTTAGGGGCAGCAGATTAGGGGTACATAAGGATAACGTAGGTGGCGGTCGGCAGATTAGGGGTTAAAAAAATTTAATTGAGTGGCGGCGATGTGGGGGGACCTCGGTTTAGGGGTGTATAGGTAGTTTATGGGTGTTAGTGTACTTTAGAGCACAGTAGTTAAGAGCTTTATAAACCGGCGTTAGCCCAGAAAGCTCTTAACTACTGACTTTTTTCTGCGGCTGGAGTTTTGCCGTTAGATTTCTAACGCTCACTTCAGCCACGACTCTAAATACCAGAGTTAGAAAGATCCCATTGAAAAGATGGGATACGCAATTGACGTAAGGGGATCTGCGGTATGGAAAAGTCGCGGCTGAAAAGTGAGCGTTAGACCCTTTAATGACTGACTCCAAATACCAGAGGGCGGTAAAAACCAGCGTTAGGAGCCTCTAACGCTGGTTTTGACGGCTACCGCCCAACTCTAAATCTAGGCCTTAGATAGCTACAATATAACTAATAGTTACATTATAGCTAGCTTAGGATTTATATTTATTTTAGTTAAAATAATTTTTATTATTATTACAAAACACATAGGGAGTACATCACACTTTGTACAGTTTAATTTACAATCTCTGCAGCTCTTTTCTTTTCTGAAAGGAGATCGTCCGTTTAGAGTCTATTGTATTTGTTGTATCTAGTGGAGCAAGACCCCAGAGCGGACGGGCCTTCCAGTTTACCAGCCATTGTACAGTTGTTGAGTCCAGAGAGATCTAATAAACAGTGTGAGTGAACCTGTATTCGTTGATAACAACAAAAAGTGGAAGATACAACCATCATTCTACAAAAGATATGAAGTTTTCTTTGGTTTCCTCTTCTTCCTTTAATGTATGTGTTTCCTGTAAAAACAGGGTTTTTCCCTTCCTCCCTCTACATCCCTTCCCTATCTTTATTTTATAACTATAAACATTAACAGTAAACAACAAACAAACCCCCCCCCTTCACTGTTGGTTTATTATCAATCTTCAACTTGCCTGTTTCCTCATTGTGCTTGTAGCCGATCCAGGGAGAGAGCTCCATCACCTCTGGTCATGTATGAGTCTCTATTGTCATTTGTCCTCTCTCGTCTCCCTATATATTTCTGTTCTAGTCTTGTGTCAGAATTTGTGTTGTTCCTACCATTCCTTAACGTGACGTAATTAGTTACCGTTTAAAATCCAATAGTTCCAAACTTTTAGAAATTGGTCATGGTTACCTTGTATAAATGAAGCTGATTCTGATAACTTGTATGTAGTCTTAATTTTTTCATTACCTCTCCCCATGTGGGTGTCCCCGTCTTCCAATAACGTGCCACACATATTCTAGTAGCCGTGCATAAAGTGTGTATGAATGTGTTTATGGCTGAGTTAAAGGGTTTTATATGTTCATTTAACAGTGCCTGAGTCATTGTCAAGGTAATATTCTCGGAGAGCACTTCACTTAGCAATTTAGATAGATTAGACCATATCTGTTGTAACTGAGGGCATTCCCACCACATATGAATATATGATCCCGTCTCCTCACATCCTCTGTAGCAATTTTTACTTCCATTGTGAGTGTAGTGTGACGTGATTGTCGGAGTGAGATACCATCTAAATACCGTCTTAATACAGTTCTCTCTAAAATCTGCACTAACCATGCCCTTCCCCGAGCCATAGAAGATCTCTTCCCATTCTTCTTTGGAGTAACTTTTATTAGCATCTTTTTCCCATTTTTCCATCAAAAGAGATTTAGATGTGTGTTTGGCTGTTTGTAGAGTTATGTATATGGTGGAGATTAGTTTTTTATGTCTAGAGTCAGTGTTACATAATCTTTCCATTGTTGTCAAAGTCTGTCTGGGATTTCGAGGTAAAGCCTTGGTGATAGTTGAGGCTATCTGTAGGTATAGAAACCATTGTAATCTATCTGGTAATATTTTTTCCTGTATTTGTTGGTATGTGGCTATTTTGCCTTTATGAAGAAAATCTGCTACCCTATATAACCCTTTGTTGGCCCATTTGCCGATTTGCCCATGAAAGTCCTGGCACATCAATGTCCTTAGTGGTCTCATTAATGAATCTGGTGGCATTAGTTTTAGAGTATCGGATAACGAGTACCACAATGACATCATCTCTCCTATTGGTTTCGCAGTCTTTGTCAGTTTCGTTATATCTTTCGGATGTTCCCACAAGATATCATCTGGGTGGCTGTAGCCAGCCATCAGAGTCTCCATCCTCACCCATACCAAGTTGTTTGTCTTGTTGCTCATTAATGTAGTTTGTGCTAATCTCGCCGCCTGGTAGTAATTAATCAAATTTGGAACCCCAACCCCCCCCCAATTGTCTATGTTGCATTAATATTTGTGAGGGTATCCTTGCTTTCTTACTCCCTCTTAAAAACCCAATCAGATCAGCCTGAAGTTTATTAAGTTCTGGTAAAGGAATCTTAATTGGCAAAGCCCTGAATAGATATAAGATTCTAGGGAGGATGTTCATTTTAATTGCCGACAATCGGCCATACCAGGAGAAACCGCCAGCCTTCCAAGATTTAATCTCTTTTCTTATTACTTTATATAGGGGTACATAGTTTAATCTATAAAGTTCTGAAATATCACTTGCCATCCGAACTCCTAAGTATTTAATTGCTTCTTTAGCCCATATAAACGAAAAATTGATGTCTATTAATTTTTTAGTGTCGGCTGGTATGGCAATAGCCAGTGCTTCACATTTTTCCTGATTGATCTTATATCCCGAAATGTCAGAGTATTCCTGCAGAATTTGATATAAGTGGGGTAAGGACACCAATGGTTTGGTTAGGGTGAGGAGGACGTCATCTGCAAATAAGGATATCTTGAATTCCTCTCTACCTATGGGGACCCCATGAACCTCTGGGGTAAGGCGAATCTTCGCTGCTAGGGGCTCTATACAGAGAGCAAACAAGAGTGGCGACAGGGGGCAGCCCTGTCTTGTACCGTTTCGAATGTCTATAATTTTAGATTGGTAACCTGCTGCCCTAATGTATGCTGTAGGTTGGGAGTAGATGCCCCTTACCGCTTGTACGAATGGACCCCGCAATCCCAGCCTAGTCACAACCTCAAACATAAAGTCCCAATCTATTCTATCGAACGCCTTCTCCGCATCCAAAGAAAGGATCAGAGAAGGCGTCCGCGTCTTATTCAGGTAGTCAACCAGGGAGATCGTGCGCCTTGTGTTGTCCGGGGCTTCCCTTCCTAGTATAAATCCAACCTGATCTGGATGTATCAAGGTTGGTAAATGTGTCTTAAGTCTATTTGCCAAAATTTTAGTAAAAATTTTTATATCTTGGTTGATAAGGGATATAGGCCGGTAGTTTTGACATAATTTTGGGTTCCTACCTGGTTTAGGGATCACCACTATCTTCGCTTGCAGAATTTCTTTTGGGATTGCCTTACCCTGTAAGATGTCATTACAAAATGTTACGATATGTGGGGTTAATATTGATTTAAAGAGTTGGTAATACTCTCCTGGAAAACCGTCTGGACCTGCCGCCTTTCCAGGCTTTAGTTCCTTAATTGCTAATAGAACCTCCCTGGTTGACACCTTCTCGTTTAGTTCATCATTAACTGCCTGATCTATTGGTGTAAGTTTAGCTTCATCCAGGAATCTATGTAATAGTTGTTTAGTTTGGTCATTTTGTAGTGTTTTCTCTCCGTCATAAAGACGTGCATAATATTGAGCAAAGGTCTCGGCTATCTCCTGTGGGTTCGAGGTGCAAGTACCGTCATGTTTTTGCAAAAGTGGTATGGAAAAAGACTTTGTCTGTTCTCTAAGTTTATGTGCTAAGTACTTATCTGGTTTATTAGAATAAAGAAAATATTGTGCTTTCAGCTTGTGAGCTGCTCTCAGAGATGCCCTGTTCATTAACGTCGACAGTTGTAACCTTTTAGCCTGTAGTTCCTGAAATACTGTTGCTGATAGATTCTGTTGATGTAGTCTGGTAAGGTTATCTATTTGAGTTTGTAAAGAGTCTATCTGACTTCTATTGGCTTTATTTAGGACTGCTTTTTCCTTGATGAGTAATCCTCTGAGAAAGGGCTTGTGTGCTGCCCATGTGTTTATCGAGTCAGACGTGGTACCTATGTTTAGTGCCCAGTACTCTAACATAGCTTGTGAAATAGAGTTATGTGTACCTGGTTTTTGTAATACATAAGGGTCATAATTCCACGAGCGTGCTGTGCTAATATGGAATGTTTCCTTAATAACTATTTGAACTATAGAGTGATCTGACCAAGCACAAGCGTGAATGGTAGATGATGCCAAATCAGGGATCAATATCTGACTTAGGTACACATAATCTAGCTTTGAGTATGATTTATGTACATGAGAATAATAAGTGTAGTCTGTAGTCTTGCCATATAGGGTGTCCCAAGAGTCAATAATGTTGTGAGACAAGAAAATCTCTTTTATCTTTTTAACCATAGAATTATGCCTCAGTTGTTTTTGAGTCCGTTTGGTCCTGTCTGCATTTTGATGTGTATGCATTGCTATATTAAAATCACCCCCCAGCAGAATCCTAGCTTGTGACCATTGGGTTAATAAATAGGAGATGTGGGAGAAAAAGGAAATTTGTGTCTCGTTGGGTGCATAGATGTTACATAAAACCATTTGTTTGTCCCGTTGTCTCCCCCGTACTAGTATGAATCTCCCTTCTGGGTCCCTAATTGTTTCTTCCACTACGAATCCTAAGGACTGGTGTATCAGAATCGATACCCCCCTCTTTTTTTTATCTGTTGTTGAGTGGTAATGTTGTGTAAAACATTTCATCCAATACTTCGGTACTACTTCTTTGGTAAAATGTGTTTCCTGGAGGAATATTATATTTGCTTTTAATCTTAGGTATTGGTTCAGTGCTGTCCGTCTCTTAAGGTCTGTATTAAGGCCTCTTACATTGTGTGAAATTAAACGTATATCACCAGTCATTACTTACAGTTTGAAGCTCTGGGCTCTCCCCTCTGGATCCGCCACTTCCATACCCATTACATCCTGTTGTAGAGGTGTCCAAAATGTGTCCCCTTTTCCAGATACATTGTGTAATCTTGACAAACAAGGCAGCCAATTAGAAACAAAAGCAAGAATATACATGTTACAGAAATTAGTCAACATAAAGTTTGTGCAACAATGAATGAAAACATTATCAACAGTGAAAAACATATATCTCCCATCTTTGGTAACTGCATGTAAGAGAAAAACATAGAAATTTAAAAATTTTAACAAACTCCCCCCCCCCCTCTCTGTCCTCCATCCTCGTACAATCCACTTTGTGAGAACATTGTGCTCCCACTGCTTATAAGAGATCATAGGGCAAAAGACCCCCATCAAAAAAAAGAAAAATGATCATGTTTGTTTTGGGTCTTGTACATGTTCTTATATCGAATCAGTACCATCCTTACGCCATTTGCGTCTGGATGTATTATTTAAACCTATTTCTCAGCCCTCAACCAGCTATACATAACATAACGCTTCAATCTTTTGATCCTAAGCTAGAAGAAAGCAAGAGAAGACAAGGGTGATGATCCACCCACTTACATTCCTCTGGCCTGAGTTCTGTGCGACAAACCTTCAATCCTTCTATGAAGTAAGTTCATCATGTCTTAGTCTTCTTCTTCGCTACTCTTGTCC
Source organism: Bombina bombina (assembly GCF_027579735.1). NCBI lineage: Eukaryota > Metazoa > Chordata > Amphibia > Anura > Bombinatoridae > Bombina > Bombina bombina. Next base: position 1,567,592,988 of record NC_069499.1, on the reverse strand, counting down.
ATCTTTGTCTTTGTGGTTGGCTCACCTCTGTTGGTTGTTGTAGTATATCTTCCCGTTGCTTCAGTTGTGGTAGATCTGGGGTCTCCAAGTGAAGTTTGTTGCAGATTGCTGGAATCTCCGCAGGCTCTTTGAGACTCATGGATCTGCCGTTGTGTAGAATGAATAGGTTAAAGGGGAACCCCCATCTATATCTGATCTGGTGTTTCCTCAAGAGTACCGTGAGAGGCTTTAAGTAGCTTCTTCTCTGCAATGTTTTGATACAGAGGTCTTGATAGAATTGGATCACTGATCCTTGGAATTTGAACGTAGGATTTTTCCGTGACGCTACAAGTATTTCTTCTTTTTCTGGGAATCTAGAGAATTTGACAATCACATCCCTGGGTGGATCTTCGTCTTTTGGTTTGGGACGCAGTGCTCTATGTGCTCTTTCTAGCTGGAACTTCTCGTCGGCTACCTCGCCGGTGATGGCTTGAAAAAGCTGATGTAGATAGATGTTCAGTTCGTCTGCTAAGACAGTTTCCGGAATTCCTTTCAAGCATAGATTACATCTTCTGCTTCTGTTTTCAAGATCTTCCAGTTTATCTTGCAGTTCCGCTACCTCTTGTTGTTGTGTAGTGAGGTGTTGATTAATACTAGTAAGACCTTCTGTTACTGAGGTTTCGACCTCTTCCAGGGCCGCCACTCTAGAGCCTAGGTCCGTGACATCTTGCTTTATTTCTGCTAGGCTGTTAGTTACAGTATTTTGAAATGCATCAATTTTTTCCCAAAGCTTGTCAAAAATTTTATTAATATCTTGCTTGGAGACTAAAGTCTTAAGATCAGCTCTTGTAGCAGGGATAGAGTCATCTTCAGTAATCTGTGATTCTGCATCAGAGTCTATTTCTTCTTCTGCAACATTGCTGGTAGTATCTAGAATCTTTTCTCTTAAAGGTCTGAAAAACATAGTGGCTGTTGGTGTTTTGAGTCCTTGAGAGGCTTTATTTTGTTTTTTGGCTGCCATGCTAGCCTTTAGATAATAACTTCAACAAAGGATGGATGTCTTTTATGTTATAGATATTTGCCTATAGCTTATTTTCCTCCCTTTCTGTTATCCCTCCTTCTTTCCTTCTTGTTTTATTAAATCCCTTATGTCTAGGGATTTATGAGCTTTTCTTGTCCTCTCTGTGTTGTTATGTAGAATGGCCACTATTGTCTAACCAATCATCTAATGAGGTGACTGCTGCAACACATATATTTTTTTTTTTAAAGTTTGTCAGTTTCTGGAGCCTGTTTCCCTGTCAGCTCATTAGCTTTATTCAGTAATGTCTACTCCAGTATTCTTCAATGTGAGGAGCATATTCATACATGGGTTATGTCCCTTCTCTCATCATACCAGCTTAACAGCTTGCCTATTGTGCTAAGAACAGTTTCTATTTCTGACATATACATTTAGCGGCTAATAAAGGTTTAGTTTTGTAATCATAGTATCTTCATCCTATATCTTCCTCTGTATAAGCCTCATATCTTATTGTGCACAGTTGTATTTTATGAGTTTTAGTTAAATTCTTTCAGTGATGGGTATGTGCATCAAAAACATTATGGATGTGTTAACTGCACCCTTAGTTGCTTGTCACTCCCTTTCACTTCTGCATAGTTATAGTTAGCCTTTTGTGCGTGAGTAGTGGCACCAAGTAAGCAGAGTTCTCGTACAACCTGTCTTTTCTGGAAGACAGTACTGTTACAGTTCATGTATTGCCCCTTGGCCCTAGTCGGCACTACACTGCTTATATGAGGTATGCCTTTACTTAAGCGGACATTATGCGGCCTGCGATACCTGCTAGCTTCCGTTATCTCCCCTCTCCCTGTCAGTTATATGCCTGATGACCCGCTCGGCACTATGCCGCTTACTTGTTTGACAGGGTGGGTTCTTTTGGCCGAGTCCGTTATTGAGCCGTTATCGCTCCTGGCTCCCTTGGCAGATTGGTGATCGTCCTCTCGCTGTTTAGTGTGCTGACCTCGTGGTCAAGATGGCGGGCGGCCCCGCATAGTGCTCTCTATATACAGTGTTTGTCAGCCTTTAAAATCTGCGTGTCAGCTTGCTATTCTCAACAATCTGGTTTGCTGATCTTCCATTGTCCTTTTCCTTTACTTTTCGTTAGCTTTTTGCCCTGTAGATTACATAACTTAAGCAGTGTTCTACGGAGCTCTGTGATTACTCCTCCATCTTTGTAGAGCTCCCAGCTCCGCCCCTCCGATTTATATTTATTTTAAAGGCAAATGTGTATTTATTTTAACTAGGTAGAATAGTTATTAAATAGTTATTAACTATTTAATTACTTCCTAGTTAAAATAAGTACAAATTTACCTGTAAAATAAATCCTAACCTAAATTACAATTACACCTAACACTACACTATCATTAAATTAATTACATAAACTAACTACAATTAAATACAATTAAATTAAATAAACTAAAGTACCAAAAAAAAAACCCCCACTAAATTTCAGAAATAAAAAAAGAATTACAATTTTTTTAAACTAATTACACCTAATCTAATCCCCCTAATAAAATAAAAAAATCCCCACAAAATAATAAAATTCCCTACCCTATACTAAATTACAAATAGCCCTTAAAAGGGCCTTTTGCGGGGAATTGCCCCAAAGTAATTAGCTCTTTTAACTGTAAAAAAAATACAATACCCCCAACATTAAAACCCACCACCCACACACCCAACCCTACTCTAAAACCCACGCAATCCCCCCTTAAAAAACCCTAACACTACCCCCTTGAAGATCACCCTACCTTGAGCCGTCTTCACCCAGCCGGGCACAAGTGGACCTCCAGAGGGGCAGAAGTCTTCATCCGATCCGGGCAGAAGAGGACATCCAGACCGGAAGAAGTCTTTATCCAGGCGGCATCTTCTATCTTCTTCCATCCGGAGCGGAGCAGGTCCATCTTGAAGACATCCGACGTGGAGCATCCTCTTCCATACGAAGGCGACTGAAGAATGAAGGTTCCTTTAAGTGATGTCATCCAAGATGGCGTCCCTTCAATTCCGATTGGCTGATAGAATCCTATCAGCCAATCGGAATTAAGGTAGGAAGCCAATAGGATTGAAGTTCAATTATATAGGCTGATTGCATCAGCCAATAGGATTTTTCCTACCTTAATTCCAATTGGCTGATAGGATTCTATAAGCCAATCGGAATTTAAGGGACGCCATCTTGGATGATGTCACATAAAGGAACTTTCATTCTTCAGTCGCCGTCTGATGGAAGAGGATGCTCCGTGTCTGTTGTCTTCAAGATGGACCTGCTCCGCTCCGGATGGAAGAAGATAAAAGATGCTGCCTGGATGAAGACTTCTGCCGGTCTGGATGTCCTCTTCTGCCCAGATCGGATGAAGACTTCTGTCCCTCTGGACGTCCACTTGTGCCCAGCTGGGTGAAGATGGCTAAAGGTAAGGTGATCTTCAAGGGGGTAGTGTTAGGGTTTTTTAAGGGGGATTGGGTGGGTTTTAGAGTAGGGTTGGGTGTGTGGGTGGTGGGTTTTAATGTTGGGGGGATATTGTATTTTTTTTTACAGGTAAAAGAGCTGATTACTTTGGGGCAATGCCCCGCAAAAGGCCCTTTTAAGGGCTATTTGTAATTTAGTGTAGGGTAGGGAATTTTATTATTTTGGGGGGCTTTTTTATTTTATTAGGGGGATTAGATTAGGTGTAATTAGTTTAATTAGTTGTAATTCTTTTTTTATTTTCTGTAATTTAGTGGGGGGGGGGTTTGTACTTTAGTTTATTTAATTTAATGGTAGTTAATTGTAGGTAATTTATGTAATTAATTTAATGATAGTGTAGTGTTAGGTGTAATTGTAATTTAGGTTAGGATTTATTTTTCAAGGTAAATTTGTACTTATTTTAACTAGGATGTAATTAAATAGTTAATAACTATTTAATAACTATTCTACCTAGTTAAAATAAATACAAAGTTGCCTGTAAAATAAATATAAATCCTAAGCTAGCTAAAATGTAACTATTAGTTATATTGTAGCTAGCTTAGGGTTTATTTTATAGGTAAGTATTTAGTTTTAAATAGGAATAATTTAGTTAATTGTAGTAATTGTATTTATATTTTTTTAAATTATATTTAAATTAGGGGGGTGTTAGGGTTAGACTTAGGTTTAGGGGTTAATACATTTATTATAGTGGCGGCGACGTTGGCGGCAGAAGATTAGGGGTTAATAAATTTAATATAGTTGCTGCGACGTTGGGGGGGCAGTTTGGGGGTTAATAAATATAATGTAGGGTTCAGCGATGTTGGGGGCAGCATATTAGGGGTTAATAAGTATAATGTAGGTGGCAGCGGTGTCCTGAGCGGCAGATTAGGGGTTAATAATATAATATCGGTGGTGATGATGTCAGGGTCAGCAGATTATAGGTTAATAAGTGTAAGATTAGGCGTATTGAGACTCGGGGTTCATGTTAGAGTGTTAGGTGCAGACATAACTTTTATTTCCCCATAGGAAACAATGGGGCTGCGTTAGGAGCTGAAAACTGCTTTTTTTTCAGCAAACTCAGCCCCATTGTTTCCTATGGGGAAATCGTGCACAAGCACGTTTAGCCAGCTTACCACTACCGTAAGCAGCGCTGGTATTACAGTGAGATGTGGAGCTAAATTTTGCTCAACGCTCACTTTTCTGAGGCTAACGCCGGCTTGAAGAAAACTTGTAATACCAGCGTTGGCTTAAGTGAGTGGTGAGAAAAAAAGGCTCGTTAGCACCGCACAGCCTTACCGACAAAAACTTGTAATCTAGCCGACTAAGATTACAAAAAATAATAAATGAAATTATCCAAAATAATAAAAATTACACCTAATTTGATAGCCCTATAAAAACAAAAATGCCACCCCAAAATAAAAACACCAATATCCCTTAAAAGGGCCTTTTGTAATGCATTGCTCTAAGTTAAACAGCTCTTTTACCTTTAAAAATTACTAAGTCCCCCCTAAAAGTAAACCCCCCGAAATAAAAAAAAAACTAACTCTAAAAAATCCTAAACTACCTATTGCCCCTAAAGGGGCATTTGTATGGGCATTGCTTCCCATTAAAATAAAAAAAGCCCTATTCTAAAAAAAAAAAAAACACCCAGAAAAACATATTAACAGCCAATAGGTTTTAGGCAGCTCTCATTCTATTGGCTGATTTGAATTTTTCAGCCAATAGGAATGGAACAATACCCCAATATAAAAGGGGTACATTACATTCAAGCTTCAGTGTGCGGTGGTCGATCGCCTGAAGAGGACGTTCCGCACTGGATGTTGCCGCCGGTCCTGGACAGCTCCGCTGCGCACCGACACAGCTCCGCGCCACTGGTATGAAGATAGAAGATGCCCCCGCGATGGAGAAAGATGTCGCCGCCTAGATGAAGACTTCTCGCTGCCTGAATCAAGATGGATGTCCGGACTTCAGGAACTGTGAGTAGATTTCCTGGGGTTAGTGTTAAGTTTTTTTGGGGTTTTTTTTTTTTTTTTTTAGAATAGGGCTTTTTTTATTTTAATGGGCAGTAAAAAGAGCTAAATTACCTTTTAAGGACAATGCCCATACAAATGCCCCTTTAGGGGGAATGGGTAGCATAGTATTTTTTAGAGTTGAGTTTTTTAATTTTGAAGTGACTTGATTGGGTGGAGGGGTTTTTACTTTTAGGGGGGACTTAATAATTTTTAAAGGTAAAAGAGCTGTTTAACTTAGGGCAATGCCCTACAAAAGGCAATTTTAAGGGCTATTGGTAGTTTATTGTTAGGCTAGGGGGTGTTTTTATTTTGGGGTGTTTTTTTGTTTTTATAGGGCTATTAGATTAGGTGTAATTTTTATTATTTTGGATAATTTTGCTTATTATTTTTTGTAATCTTAGTGTTTTTTTTTATTTTCCATAATTTTAGCATTTTTATTTTTTGGTAATGTTAGATTTTATTTATTTTTTCATAGTGTTAGGTTTTTTTAATCTTGTAATTTAGGTTTTTTTATTTGTAGTTTATTTTATTTTCTTAAAAAAAAGTATTATGTTAGGTTTATTTATAGTTTAATCTTAGTTTTTTTTAATTCACAGGCAAGTTTTTATTTATTTTAAGATAGTTATATTGTAAATTTAATTTAAAGTTAGGGGAGTTTAGGTTAAGGGGTTAATAGTTTAATTTAGCGATTTGCGATGTGGGGGACAGACGGTTTAGAGGTTAATTGGTTTCAATTATTAGTAGCGATGTGGGGGGCAGTGGTTTAGGGGTTAATAACTTTAATTAGTTTCAGCAATGTTGGTGGGCGGTATATTAGGGGTTAATAACTTTAATGAGTGTTGGTGATGTCGGAAGTGGAGGAATAGGGGTATTTAGACTAGGGTTTTATGTTAGGGTGTAATGTTTTAACATAAGTTTCTTTTCCCTATAGACAACAATGGAGATTGTGTTACGGCGATTGCCATTCCACGTTTTTTTCTGACACTTTCTCCCCATTGATGTCTATGGGGGAAAGCATGCATGAGCACGTCAAGCCAGGCCTTGGGTTTTGTGCGGTATGGAGCTTAACGCACCATACCGCACAACAAAAGAAGGTAATGGGGCATATTTATCAAGCTCCGAACGGAGCTTGATGCCCGTGTTTCTGGTGAGTCTGCAGGCTCGCCAGAGACAGCAGTTATGAAGCAGCGGTCACAAAGACCTCTGCTCCATAACCTGTCTGCCTGCTCTGAGCAGGTGGACAGACATCGGTGGAAATCAACCCGATCGAGTATGATCGGGTTGATTGACACCCCCCTGCTGGCGGCCCATTGGCCTGAGTCTGCAGGGGGCGGCGTTGCACCAGCAGCTCTTGTGAGCTGCTGGTGCAATGCTGAATATGGCGAGCGTATTGCTCGCCATATTCAGCGAGGTCTGGCGGACCTGATCCGCACTGTCAGATCAGGTCCGACAGACCTTGATAAATTGGGGCCTTTGGCTTAAATTGTAATGGCAGCACTATGGAAAGTGCGCTAACGCTATTTTTTTGTGTGTTATTTACGCAACCGGTTAGCGCACAACTTGTAATCTTGGAGATAGAGAGTAATATTTCATTAATTAGCTTTATTTTCACTTTAATCCCATATGTTTTGTTTTTATGAATGTCTCTGAAAATCTGTATAAATATCCCTTTTAAAAGTCTACAGTAAACCTATGTCTAATTGATTTTAGTTTGTATTTTGTGTATTTAAACAGAACATTTTGATATTGCATTTACTAATGTGAGGGGTTTTACAAATCCAAATACTTTTCCTCTAATAAATTGCAATGGCTTAAAAAAGGAAGCCATAACTCACCAGAGCTGTCAATAAATGTTTTTGCTAGGATTAACTCTTACTAAGTTATAAATAAATTATATATGAAATACCAATTAACCCCAACATTTTTTTTTGGAAATGTACAGCCCAAGACTAAAAACAAAATGTATGCTTACCTGATAAAATATTTTCTTTTTGGAATGATGATGGTCCACAGTCCTCCATAACATATGGGATATATTTTCCGACACTAGGAGGAGGTCAAGAACCCATACAAGAGCTTTAAAACTGTCCCCCTCCCATCTCTCTCTTAGTTTAATGTATAGCCGAGTAGAGAATAGGAAAGAATGGTAGGAAAGGCAAACCATTGTTATTAAAACTGTTGTTAAAAAACTGAAACGGGCGGGGCCTGTGGACCGTCATCATTCTGAAGAAAACAATTTATCAGGTAAGCATAAATTTTGTTTTCTTTCGTAAAATGATGATGTCCACAGTCCTCCATAACATATTGGATTAAATGGACACTGAATCCACATTTTTTCTTTCGTGATTCAGATAGAGCATACAATTTTAAGTAACTTTCTAATTTACTCCTACTATCAAATTGTCTTCATTCTCTTGGTATCTTTATTTGAAAAGCAAGAATGTAAGTTTAGATGCCGGCCCATTTTTGGTAAACAACCTGGGTTCTTATTTAGCCGACACTTCGGCCTGAAGGACTTCCCTGCCAGAAGCTGCTTGTAATAAACTCTGAAAAAAAGTACGCCAATAAGACATATTAAAGTTTTGCAAATCTCCTCCAAAGAAGCATAATCATTCAAAAACCCAGGATTTTGCAATTTCTCTTGAAGAAAGACCTGTAATAAGAAAGGTGACCTTCCCACCATCAAGAAAATCTTGAATCCCTTTTAATGAGTTAAGAGGCGAACGCTACCTTAGGAGCTTTCTGCCCCTTACTAGATTAGTAGAGAGCAAAAAACAAACTAGACGTTTGTCTGAATTATTTTACTTGCTTGAAGATAGAACCTCAAAGCATTTACTACAATCAGAATATATAACATTCGCTACCCAGAGTTAGCAGGATCTGAACACACCATCTCTTGATTGGTAATTGCTTTAGGAAGAAAATCATATTTAGTACAAATTGTAGCCTTCACCTGAATCATGAGACATGTAGAATCACAAGACAAGGTTAACAATTTAGAAACTCTTAATGCTAAAGAGATTGTTCTAAAATGAGTACTTTCCTATATAATAGCCAATATCAATGAAAGGCAATGGTTCAAGAAGAGACGAACCTTGTAATATATAGAAAAGTAAGTTCAGATTCCAGGGTGGAGAAATAGGTTCCATCAGTGGCATCATTCTAACAAACACCTGAATAAAAGTCTGAACCTAAGGAAGTTTAGCCAACTTCCTATGAAAAAAAGAGATAAGGCAGAAAATAGTGGACAAACCCTTGTGAAGGGCATCCTGGAAAAACTGAAGGATTCTAGGAATTTTAAAGGATACCAAAAACCCTCTGGAAGAACACCACTAAAAATATGTCTTCCAGTCTTTTGTTACATCTCTTGTGTTACAGGCTTTCTGACATGCATCAAAAATTCAATGACCAAATCAAATAAATCTTTATGTTCCAATACTAGGCATTCAAACTGCATTAAAATAGAGATTTGAGATCTTGCTAGAAAAGAAAACCTTAAGACAACAGATTCTCAGAGGGAACAAAAACATGGAAAGCAAAAGGACATCTGCACTATGTCCATGTACCAAGTCCTGAGGCGCCAGGCTGAAGCATCTAATATTACTGATGTTGATTCCTGTTTGATCCAAGAAATGACATTCAGGGGCCGATTTATCAAGTTCCATATGGAACTTGATGCCCCTGTTTCTGTGAGAGCCTTTAAAGACCGCTGCTCCATAACTTGTCCACCTGCTTTAAGGCCAGGGACAGAAATCAACCTGATTGAATACGATCGGGTTGATTGACACCCCCTGCTAGCGGCCGCGAATCTGCAGGGGGCGGAATTACACCAGCAGTTCACTAGAACTGCAGGTGCAATGATAAATGCCAACAGCGTATGCTGTCGGCAATTATCGATGTGCAGCGGACATGATACGCTACATCTATGATAAATCTACCCCTTGGAATAAAAACAAACTAAGGAAATAGGTATGTTAGATGAAAGTCCCATGGACATAACAAGGTGACTAATATGTGAGCCTTTGGATCCTTTGATCTTGCACAATAGCTTGGAAGTGTGAGATTTAAATGAGAGGCCATTAGATATATGTCCTGTAAGCCCATTGGATCAATAAGTGATCAAAAATGTCCTATGGAGAGACCATTCTCTGAAATAGACCGATCAACTTCTGGAATGGTCCACTTCCCAGTTGTTAACACATGGAGGCCCATTTATCAAGATCCGAATGGAGCTTGAGGGCTCGTTTTTCTACTACTACTAATACTACTTGTACTACAATAAGTATAATCAGTATAATAAGAGAAAACAGAAAGATATTTAATCTCACAAGTCTTGCACATATATGCCTATAAACTCAGCAGCTCATCTGATATAGAGTTATCTTCTTTACAGTGAGGTCCCTCCCCAGGGTGTCTGAAAAAATTGTAAGCGTAGACAAGCGCACGATAGGCACTCCTAGTGTAGTATATCTCACAATGATGCACTTCTAAAAGTAAAAAAGAAGAAATATCCACACTCACTTGATTCCACCTCATCCACTATGAGGTATTTATACAGCCCAGTGTTTATAGATGTTGTCTCCTTAGTGTCAGCCCTCAAGCGTCCTCCAGTGAACCCAGTTCTCCCTGGATCTCTCTGTGTGGTTGTAGTGATCCTGGAACCGGCTGCAGATCATTCACTCCCAAGGGTAAAAGTGAGGGGAACGCTGCTGATATTATGAGGGTGCAGGGGCTAATAATGACACTAAGTAGATGTATTAAAAAATGGATACACTCTCCACTCATGGAGGTACACTCTAAAATCAAGTGGTTCAAAGAAATTGAAATAAGGAGCACCAGCCAAACAGACACAGAGTCCGTTTATTGACCCCATAGGCTGTAAGTTATTTTGCTTCATGTATATAAATTTGTAGGTATCTAGAGCGTGAGGGCACCAACACTTAATGCACTTAAATTGTGCAACAGCTGATGCACTATTTCGCTCTGTGTTAGACTTGGTAAGTTGTGAAGTGTGGCGAGGCGTTTCACAACACCATTTGTTGCTTCTTCAGAAGAAACCGCCATCCCCCCACCACAATAACTAAATAAAATGTATTAACCCCTAATCCGCCAACCCCCCCATAATAAAGTTATTAACCCCTAATCCGCCATTCACCCACATCGCAATCTAACTAAAAAGGTAATTAACCCTGTAGCGGAGGGCACTATTAAAATACTCCCAATAACCGGACGGAACACAGTTTGGGAGTCAATAACTCACGACCCAGCCAGTTTTCAGGTTTAAAACAGAATGACATTTATTAAAAGGCTATGCCTAGTATTTATGCAGATCTGACCCCAGCTGGGGGGTTGAAAGAATCTTGTACATTAGATAGAGAGCAAACGCCCTTTGACATGCCACAATAGAATTACCTTACTTAGCAGATAACAACTTAAACACAAGACACACATTTGGCTTTTCTTATCACCTAGGCGTCTGCTCTCTGAAGGTGATTTAACAATAGAATGTTTATCACTAACTTTAATGACAGTACACAATAGCTGAGGCTAGTAACCTTGTCGTTAGAGAATTGCTTCTTAAAGCTGAACACAGTTAACTCTTTAGCTCTGACCGAAGGGTCTGTCACATATACATAGCATACAATACAGCCTATGGACAACCTTTCTTACATTATAGTCCATAAGTGGCTAGGTTTGCCACAATGCTCCCCCAGAACCAAGCCGGCATACACAGTCTGATCCCAACGGATCGGCTTGGGGATGTCCGGGGAAGTACTCACAGATCACTTTTCAAGTTCAGTTTGTCTGGACAACCCGTCGGCGTTACCGTTTTGTTTCCCTGGGCGGTAATGGATTGTAAAGTCGAAGGGCTGCAGCGCCAAACTCCAGCGCAGCAGCCTGGCATTGTCCCCGGCCACATGGTTCAGCCACACCAACGGGTTGTGATCTGTGAGTAAGGAAAAAGGTTGTCCATACAGGTACGGCTGCAAATTTTTGAGGGCCCACACCATGGCCAGGCATTCTTTTTCGATGGCGGCGTAGCTTACTTCACGGGGCAACAACTTTCAGCTCAAGTAAGCTACGGGGTGTTCTCCGCCATCTGCTCCAACTTGGCTCAGCACTGACCCCACTCCAAACATCGAAGCATCTGTGTGAACAAGAAATCTTTTAGTGGGATCGGGTGCAGCAAGTACAGGCGCAGTCTTTAGTTGTTGGGTCACCTCTGCGGTAAACTGGGTGCCCCTATCCGATATTATCTCCTGGGGGAACCCTACCCGGGAAAATATTTTTTTTTTTTAAGGCTTCAGCTACCGTCTCTGCATGGATGTTGGAGAGAGCAATGGCCTCGGGGTACCTAGTGGCGTAGTCCACCACGGATAAAATGTACCTCTTCCCGGAGGGACTGGGCTTGGGTAGTCACAGGGTTAACATCAGCGGAACCCATGGGAGCATAGACAGAAACAAGGGGGGCCAAGTCATTTCCAAGGAGAACATCAGCAGGTAAGTCCTTCTTGACCCCCACATTCACAGGTCTAGCGCCCACTCCCCAATCCAAATGTACCCTGGCAACAGGTAGGCGGAACACAGTGCCCCCTGCAGCCACAGTGTCTCCAGTGTGCTGTTTTTCAGACACCAAGTTCTTTTGAAGCAAGGTCATGGTAGCACCAGTATCCCGTAGACCACTGACCTCCTTCCCATTCACTTTAACCAGTTGCCGGTTATTCCGGTGGGCAGCTTGCACGGGGTCTGCTTCATGTAGGCTGCCCCAGTATTCTGGCGCCTCTACGTAGTGGGCCGCAGGCTGAGGATTATGTGGGATTCCGCCGGCGGGTCTTCTCCAGGACTGTGCTTGGTTCGCTGCGTTTAAGGGACACTCTGGTCTTTTGTGCCCTAGTTGCTTACATCCAAAGCACCGAATAGGTTATGAGTAGCCGTGCGAATTGAACCGGGCTCTCTGAGGGTAGTTCGTGGCCGGAGGCCGTGTGGTATATCGGTGCACCGGGGGTTGGTAACTGGCAGCTGCTGGGGTGACTGGGGCTCTGTACTCCACTCTAGCAGTGGGCAATCAGTATACTGCTCCCCCTGCCACTTGTAACGCCACGGATCCGCCAGTGTGTGCTGTATCCGGCACCAAATGGGGAGCTATCAGGGTTAAAGTAGCTCCCGAATCCCGAAGTCCCTGGACCTCCTTCTCCTCTACGGTCACCAGCTGGCGGTGAGGTTGCCGGTTATCGGTGGCCTGGACCGACATCACCTCATGCAGAATTCCCAGGAGTTCCTCGGCTTGGGTGCTCAACACCTCATGAGCGGCTGGCTCCGTTTGGTAATGGTGAGCAGCCGCCCTTGGGGCCAGGTTCTGTCTGACCAGGTTCCAAGCTTGTCTGCTCCGATTTTGGGTGCACTCACGTGCCATATGTCCCCACTGCTTGCAGGTGTGGCATTGTATATTCACCCGTCCATTGTATCGTGAGGGGGGTGGTGGATTCCCTGGGGCTGGGCGAAAAGGTGCCGCTGTGGGGTTGTTAGGCTGCAGAGGACTGGGCTGTCCCGTGGGTCGAGTGTACGTCTTAGGCAGTAGTCCATGGTGCCTCCTGGCATCAAAATGCTGGTCTGCTAATCTGGCTGTTTCGGTTAAGGTGAGGGGTTTTCGATCTCTCACCCATTCTTGGGTTTCTGGGGACAAGCCGTTAAAGAATTGCTCCAACAGCATCAGTTGTCGCAATTCTTCCATGGTGGTAGCTTGGCTGGCCTGTATCCACCCTTGAGATGCTTGATCCAGCTTGTGGGCCCACTCTGCATGTGAATCTCTTTCTGGCTTGCGCAGGCCTCTAAACTTGCGCCGGTATGCCTCTGGGGTAATGGCATATCTTTCCAAGATCGCTCTCTTCACTTTAGCGTAATCCTTGCTGTCCTCCCTGGGTACAGCGCGATACGCTTCCGCTGCCCTACCGGCTAGCTTGCCTGCTAGCACCGGCACCCATACGGACTGCTCCAAATCATGTAACTCGCACAGTCTCTCAAAATCCTGTAAATACCCATCAATCTCATCCTTCTCCTCACAAAACATTTTAAAGGCATGGTATGGGATTTTGGGTCTTACTGGGTTGCTGAGTGCTTCCGAAATGGATTCTGCTCGGGGGGATGTATTCCGCGGACTGTGTGCCATCACGTACTCCTGCACATCTGCCATTACCACGGATAGCATGTCCCGTGGTACAGGTTGGGGTAAAAATTCCAGCCTGGTCCTCATTTCCCTCTGGTATAGGGTCTCCTCCATGGCTGCTGGAGGCGTAGCGCTGCGAGCTCTGTCTCCCTCCATCAGCTTGGCAATTAATATAGCCTTGGGTTTGCTGCTGGCTATCTTTCCCCTGGCTTCTAGCAGTTCCTTTAACGTTTGTCTCTTTAGCTTAGAATAATCCGTCTCCATTCACTTCGGTAGTCGGTTCTTTCGCTGTATTCTGCTTTGCCATTCCCTTTTCTTATTCGGCAGTTACAATTGCACGAATTGCGCTTTTCTGCTGTAAGGTCGGATACCAACGCTTGCCACCAATTGTAGCGGAGGGCACTATTAAAATACTCCCAATAACCGGACGGAACACAGTTTGGGAGTCAATAACTCACGACTCAGCCAGTTTTCAGGTTTAAAACAGAATGACATTTATTAAAAGGCTATGCCTAGTATTTATGCAGATCTGATCCCAGCTGGGGGGTTGAAAGAATCTTGTACATTAGATAGAGAGCAAACGCCCTTTGACATGCCACAATAGAACCTTACTTAGCAGATAACAACTTAAACACAAGACACACTTGGCTTTTCTTATCACCTAGGCGTCTGCTCTCTGAAGGTGATTTAACAATAGAATGTTTATCACTAACTTTAATGACAGTACACAATAGCTGAGGCTAGTAACCTTGTCGTTAGAGAATAGCTACTTAAAGCTGAACACAGTTAACTCTTTAGTTCTGACCGAAGGGTCTGTCACATATACATAGCATACAATACAGCCTATGGACAACCTTTCTTACATTATAGTCCAGAAGTCGCTAGGTTTGCCACAAACCCCATATTTGCCATTCACCCACAATGCAAATAAGCTAATTAAAGTATTAACCTCTAAACTGCCAACCCGAAACAATGCCAACTACCTAATTCCTAATTACACTATTAACCTCTAAACCGCCAACCCCCACAATACCAACAACCTAATTACACTATTAACCCCTAAACCACCATCCCCCCACAACGAATATCAATCTAATCACTAAGTCCCCTAATCTAACACCCCCTAACTTAACCCAAAATAAACTAACATTAACGAAAATAAAAAAAGACTATCTCCCTAAAAAATAATTATTAAAAAAAAATATCCTAACTTCCTAATAAAATAAAAAACTATTTTTACAGTAAAAATAAAAAAAAAGATTATATAAAAATAAAAAAAAGATTATATAAAAAAAAATAATCTTATATTACCAAAAATAAAAAAAATCTAAGATTACAAAAAATAATAAACCAAATTATCCAAAATAAAATAAAAAATAAAAAAAAATATTGGCTAATTTGAACAGCCAATAGGATTTAAGCAGCTCTCATCCTATTGGCTGATTTTAAAATTTCGGCCTATAGGAATTCAAGGTACTCCAATATAAAACGGGTACCTTGCATTCAATCTTCAGTGTGCAACGGAGATTGCATGAAGAGGATCCGCCACGCTGGATATCTCCTTGGCCGCCGTTCCTGCTCAGTGGCCGCCGTTCCTGATATGCACCGGCTTCGCTCCAGATGAATAAAGAAGATGTCCACACACTGGATGAAGATAGAGCCGCCTGGAAGAAGACCTACAACGCGGGACTTCAGGAATGGTGGCTACCTATTTTGGGGTTAGAATTAGTTTTTGTTTTTGTTTTTTTGGGGCGTTTTTGTTTTTAGATTAGGCCTTTTTTATTTGAATGGGCAGCAAAAGAGCTGATTGCCCTTGGCAATGCACATATAAATGCCCCTTTAGGGGCAATGGGTAGCTTAGGTTATTTTAGAGTTAGGTTTTTTTCTATTGGGTGGTTGGATGGGTGGGGGGTTTACTTTTAGGGGGTAATTTGTACTTTATTTAGGTAAAAAAGCTGATCGCTTTAGGGCAATACCCTACAAAAGGCCCTTTTAAAGGGACATTAAACCCAAAATTTTTTCTTTCATGATTCATATAGAGAATACCATTTTAAACAATTTTCTAATTTACTTCTATTATCTAATTTGCTTCATTTTCTTGATATTCTTTCCTGAAAAGCATATCTAGATAGGTTCAGTAGCTTCTGATTGGATGGCTGCACATAGATGCCTCATGTGATTGGCTCACCCATGTGTACTGCTATTTCTTTAACAAAAGATATCTAAAGAATGAAGCAAATTAGATAAAAGAAGTAAATTGGAATGTTGTTTAAAATTGTTTTTTCTATCTGAATCATGAAATAATTATTTTGGGTTTAATGTCCCTTTAAGTGCTATTGGAAATTTAGTGTAAGATTAGGGGGTGTTTTTATTTTGGGGTGGCTTTTTTGTTTTTATAGGGGTATTAGATTAGGTTTACATTTTTTTATTTTGGATAATTTAGTTTATTATTTTTTGTAATCTTAGATTTTTTTTATATTTTATAATATTAAATTTTCTTTTTTTTAATGTAATCTTAGGTTTCTTTTTTTATTTTTACTGTAATGTTAGTTTTTTTTATTTTAATAGTAGGTTATGATATTTTTATTTTGCTAAATATTTTTTTTTAGGTAGTCTTTTCCCTTTTCTGTAATGGTAGTTTATTTGGGTTTATTTTTGGGAGGCGGGTTAGACTTTTACGTGCGATACAACATTTTTATGTTTTTTTTATGCGCCGGCAAATCATAAACTGCTGTAAGTCACTGGCAACTCCAGAAATGTGTATTTCAGCACATTTCTGAACATCTCCAGTTTATCTGATTTACGGCAGTTTATCATCTGACGGCGCCGTATATATGTGATTCACCCGATATGCGAGGTGAACTTACAGGCGGCGTGGGTTTCGGCAGTTGTGCTGAAATCTACGCCATATATGTAATCTCACCCTATACTTCAGGTCTCGTCATGCTAAATACTCTAGCACTATTTTGTATTGATCTGAAGTGCCCAAATAACTTTCAGCTTGTAATATGATCGATATATAGAGTGGTGGCAATCTCCATTGAAAGTATAGGGCATGCTAAAGCAAAGTTGGCTAATCAAAACCTTCTTCGGTATTTGTGTTTTATGTTATGTTATATCAATTTGTGTGTGGTTTATTGATTTATTGGTTTATTGGTTTATTATTGGTGAAAACTGAGGATGCATAAAGCCAAGACATTTGCATAGAACATACAAAATGATCAATACTGTAGTAGCTCTCCCACATAATAATATAATTGAATTCAGCTGTGTATGTTAAGAAGGAGATGATAACTACGTATTATTTAAAACAGCAACTCAATTAAAATAAATGGATAAATATAAACAATGTATAACAATGTAAAAATCCAAATACAAAGTCCCCCTCCCCCCACCACCAAAAAAAGAAGCATATTTGTATTTTCTAATATCATTATGAGATTCCTGTAACCGGTGATAAAAGGCAACAAGTACTGTAGCAAAAATAATAATATATCATTACAATATTATAATCACGTTTTACATTATTCATAATGCCCTTTGCCACAAATTATTAACCCCTTTTTAATCATTGCTACACTCGATACTTTAAATGTGACCTTGTTCTCTAAGACGCATTCAGTCCTTTGTTATAACTTTTAATTGGGTGTATTATGCAGCTATTAAAGCATTTAAAAATGTAAGTAAATCAGTGTTTTTCATTATTGAAAATAACTTTAAATACATGAAATACACATCTAAGAAAAGATTCCCTTAGGCAGCCATTTCCAGCGAACAGAGATACATATAACCACTTCTAAGCTTTCTCGTAGATTGCTGCTTTAGCAATTTACCATATTAAAGCGTATGCTCATTTTAAAACATTTACAAATCCATACGTTTAATTTTCAAGGGAATTAGATCAATACTACAAAACTCATTACTTGGAAATCATGTTTTATATTGCACAGTTCCTCAGGGGCTATCCAGCAGAACAAGGTGATTGTCAGGGAGGGTATCTGGAAGGCAAGAAAAAGTAGGTGTGAAAAAACTAACAGGTTATTAGTAGTGTTATAGGTGTTGTGCAATACACAGGGCTAAGGATCAGAAAAAGCAAGTAGCTGAGCAGATAACAACAGTAGGTAAATTGGACAGCAGGCCATTAAGGTCTCCTAAAGGTCAGCAGGTCAACAGGTACTATAGATAGGTAACAAGTTGGCAGGTACTATAGAAAAGTAGCTGGTCAAACAGGTACTATAGATAGGTAACTGGTCAGCAGGTACTATAGATAGCTAACTGGTCAGCAGGTACTATAGATAGCTAACTGGTCAGCAGGTACTATAGATAAGTAACTCGTCAACAGGTACTATAGATAGCTAACTGGTTAGCAGGTACTATAGATAAGTAACTGGTCAGCAGGTACTATAGATAGCTAACTGGTTAGCAGGTACTATAGATAAGTAACTGGTCAACAGGTACTATAGATAGGTAACTGGTCAACAGGTACTATAGATAGGTAACTGCTCAACAGGTACTATAGATAAGTAACTGGTCAGCAGGTTCTATAGATAGGTAACAGGTTAGCAGGTTCTATAGATAGGTAACTGGTCAACAGGTACTATAGATAGGTAACTGGCCAGCAGGTACTATAGACAGGTAACAGGTTTGCAGGAAATATAGATATGTAACTGGTCAACAGGTACTATAGATAGGTAACTTGTAAGCTGGCACTATAGATAGGTAACTGATCAGCAGGTACTATAGATAGCTAACTGGTCAGCAGGTACTATAGATAGGTAACTGGTAAGCAGGTACTATAGAGAGGTAACTGGTCAGTGGGTACCATAGATAGGTAACTGGTCAGCGGGTACTATAGATAGGTAACTGGTCACCAGGTTCTATAGATAGGTAACAGGTTAGCAGGTACTATAGATAGGTAACTGGTCAGCAGGTACTATAGATAGGTAACTGGTAAGCTGGCACTATAGATAGCTTACTGATCAGCAGGTACTATAGATAGCTAACTGGTCAGCAGGTACTATAGATAGGTAACTGGTCAGCAGGTACTATAGATAGCTAACTGATCAGCAGGTACTATAGATAGCTAACTGGTCAGCGGGTACTATAGATAGGTAACTGGTCAGTGGGTACTATAGATAGGTAACTGGTCACCAGGTTCTATAGATAAGTAACTGGTCAACAGGTACTATAGATAAGTAACTGGTCAGCAGGTTCTATAGATAGGTAACAGGTTAGCAGGTACTATAAATAGCTAAGTGGTCAGCAGGTACTATAGATAGGTAACTGGTAAGCTGGCACTATAGATAGCTAACTGATCAGCAGGTACTATAGATAGCTAACTGGTAAGCAGGTACTATAGATAGGTAATGTCATGAGATGCAGGACACAGCAGAGAGGGTACAACACTATTTTATTGATAAGCAAGGAAATATACATCTGGTACCATTGGTCTCACTTAACAACTGCGACATAGACAATAACGGACTTAAGCCCCGGCCCATCCGGTGACGTCACTTCCCACTCTCATCACATCTTCCCCCTTTTCAAAGGACAAAGTATAAAAAAAAATTTCATTTGAATACAACAAATAACAAGGTATACAAGAATCATACAACAATTTTGTATAGTATATAACAAATAACAGGTTAAAGAGAATATCTGTATAAACAACATAAATTACATCCTGACTTGAACATCGGGGTAGACTACCCTAGTCCACAGTGACCATGGGATTATTCTGCCAATGCTTCCGGTCACTGTTCTAACTAGTGCTAATCCCGATATCGGGCTGGAAGTTTCACCACTCTTCCGCTTGATGTAATTCTACATGAACTGTCCTCTGATACAGAAGAAGGTGATTGAGAGTCTGCTGGAGGCAAAGACGTATCCCTGCTGTGATCTTGCTGAGGGGAAGGCACCCCTCTCAAAACAGGGGATCCCACCGGACGTGGTACAGAGGCATCCAACTCCAAACTCTCAGGTACAGGCTGAAGATGTTTTCGATTTCAACATGTGACTGTCCCTCCATCAGTAAGGACTACATAAGACCTTGGTTCTGGAGAGCGTCTTCCATTTCTTCTCATCATCCAGTTTAATTCTGACACTTTGCCCCACATTCAGCTCCTGCAAGGGCTTCACAGAGTGTCTCCTGTCGTAGAAGAATTGATAACCCCTTTTTGCCTCTTCATCCTTCCTAAGGACCTCGTCCCGAGGAATAGAGCCAGTTGGCTGGAAGATACCCACATAGGGTAAGGTGGTGCGAATCTGACATCCTAGCATTAGCTGTGCCAGGTTAAACCCTGTGGCTTAAATGGGAGTCACTCTATAGGACAAGAGTGCCAGGTACGGCTCAGATTGCTTCAAAATGAACTTTGTTGTTTGAACTGCCCTTTCAGCTATTCCATTGGCCTGCGGGTAATGTGGACTTGACGTGGAATTTACAAAATAATATTTTCTGCTGAAAGAACTGAACTCTGTGGAAGCAAACTCCATGCCGTTATCACTCACCAACTACATTGGTATGCCCCACCAGGCGAACAGGCTCTTGAGACGAATGATAACGGCTTGACTTATGATCTCATTCAGGGGTGCAATCTCCAAATACCTGGAATAGTAGTCAATCACGACTAGGTACTATCCCAGGTGAAGTTTGCACACATCAGCAGCTATTTTCTGCCACGGGCCTGCAGGCAGCGGAGTAGAAATCAAGGGCTCCCTTCTCTGAGTAGGCCGGCATTCCTGGCAAAAGGCACATTTTGACACATGACCATACTGCCGTAGCTGCCCTTTATCTGCACTTTGTAATGCCTAAGTGGCCATCATGAATCCTGTTTAACATCTCCTGCCGCATGCTAACAGGAATAACAATGCGGTCCTGGAACAGCACCAACCCATCCAGCTCCATGAGCTGCAACCTTTCTAACTGGTAAGAACTTAAAGAAATCCTGGCTGCCCGACTCTCGGGCCAACCTTCTTTTATGTACTTTATAACTTCTTGAAGGTCTGTATCTAAATATCTTTCTTTTCTTATTTGTTCTAGCTTCCCTGAAGAAATGGATTTGGAGGCCAGAACTGAATCTACATATACCTTCACATTTGATTCCGTTGAAGATTCTTCAGCAGCAGCCAGCGGGAGCATGGAAAGTGTATCTGCCACAACTAGTTGTTTCCCTGGCACATGCACTGCCTGAACGTTGAACCTGAGCAGCCTCATTAGAAGTCTCTGGCATCTTAGGGGTGTTTGGTCAATATCATAGGAGTTGATTAGAGGGACTAGCGGTTTATGGTCAGTCTCCAGACTAAATTTCTCTAAACCCACTAGGTAACGCTGAAAGCGCTCACAGGCCCAAACTGCAGCCAGACACTCTTTCTCAATTTGGGCGTATTTCGACTCAGCAGCCATCAGTGTACGGGAACAGTAGGCGATGGGCTGTAGTTTGTTCTCATTCATCTATGGAGGTTGATAGATGAAACTGTTGTTCGATAATCAATGGATGTGGCTGCATTCTCCTCACATAAAGATGTCACAAAATCTGGATATAGGAGAAGAACAAGAGAGGCGCCTGTGTGTACCGGTAATGGTATATGGTAACTTTCACAATAAATGATCCCTAGTCAGGGTACTCACATTTGTGAAGAGCACTCAGACAGTGCTATTAGGCACAGGCTGGATATTTGACAGCAACTCAGCTCACTGATCAGCCTAGATCCAGGAACAGGAAGGCATCAAATCTGGAGAGAGAAATCAGACAAGGTGCCTGTGTGTACCAGTAATAAGACCGGGTAATGTCAGTGAATAAATCCCTAGTCAGGGTACTCATATTTGTGAAGAGCACACAGATAGTGCTATCAGAAGCAGGCTGGATATTTTACAGCAACCCAGCTCACTGAATAGACCGGTGGCAGGAACACTGGAACACAGGAAAACAGAAGTACTGGATATCAACTGACTGCAGACAAACAATCTATAAACGTTAGGAAATCATTGGCAGATTAAACTGAGGAAAAATAATAACTTACAGTGTCTTATTTTCATAAACAATATTTTCAGGAAATGAGTCGACTCTGACATCTCAGTTTCCACTTTCTAGCTGTTCTTGTTGTTATAAAACAGATATACGCATCTTCAGACCAATACAACAGATATACGCATCTTCAAACCAATACAACAGATATATGCATCTTCAGACCAATACAACAGATATACGCATCTTCAGACCAATGCAACAGATATACGCATCTTCAGACCAATACAACAGATATACGCATCTTCAGACCAATACAACAGATACACGCATCTTCAGACCAATACAACAGATATACGCATCTTCAGACCAATACAACAGTTATACGCATCTTCAGACCAATACAACAGATATACGCATCTTCAGACCAGTACAACAGTTATACGCATCTTCAGACTAATACAACAGATAACGCATCTTCATACCAATACAACAGATATACGCATCTTCAGACCAATACAACAGATATATGCATCTTCAGACCAATACAACAGTTATACGCATCTTCAGACCAATACAACAGATATACGCATCTTTGGACCAATACAACAGATATACGCATCTTCAGACCAATGTGTCCCTATATCCATGTCCCTATACTTCTTTCCCTATCCCTCTGTCCCTATCCCTCAGTCCCTATCCCTCTGTTCCTATACCTAAGTCCCTATTCCTCTATCCCTATTCCTCTATCCATCTGTCCCTATCCCTCTATCCCTCTGTCCCTCTATCCCTATCCCTCTAACCCTGTCCCTATCCCTCTGTCCCTCTATCCCTATCCCTCTAACCCTGTCCCTATCCCTCTATCCCTCTGTCCCTCTATCCCTATCCCTCTAACCCTGTCCCTATCCCTCTGTCCCTATCCCTATGTCCCTATATCCCTTTCCCTCTAACCCTGGCCCTATCCCTCTGTCCCTATCCCTATGTCCCTCTATCCCTATCCCTCTAACCCTGTCTCTATCTCTCTGTCCCTATCCCTCTTTCCCTCTATCCCTATTCCTCTATCCCTATTCCTCTATCCATCTGTCCCTATCCCTCTGTCCCTCTATTCCTATCCCTCTAACCCTGTCTCTATCCCTGTCCCTATGTCCCTATCCCTTTGTCCCTATCCCTCTGTCCCTATCTCTCTGACCCTATCCCTCTGTACCTATCCCTCTGTCCCTAATACTCTGTCCCTCTATCCCTATCCCTCTAACCCTGTCTCTATCCCTCTATCCCTGTCCCTCTGTCCCTATCCCTATGTCCCTATCCCTTTGTCCCTATCCCTCTATCCCTATCCCTATGTCCCTATCCATCTATACCTCTGTCTCTATCCCTCTATCCCTCTGTTCCTATTCCCCCTCAAACAGCTCTCTAACCCCCCTCTAACTATTGCCACCATCATAGGTACTGGCAGCTGCTTGCCAGTACCCATAACCCCCCTTTATATTATTATTATTTTTTTAAAATTCTGTAGTGTAGTAGTCCCACCACCTCCCCCCCTCCCACGATCTCCATTTAGCCCCCCCCACCCCAAACCCCTTTTCTGTAGTGTAGCTGCCCCATCCCTCCCTGTTCCTTTAATTTCTGTAGTGTAGGGCCCTCCCACTTGCTCCCCCCTCCACTGCTGACCCGCCACCTCCCACCGGCACCAGCAGAAGATCATTACAGACGTGACACTCACAGTGTTACCTTCTGTAACGATCAGGCATCTGCCCTCATATGGAGGCGGAGCACCGATCGCACTCCGACTCCATATGCGGCAGATGCCTGAAACTTCAGGAGCTTCCTGAAGTTGTCTTGCACTGCAGGGATTTGGCTGTGCGCACAACCTACGACTGCGAGGAACGCATTACAAACACGATTATAGTATAGATTAGTGTTACTACTTTTTAAATATAAGCTGCACCAGACTATTGCTTCTTAACGCACTCTGCCACCTGTTATGCAGTGTATCTTAATCCCCCTATAAATTTTAGACCAGAGAGATTGACAACCCCTGCTCACGCACAGGCAATTGCTGGCGTTGCACACTAGCTGTAGTGTACAATGATAAATATAGGGGCGTGATGCTGGGTGGACAGAGGCAAAGATGTATGGCCCTGTCCGCCGTACTTTGTTAAATCTGGCCCAAAGAACATTCTTCCTTCTACAAAACAGTATATTATGGGGCATATTTATCAAAGTGCTAGTGGACATAATGCAATGTAGAGTATTATGTCCGCTGCACATCGATAAATGCCAACAGCATACGCTGTCAGCATTTATCATTGCACAAGCAGTTCACCAGGGCTGCTTGTGCAATACCGCCCCCTGCAGATTTGCGGCCACTAGCAGGGGGTGTCAATCAACCCGATCGTTGTTCACATTTCTGTTTTACTATGGTAAAATAATCTCACTGGATAAAATAGACGTGTCTCCAGGAGCGCTATAGAGAAGTGTTTGGGATTTTTATATATTTATTTATAAACTTATTTCCAAATTCTCAGTTCCACTAATCTCCTGATTCAGTTTGAATCTCTTTGTGCAGTTGCTTCAGGGTTCTTATTCTTCTGGCATTTTCACTCAGGTGATGTACAAAGAGGTACCTGAAAGTATGGTTATTTTAATGTCTTCTATGTTCTCCAAGTGTTTTCTTTATTTATTTGAATACAATTAAATAATTATATCTACATACTCGGTTGTGTAGTGGGGGTGCCTGACCCCTCCATGCCTACTTGGTCATGAGAATTATATGAGACAAATACAAGCTACAATGTTGTGTTGTAGGGTACAGGGCAGCATATTCCCAATGTCTAGAGCAGCACAAAAAGTAAATAGACCATTAATGATACACTACATGCAAAAAGAAATCCACTTCAATTTGAAGCCTTCTAAAAGTTTTAACTATAGGAAGGGAGAAGACAGTTCGCTTAGTTCTAATATTTCCTTGGAGTCTCTTGTTATTATATTTAAAGCAGGGATGGCCAACGGGCTGCCCAAGGGCTATATGTAGTTCCGAGAAAAAAACAGAGATAAAAATATGTGCTATGGTTTTTGGGGCCCCAGGAAAAAGCAGAGCTAAAAATATGTGCTATGGTTTTTGGGGCCCCAGGAAAAAGCAGAGCTAAAAATATGTGCTATGGTTTTTGGGGCCCCAGGAAAAAGCATAGCTAAAAATATGTGCTATGAGGTTTGGGGACCCAGGAAAAAGCAGAGCTAAAAATATGTGCTATGGGGTTTGGGGCCCCAGAAAAAAGCAGAGCTAAAAATATGTGCTATGGGGTTTGGGGCCCCAGGAAAAAGCAGAGCTAAAAATTTTTGATTTGGGAACTTCTGCTACGCAGGCAAACAAGGTGGGCACAACTCAAAGGAGCCATCTGGTGGGGACAACAGCTAATAAAAGGTACCCTGCAATATCACCTAAATCTGGCACCCTCTACAACTAGTCATGTTTAGGAAATATATTGTTACTTCTGCTAAAGGCTTCTATAATATTGATCTGCGACCTGCATGTTTTGGGCAGTTTGCCATCACTGTTTTATAGTATTTGGACATATGACCTAATAAATCTTCTGTGCTATTGCTGTATCCCGTATGTTTATACCATCTGAGGCAGCAGCTGTTTGCTTCAAATTCTGCATTACATTTTTATAATAGCTTTCCTAATGATGTCCACAGCAAAAAATCCCTGGCATAATATAGAAGGATTGACAACCCGTTTAGAAATATTTTCTTCAATAATAATTGTTTGGACATTGACACATAGTACGAATAATAAAATGTAATTTTCCACATGTTGTCGGCCTCACTTAACCCTTGGTCTGACTTGCCCAGGTTATATGATCTCTGCTCTATAGCTGATGCCAGCCTAATTAAAACAGAACATATGTGTGTGAAACAAAACCAGTTACAGAAACACAGCATCTGATGTAAATACAATTCTATAGGAAAGTATATTTTTCATTCTTTCCATGGTGCACAGTGAAAGGGTTAAAACCTCATACAAGTTGTCTACTTGGCAACAGAAGAGAGTGCACCTCACAATGTCACTGTTACTGGGTTATGCTGTAATAAATCACAGACGCACCTAGAAAGAGAAACATTCATTAATAGTCTGTCAGGAAAAGACAATGAGCTTTTCAATTAATTTCTGCTTCAGGGACTTTTCAATACAAATCGATAATAAAAAAAGTCGTTACTGTTCTTAAAGCCCTGGATTTCTGCACAATAAGCGAATACAAAAATACATGAAATCAAAGCCTGGTTTCCCTGCTGTTACTTGATGTTGTTTGTAAACTTTTGGAAGAACAGAGTAAGGTATTTATTGACTTTTATTCTTTAGAAATACACTTTATATTGATTTTATTTGCATTATATTCACATTTCAAGTTTCCTTTTTCACTGAGCACCTCAAAGGAGATATGGAAATATATCATAAAACAGCAGCACCCAAGTGTTTCATTCTCAATCTGATTAGCTACCAGGATTGTATTTTTTAAAAATATTGTGATAATAATAATAAATAATGAAGACGTTTTTTTCTGGAAGTCAAGTGATTTCCATCTAGGTGCAAATTTGTGAGACTTCAATGAGTTTTTGATGACATAATGAACTTGTACACTGAACAATTAAGGCTAGATTATGAGTGGATCGCTATAGTTAGCGTTAACTATGATCACAAGATTGCTGTGTTTTTTTAAGCTCAAAATGGTGTGCTGTTTAAATTACCGCAATTTTTTTTACACCAACTCACAGTAATTTACACTCCTCATATTATCTATGGGAGGCGTTGAGCGGCAATTTCCGCTCGTATTACGAATTGAAAGTAAATGAAATTGCATTTGAGCTATCCATCTTCATCCCTGTGGCAGTCTTCTATCTTCATCCATTTTCTTTTCTTCTTATCTTAGGGTCTTCCATCCCCAACGTCCTCTTCATGCGGTCACCCTTTCATTTCTATTGGCTGATTTTCATTTTTTTAATTCAAATCAGCCAATAGAATGAAAGCTTTTGCTATTGGCTGATTTGAATTTGAAAATGAAAATGAGCCAATAGGAATGCAAGGGTACCCCTATATAAAGGAGGTACTTCACATTCAAAAATCAGTGTGTGGTGGCTGACCGCATAAAGAGAATGTTGGAAGATCTGAAGATAAGAAGAAAAGTAGATGGATGAAGATAGAAGACACCCTGATTGCATTTGTTATTTGCTGCTTTTTATATTGGCTGCCATTTTGACTCACCTGTCTCTCTCCTCGCCGGCTGCAGAGTGTTTAATGCTGCTCACTTCACCCAGGCTCCCTCTTATGGCCAAACTGGAGAACATAATCAGTGAGAGACAGGTTGCAGTCCCAGAATTATGATGTCATCACTTACAATTTAAAGTACCTCAGTTCAGTTTGCCTTTGCCCCAGTTGTCTCTGACTTCTCTATGAATTTCTGTTTTCCTGATTCTGTGTGCAACCTGGCTTGTTTGACGTTGCTTCTGGTTCCTGATACCTGACTCTGCTGATCTTTGTTTTCATGACTCCGGCTCGTCTGACTACTCAATTTGGCTCCTGACCCGGCTCATCTGACTACCAGTACTGGCTTTGACTCCTGGCTTGTCATTTGGCTTTTGGATTCTTTATTATTTAATAACGGTGTGATTAATATAGCAATTTAAGTCTCAGTCTTATTCCTGGTTCCCTGACATTACACAAGGGCCATGAATCCTGAGGGTGCTAATAATCCACCTTTACCCACCATCATTTCCAGGATTGAGGAACAGGATCACTGCATGAATCAATTTGTACTAGTCCTACAAACCCTTCTGGCTCGCACTGCACAGTTAGATCAGAGGGCCCCACAAGCTATTGCTGCTTCAGCTCCTGTTATCGCTGCTGCACCATGTCCTTCCAGGAGCATGGTTAGTTCTGCACCTCTACCTTAGCGATATGGAGGTGATCCTAACCAATGCAGAGGTTGTTTGAACCAGGTGGGCATTTACTTTGAGATGCTACCTCAGGTGTTTCCCTCTGACAGAGCTAAGGTGGGATTTCTCATCTCATTACTCTCTGACATGGCTCTTGCTTGGGCTAATCCCTTGTGGGAGACTAATAAACATGTGAAATATATAATTACCCTGAATTGTTGGCCTCCTTTCGAAGCGTTTTTGATGTCCCTACTTGCTCCTCCTCTGCTGCCAAATGTCTCATGTCTATTCAGGAAGGTACAAGATCTGTAGCCCAGTATGACATTGCAGCAGAGGTAGGTTGGAACAATGAAGCCCTTATTTACACCGTCTCTCATCAGCTTTCCTATCGGATTAAAGAATAAGTTTCATTCCGAGATTTCAGAGATAATCTTGAGGCCTTGGTGTCTTTTCTAAACCTAAATGACATTAGACTCAGAAAGAGTCCCTCTTTCAAGGAGCGCTTGCAGAAGCTTCCTGTCCAGTTGTCTCCTACGTTTTCGGTCCCACCCATGCCTCTCTTTCCTCCCATGGCTCCTGGTTCAGAGACACCAGGTACTGCTGAGCCTATGCAGTTGGGATTCACATGCCTCTCCGTGGCAGAGAGGGCCTTTAGGAGGAGGGAGGTGCTTTGCCTCTATTGTGGGCTACAAGGCCACTTTTAAAAGTTTTTTTCTACACGTCCGGGAAATGCCCACACCTAAGGTCCTGTCGGGGACAGACCTTAAAGTGAAGGTAAACTTTGGTGAATGAAAGTCCGTTTTTTAAAAATTCTATTAAAAACAGGTACACTTTCATTCACCAAAGTTTACAAATCAGCCGTTTTGATTAAAAACTTACCTTTGTTTCTTTTCCCAGCCACAGCGACTTTCCCCTCCTGGAAATCCTCTCTTCACACGTCAGCAATGACTAATCCGGCTTCCTCCAATCATGGCTTTCCCCCCAGGGTGGTTATTGCCTGAGGCCATGCTGTGATTGGAAGAAGCCGGATTTGTCATTGCTGACATGTGAAGACAGGATTTCCAGGAGGGGGAAGCTGCTCTGGCTGTGATAAAAACAAAGGTAAGTTTTTAATCAAAACGGCTGATTTGTAAACTTTGATGAATGAAAGTGCCCCTGTTTTTAATAGTATTTTTAAAAACGGCTTTAATTCATCAAAGTTTACCTCCACTTTAAGTGGTTTATCCTCGTCCCCCGGAACCTCTAAAAGAGAAAAGTTTGGGCATGATTCTCCTTTCCTGGATGGACTCCTCCATAGTCACCCAAGCTATTGTAGACTCCAGTGCTGCAGGCTATTTCATTGACAGTGCTTTTGTATCATAGCACTCTATTTCTGTACTTCCTCAGTCAGCTCCACTTGCAATTTAGGCCATTGATGGCAGGCCCCTTCAACCAGCACTCATTACTCATGAAACTGATCCATTATCCATGGCTGTTGGGGCTCTTCATTATGAAACTCTCCAGTTCCAGGTGATAACCTCTCTTAATTTTCCAGTTGTTCTTGGTTATCCCTTGCTACAAAAGCACAATCCCAGTCTCGACTGGCACAGGTCTGAAATATTGTCATGGTCCCTGCAATGTACTTCCACTTGTCTCCAGAAACCAGTCAAACTCTTGTGCACTTCTTCGGTATCTCGATTGGCAGAGAAGTATCGAGAGTTCCAAGACATTTTTGACAAAATGTATGTTGCCTCCTCACCAGTCTTACAATTGTACCATAGACCTGCAACCAGAGCCATTCCTCCTCGGCCGGGTTTACCCTCTGTCTATTTCTGAGAATAGTGCTATGGAGGAGTATGTTGCTGATGCTCTATCGTGGGGGATGATCCACAAATCCTGCTCTCCAGGACTTCTTCTTTCTGCCTATGCAATGCTCCTGCTGTTTTTCAGGAATGTATTAATGATGTATTACAAGATATGTTGCAACAGTGTGTTATGGTGTACTTAGACGACATCCTCATACAGTCACCTACACTTGAAGCTCATCGTTCTGATGTCAGACGGGTACTTCAGAAACTACGTGAGAATGGCCTGTTTTGCAAACTCGAGAAATGTGATTTTCATCAAATTCAAGTAACCTTCCTTGGTTATGTAATTTCCGTTGCAGGGTTCTCCATGGATCCTGACAAGTTATCTGCAGTTCTGCAGTGGCCTCGTACAGTTGGTCTTCATTCTATTCAAAAAATTTTGGGCTTTGCCAATTACTTATTAAAAACTTTTCTTCCTTGGTCAAACCTATCATGTACATAACCTTTAAAAAGAATGATCCACTACATTGATCACCTACTGCAATTAAGCCTTTGAGGGTCTTAAGACTGCCTTTGCTGCTTCCCCGGTTCTGGCTTACCCTTACCCTGCTCTGCCTTTCATTCTAGAGGTCTGAGACATTCAATGCATCTGAGACAGAAATAGGCACCTACGCCTAAGGGTTCCTTGCATCTGTGCGGTTTCTTTTTTAAGAAATTGTCCCCAGCAGATTGCAATTACGAAATTGGTGACAGGGAATTATTAGCCATAATGTTGGCACTCAAGGAATGGAGGCACTTTCTCGAAGGTACTAACGTACTGGTGCTCATTCTCACTGACCACAAGAATTTGACTAACCTATCCAGTTATACCTCCTAACCATATTTTGGCCACCGTATGTACCAATATGACTTCTCCCTTGGGGAAGGAGATCCTGGCTGCTCAAACCAATGACCCTGCAGAGAAAACTAGTGGCAAGTGCTTTGTACCTGAAAATCTTTGCACCAAATTATTGCACACTTACCACTATCCTAAAGCCACAGGTCACCTGGACAAAAACAAAATTTGATCAGTCACTCGACAATTCTGCTGGCCAGGTCTTTGTTCTGATGTTGCTGCGTATGTTGCCTCTTGCTCAGTCTGTGCAGAATAAGACACCTCAATGTCTTCCTGTGGGTCTTCTCCAACCTATTGCTAATGGTGAGCATCCTTAGACACATCTTTTCCAAAATGTCACATTGCATTACTTTGAAAAAGCTGCCTACTGCTCATGAGCTTGCTTCAATTTTTGCCAGGGAGGTGTTTCGATTACATGGGTTATCCAAGGAGATAGTCTTGGACAGGGGTAGTCAGTTTAGCGGTCCTTTTCTGCCCAAATGGGGATCCAGCTTTCCTTCTCCTCGGCCTATCACCCTCAATCCAATAGGGCTGTGGAACGGTCTAATCAAGCTCAGGAGCAGTTCCGTCATTGCTATGGCTCAGATCACAACAATAACTTGTGTGACTTGTTACCTTGGGCAGAATTTGCTCATAATAGTTTTATCAATACTTCCAGTTGTCCCCTTTAATAGCAAACTATCGCCTAGATTTAGAGTTTTGCGGCCAAAGGGGTGCGTTAGCTACGCGTGTTATTTTTCCCATGCACCTTTTAAATACCGCTGGTATTTAGAGTTCACAGAATGGCTGGGTTTTCAGTGCGTTAGGCTCCAAAAAGGGAGCGTAGAGCATAATTTAACGCCACTGCAACTCTAGATACCAGCGGTGCTTATGGACGCGGCCAGCTTCAAAAACGTGCTCGTGCACGATATCCCCATTTGAGCTGAAAAAAAAACCTAACACCTGCAAAAAAGCCGCGTTCAGCTCCTAACGCAGCCCCAAGTGTTTCTATGGGGAAACACTTCCTACGTCTGCACCTAACACTCTAACATGTACCCCGAGTCTAAACACCCCTAACCTTACACTTATTAACCCCTAATCTGCCGCTCCGTACACCACCGCCACCTACATTATAGCTATGTACCCCTAATCTGCTGCCCCTAACACCGCCGACCCCTATATTATATTTATTAACCCCTAATCTGCCCCCCTCAACGTTGCCTCCACCTGCCTACACTTATTAACCCCTAATCTGATCCTGATCGGAACAGCCAATAGAATGCAAGCTCAATCTGATTGGCTGATCGGATCAGCCAATCGGATTGAACTTGATTCTGATTGGCTGATTCCATCAGCCAATCAGAATTTTCCTACCTTAATTCCGATTGGCTGATAGAATCCTATCAGCCAATCAGAATTCGAGGGACGCCATCTTGGATTACGTCCCTTAAAGGAACCGTCATTCTTCAGTTGGACGTCGGAGGAAGAAGATTGATCCTCGCTGGAGGTCTTCACGATGGAGACGTTCCTCATCGGATGAAGATAGAAGATGCCGCTTGGATCAAGATGGTTGCCGGTCTGGATCGCCTCTTCTTCCCGGATAGGATGAAGACTTTGGAGCCTCTTCTGGACCTCTTCAGCCGCCGGATGATGGATGTCTAGCCCCCACTTGGGTTGGATGAAGATTTTGGAGCCAGGAAGATCTTCAGGGGCTTAGTGTTAGGTTTATTTAAGGGGGGTTTGGGTTAGATTAGGGGTATGTGGGTGGTGGGTTGTAATGTTGGGGGGGTATTGTATGTTTATTTTTACAGGCAAAAGAGCTGAATTCTTTGGGGCATGCCCCACAAAAGGTCCTTTTAAGGGCTGGTAAGGTAAAAGAGCTTTGAACTTTTTTTATTTAGAATAGGGTAGGGCATTTTTTTATTTTGGGGGGCTTTGTTATTTTATTAGGGGGCTTAGAGTAGGTGTAATTAGTTTAAAATTGTTGTAATATTTTTCTGATGTTTGTAAATATTTTTTTATTTTTTGTAACTTAGTTCTTTTTTATTTTTTGTACTTTAGTTAGTTTATTTCTTTGTATTTATTTGTAGATATTGTATTTAATTAATGTATTGATAGTGTAGTGTTAGGTTTAATTGTAGGTAATTGTAGGTATTTTATTTAATTAATTTATTGATAGTGTAGTGTTAGGTTTAATTGTAACTTAGGTTAGGATTTATTTTACAGGTAATTTTGTAATTATTTTAACTATTTTAGCTATTAAATAGTTCTTAACTATTTAATAGCTATTGTACCTGGATAAAATAAATACAAAGTTACCTGTAAAATAAATATAAATCCTAAAATAGCTATAATATAATTATAATTTATATTGTAGCTATATTAGGGTTTATTTTACAGGTAAGTATTTAGCTTTAAATAGGAATAATTTATTTAATAAAAATCAACTTATTTCGTTAGATTTAAATTATATTTAATTTAGGGGGGTGTTAGTGTTAGGGTTAGACTTAGCTTTAGGGGTTAATCCATTTATTACAGTAGCGGCGAGATTCGGTCGGCAGATTATGGGTTAATAATTGAAGTTAGGTGTCGGCGATGTTAGGGAGGGCAGATTAGGGGTTAATACTATTTATTATAGGGTTATTGAGGCGGGAGTGAGGTGGATTAGGGGTTAATAACTTTATTATAGTAGCGGTGCGGTCCGCTCAGAAGATTAGGGGTTAATAAGTGTAGGCAGATGGAGGCGACGTTGAGGGGGGCAGATTAGGGGTTAATAAATATAATATAGGGGTCGGCGGTGTTACTGGCAGCAGATTAGGGGTACATAGCTATAATGTAGGTGGCGATGGTGTACGGAGCGGCAGATTAGGGGTTATTAATAATATGCAGGGGTCAGCGATAGCGGGGGCGGCAGATTAGGGGTTAATAAATATAATATAGGGGTCGGCGGTGTTAGGGGCAGCAGATTAGGGGTACATAGGGATAACGTAGTTGGCGGCAGTGTACGGAGCGGAAGATTAGGGGTTAAAAAATTTAAATATAGTGGCGGCGATGTGGGGGGACCTCGGTTTAGGGGTACATAGGTAGTTTATGGGTGTTAGTGTACTTTAGAGCACAGTAGTTAAGAGCTTTATAAATCGGCGTTAGCCCAGAAAGCTCTTAACTACTGACTTTTTTCTGTGGCTGGAGTTTTGTCGTTAGATTTCTAACGCTCACTTCAGCCACGACTCTAAATACCGGCGTTAGAAAGATCCCATTGAAAAGATAGGATACGCAATTGACGTAAGGGGATCTGCGGTATGGAAAAGTCGCGGCTGCAAAGTGAGCGTTAGACCCTTTCCTGACTGACTCCAAATACCGGGGGTAGTCCAAAACCAGCGTTAGGAGCCTCTAACGCTGGTTTTGACGGCTACCGCCCAACTCTAAATCTAGGCCTATGTGTTTCAACCATCCTTGTTGCTCGATTCGTTCACATCTCAGGGTATTCCGGCTTAAAGGGACAGTCTACACCAGAATTGTTATTGTTTTAAAAGATAGATAATCCCTTTATTACCCATTTCCCAGTTTTGCATAACCAACACAGTTATAATAATATACTTTTAACCTCTGTGATTATCTTGTATCTAAGCCTCTGCAAACTGCCCTTTTTTTCAGTTCTTTTGACAGACTTGCAGTCTAGCCAATCAGTGCCTGCTCCCAGATAACTTCACGTGCACAAGCACAGTGTTATCTATATGAAATATGTGAACTAACACCCTCTAGTGGTGAAAAACTGTTAAAATGCAATCTGAAAGAGGTGGGCTTCAAGGTCTAAGAAATTAGCATATGAACCTCCTAGGTTAAGCTTTCAACTAAGAATGCCAAGAGAACAAAGCAAAATTGGTGAAAATTGTTTAAAATTACATGCTGTATCTGAATCATGAAAGTTTATTTTGGCCTAGACTGTCCCTTTAAGAGGAGCATCTCTGGCAACTCTGTTCCACTTCTGTGCAGATTCAGGATTGCCTTCGTAGGTCTACGCAGTGCCAAAAGTTCCATGCTGACTGTAGGAGTCTACCCGCACCTACCTACCAGGTCGGGGAGGGGCTTTGGCTATCCTCCCACATCTTGAACCTTTGTGTGCCTTCCAATAAATTGGCTCCCTGTTATGTTGGACTTTTTTGAATACTCCGACAGGTCAATCCCGTTGCCTACGCTCTTGACCGAGTGGAATGCAAAAAGTGCTTACCGCTGATATTAAGAGTTGAAAGTAAACTCAATCGCTTGAGAGCAATCGCGATTTACGCTAGAATGATTACTGCAACATCAGAGCTCTGGTTAACTGATTCGCAAACCTAATAAAAAATAGCACAAAATACACATCACAAATATATTACAAAGTACAGTTACACTCATAATAACACCATCTAATAAAAATTATTTAAAATAAAATATTGCATACAAAAATTATAAGGGCTCAAATATATGAGGTCTCAGTTGTTCGAAAAGAAAAAAACGGTAGGCAAAGGGCTTTAACATAGAGATAAATACATATACATGTCTATAGATATATATATATATATATGTATGTTTATTTATATGTTTATGTGTGTATACATATGTATTTATGTATTTATTTGTGTATATAGTATTTATAGTCATATAAACACAAATATACATATGTATACATACATAGACAAATATATAAGTGCATTGGAGCCCTTTACAGTTAAGTAGATGAAAACGTGAAAAAACATATTTATGCAATATTCATATTTAATAAAAGTTTTAACAATGAGGCCTATTTATCAAGCCATCAACCGCAAATACGCTGGAATTCCGCAGCGTAATTGTCGCGAGCCTGATTCTCCTTATTTATCAAAGCCTACAGACGTTCAAAGGTTGAAATCTGTGACGTAACTTATTATCCGCCGGTCTCAGTCCGACACAGATCGATGCTTATGTCATTGCAGATGTTCCAAATGCAAATTTGGCACTATCTGACTACTTTTGCTAGTTTTCAAACTTCTAACAGGTACGCTTGCCACTATTCTGGCCCAGCGTACCTGCTTTTCAATCCGCGGCCCTGGAGGCCGCTGATGCCATAGGAATCAATTGGAGTCTGAAAGCAGAGAAAGCTTAAATATAAGCAAAGTTTGTTTTCTCCTATCATCTATTAGACGAAGGCAGAGAAATAGGATTATTTGACGATGATACCTTTAATTACCTACAGGTCAAATTCCCCATTAGGCCCACATTCAATCACTTGCCTAAGATACATAAACCTGGAGCTGAGATCCAAGGCAGACTAATCATTAGTGGGATTGGCTCACTCACAGAAATGCTCTCACAATGGCTGGATGCAATACTCCAACCTTTTGTGGAAGATCTACAGAGCCACCGAGCAGACACAAAACATTTGCTCAGCCTTCTGAAAGATGAAGGTTGGAATGAGAATAATGCATGGTTAACCATAGATCTAAAATCACTCTATTCTTCCATACCACACAAAGAAGGGATAAAAGCTGTCAGATATTTCTTGGTAAGATCAGGCCAATTTGAAGACGAACAAATCAGTTTTATACTACGGGTCACGAGTTATCTATTAACCCATAATTATTTTAACTTTGACAGTGTATTCTACCTCCAGAGATGTGGGACTGCTATGGGGGCCAAGTTTGCCCCCTCCTATGCCAACCTTTATATGGGTTGGTGGGAGCAGTCCCACATCTATGGAGATAGAAACCAACACAGACCTAATATCACCTTCTATAAAAGATTCATCAATGATCTTTTGGTGATTTGGCAGGGTGATACAACTGAAATCAATCAGTTTGTTGAAGAATTAAATAATAACACCTTAGGACTAGGTTTCATGTTTGAGTTCAATACTAAGAACATCAATTACCTAGATGTAACATTGGTTGGGGCACCAGACAAAGGGAAAGGAAGCATAAAACCTAGCGTCTTTAGAAAGCCATCAGCAAAGAATACTATCTTGCACGCAAGAAGCAATCATCCAAATAAGGTATTTAAAGCAATAGCCAAAGATCAGTTTGTGAGGACCTTAAGGAATTGCTCCACTAAATCCTCTTATGAAACTCAAGCTAACGAACTGGTCAGCAGATTAGTCTCTCGAGATTATCCTAAATCTATGGTTACTACCATAAAAAAGGAGGTGAACAAAAGAGATAGAGACACCATGCTAATACAAGGAAATAGAACTAAACAGAAAGGGCAGATACAGAAGACCACTTTCTTGACTAAATACAGTGATCAGTTTGAGGAAATTTGTGACATTATCTCCAAACACTTTCCATTACTAATGGTGGATGAGGGCCTTGTCGACACAGTAAGAAAGGGCTGCAGGTTTGCATTCAAAAGGGGCACTACCATCGGTAATAAGATAGCTCCCACACAACTTCGCAATACAAACACCAGAGCACAAAACACATGGTTAACTACAAGGGGAGTTTTTAGATGCCATTACTATGATTGCATTGCTTGCAAACATCTTTCTCCCGGCAGTGAGTTTACCAGTACTACAACAGGTGAACATTTTGTGCATGACAGATTTTACAATTGCAGAGCCACTTATGTGGTTTATGTATTGACTTGCTCCGACTGTAACCTACAATATGTAGGTATGACTACACGAGAGGTCAGATCAAGAATACGGGAGCACGTCAATAACATTAAACAGGGCACACTCACAACGCCACTAATAACACACTTCTGCCAACTGCATGATAAAAGTCCAAAAACCCTTAAATGGACCATTGCCAAACACATCTTACCCCCAATCAGGGGAGGAGACAGGTCGTCCCTTTTGGCAAGAGAAGTATATTGGATTTTGAAGTTAGGCACAAGATGGCCCTCTGGACTCAATAGTGAATTTGACTTAATCAATTTTTGGAAATAAATTCTATTAGAGTCTAACCCCTGAGTAACATTAATATCATTGCTATTATTATCATTATCACGATTTTGCTCATTATTTTGTACATTTTCATTAGGGATCCCCATATTTCACAATGACAGAAATACTAACTAATATCCAGTTTTGACACAAACTAACATTTAGACTGTGGTTTTGTTTGAGGTTAATTAATTAATTACTCAAATTCACAAATAAGTATGTATTCATTTTATAAGTATGTATTCATTCAAGCAAAACCACAGACTAAAGTTATACAGTTATCATATGCTAGTGCAGAAAAATTTAAAAGGTCAATGAGTATTCTATATTATTAATATTAAACCAAGTTCTTTTTGCCACTCTAAAACATACCCTTTTAAATTTAAATTTAAATATAATTATAATCTTCCCTAGAAAGAAAGAAAATAAGTTTTATCTGAATGTACTAATCCAACAGGTAATAATTAGAAAGCTTTAAATTAATTAAATGAATGAATTTACTAATGCAGTACTCAGAGTGAATCACTCACCAACCCGCTATGGGGTAAAAACACTAACGTCAGCAGTAATGACTCACCACTTCATAGATAGGTTATTTATGATGAAGAGAAAAATTCTTATTTTCAAAATTACTTATTTTTATTATAATTTGATATTATTACCATTATTTTCCTTTAAGTATCTTATATGAGTCAGACATACACTAGCTTGAGCTTTGTTTATATTGAATATATTGAATGCACAACGATCAATGTAATTGCAGCAAAAAAGGGGTGTGTATTGTTTTACCCTATAGGAGGCAACCTTTGCCTTTTTAAACCCAGAGTAATGGTCACTTAACATGCTATGACTACGGCGGACAAAGCCGAAACGTGTCAGCAGCAGTGACCACTACCCTGAGCTGCAGCTTTGAGAATCTGTAACCCAAGAGCTGTCGCTATTTGTTTTAAGCGAATTAAAGCCTTTGGATTTACTTGCAAGACACCGGGACTCCTGACTCTTTCTTTTCAGAGAAAGCTTATGTTCGATGTTGCCCGATATCCCATTGATTCCTATGGGAGAATAAAAGTTATGTTTACACCTAACACCCTAACATATACCCAGAGTCTAAACACCCCTAATCTGTCGCCCCCTACAACGCCGCCACCTACATTACAGGTATTAACCCCTAATATGCCGCCCCAACATCGCCACAACCTACATTACAGTTACTAACCCTTAATCTGACGTCCCCCCACCGCCGCAGCCACCTACATTATACTTATTAACCCGTATTCCGCCGCTCCCGGACCCCAACGCCACCTAAATAATCTTATTAACTATTTACTAGCTACCTAGCTAAAATAAATACAAATTTACCTGTAAAATAAAACCTAACCTGAGTTACACTAACACCTAACCTTACACTACAATTAAATACAATTACCTAAATTACAAAGAAACCCCCCCCACTAAATTACACAAAATAAAAAACAAATTATCAGATATTTTAACTTATTACACCTAATCTAATAGCCCTATCAAAATAAAAAAGACCCCTAAAATAAAAAAACCCTATCCTAAACTAAACTTTAGCTCGCATTCTATTGGCTGATTGGAACAGCCAATAGAATGGGAGCTCAATTCTATTGGCTGATTGGATTGAATTCTATCAGCCAATCGGAATTCAAGGGATGCCATCTTGGATGACGTCATTTAAAGGAACATTCATTCTTCGTTAGACGCCGGAAGAAGAGGATGCTCTGCCGGATGTCTTGAAGAGGCTCAGGATGGATGAAGATAGAAGATGTTGTCTGGATGAAGAATTCTGCCAGTCTGGAAGACCACTTCTGCTGGCTTGGATGAAGACTTCTCCCGGTGTCGTTGAGGACTTCTTGCCTCTTCGTTAAAGGGACACTGAACCCAAATTTTTTCTCTCCTGATTTAGATAGAGCATGAAATTTTAAGCAACTTTCTAATTTACTCCTATTATCAAATTTTCTTTATTTTCTTGATATCTTTATTTTAAATGCAAGAATGTAAGTTTAGATGCCGGCCCATTTTTGGTGAACAACCTGGGTTGTTCCTGCTGATTGGTGGATAAATTAATCCACCAATAAAAAAGTGCTGTCCCGAGTCTGAACCAAGAAAAAAAGCTTAGATGCCTTCTTTTCAAATAAAGATAGCAAGAGAACAAAGAAAAAATGATAATAGGAGTAAATTAGAAAGTTGCTTAAAATGTCATGCTCTATCTGAATCTGAAGATTCAGTGTTCAGTGTCCCTTTAACCCCTTAATGACCACAGCACTTTTCCATTTTCTGTCCCTTTGGGACCAAGGCTATTTTTACATTTTTGCAGTGTTTGTGTTTAGCTGTAATTTTCCTCTTGCTCATTTTCTGTACCCACACATATTATATACCGTTTTTCTCGCCATTAAATGGACTTTCTAAAGATACCATTATTTTCATTGTATCTTATAAATTACTATAAAATAATTATAAAATATGAGGAAAAATGGAAAAAAACACACTTTTTCTAACTTTGACCCCCAAAATCTGTTACATATCTACAACCACCAAAAAACACCCATGCTAAATAGTTTCTAAATTTTGTCCTGAGTTTAGAAATATCCAATGTTTACATGTTCTTTGCTTTTTTGCAAGTTATAGGGCAATAAATACAAGTATCACTTTGCTATTTCCAAACCATTTTTTTTCAAAATTAGCGCTAGTTACATTGGAACACTGATATCTGTCAGGAATCCCTGAATAGCCATTGACATGTATATATTTTTTTAGAAAACATCCCAAAGTATTGATCTAGGCCAATTTTGGTATATTTCATACCACCATTTCACCGCTAAATGCGATCAAATACAAAAAATTGTTCACTTTTTCACAAATTTTTTCACAAACTTTCGGTTTCTGACTGAAATTATTTACAAACAGCTTGTGCAATTATGGCATAAATGGTTGTAAATTCTTCTCTGGGATCCCCTTTGTTCAGAAATAGCAGCCATATATGGCTTTGGCATTGCTTTTTGGTAATTAGAAGGCCAATAAATGCCACTGCGCACCACACGTGTATTATGCCCAGCAGTTAAGGGGTTAGTTAGGGAGCTTTTAGGAAGCTTGTAGGGTTAATTTTAGCTTTAGTGTAGTGTAGTAGACGACCCCAAGTATTGATCTAGGCCCATTTTGGTATATTTCATGCCACCTTTTCACCGCCAAATGCAATCAAATTTAAAAAAACGTTAAATTTTTCACAATTTTAGGTTTCTCACTGAAATAATTTACAAACAGCTTGTGCAATTATGGCACACATGGTTGTAAATGCTTCTCTGGGATCCCCTTTGTTCAGAAATAGCAGCCATATATGGCTTTGGCATTGCTTTTTGGTAATTAAAAGGCCGCTAAATGCTGCTGCGCACCACACGTGTATTATGCCCAGCAGTGCACGGGTTAATTAGGGAGCTTTTAGGGAGCTTGTATGGTTAATTTTAGCTTTAGTGTAGTGTAGTAGACAACCCAAAGTATTGATCTAGGCCCATTTTGGTATATTTCATGCCACCATTTTACCGCCAAAGGCGATCAAATTAATAAAAAAAAGTAAAATTTTTCACAATTTTAGGTTTCTCACTGAAATAATTTACAAACAGCTTGTGCAATTATGGCACAAATGGTTGTAAATGCTTCTCTGGGATCCCCTTTGTTCAGAAATAGCAGACATATATGACTTTGGCGTTGCTTTCTGGTAATTAGAAGGCCGCTAAATGCTGCTGCATCTCACACGTGTATTATGGGTAAAAAAATTTTTTTTTTAGCATATTTACATATGCTACTGTGTAGGATCCCCCCCCCCTTAGCCCCAAACCTCCCTGATCCCCCCAAAAAAACACTCTCTAACCCTCCCCTCTATCTTATTGGGGGCCATCTTGGGTACTGGCAGCTGTCTGCCAGTACCCAGTTTGCAAAAAAATATGGGTTTTTTTTATGTTTTGCCCGGTTTTTCTGTAGTGTAGCTTCCCCTCCCCACAGACCAATCCCCACCACCTAACTGATTGTTTTTTTCTTGGATGTATTTATTTTATTTTACTATTTTTCATTTTCCTACACTTTTTTTTCTGTGTGTAGCGGTTCCCACCCACTCCCTCCCCGTGCACGCGCCCGCCCCCACCCTCCCGTGCATGTGTGCGCATCAGTGCGCTCCCCCTGGCATCCCTGCCCACGATCCTGCCCCCCTCCACATCACGAGGGCCATCAATGGATGCCACCCGCCTCCCGGTCCGGCTCCCACCCACCAACGCAGTAAGCCACTGATCTCCGGTGCAGAGAGGGCCACAGAGTGGCTCTAAAGGCCTGATGATGAGATGAGCTGGCTTGGGCTACAACTGGCACACAGGCTGGCCTTTTTTTTTGTTATAAAGCCGGAGGACTTACTTGACTTATCCACCAACAACTAGTGTTCAAGCCACAAGCTTTTAGGGCACTTTATAAATGTTTTACAAACATCAATGTTTCTGGCCGCTGCTACAGCAGTTGCTACAACAATAACCACATTTTTCAGTCATTTGTACATTCCTAATTTTTCTGGCCTCTGCTGCAGCTCTGTGGGTACAAAACTCAAATAAAAAAAATAAGGCACATAACACTAGTGATTAAACTGTTACGAATTGTACAACTTAGCACACCACTCATATCTGGTGGACCATTAAATTGAACGCAAAATGCCACAAATTTGAAGGAGGAGGACCGACCAAGCATCTTTATCCGTCTCTTGGTTGCTCTAAATTATCTCCGTGTTCCATCTATGCCATACCTGTACTCTATTGTGCAAAAGGGTGGCATTTGTGGTGTTTCATGCTGTTGTGCCTGTTGCGGGTCGTGGTCCATGGTATAAAAAGGCTGAAGGAGAATGACCTGTAATGGGTGCCCCATCAAATTTTTAGAAAAATGTTCCTGGTTCCTCTCAATTATCTCTGGCTTTCTAAAATGGATGCCATACCTGTACTCGTTTGTGCAAAAGGATGGCATATGTGGTGGTGTTTCCTGCAGTTGTTTCTGTTGAGGGTTCTGGACCCTCTTATAAAAAGGCTGAAGGAGAACGACCTGGAGTGGGAGTCCAAGCATGGTTTTTGGGGCTATTTCACTTTTCCAAGCAATTATCTGTGGGTTTCTAAAATCAATGCTGTACCAGTGCTCTATTGTTCAAAAGGATGCCATATGTTCTCTTTCCTGCTGGTATTTTGTTTGAGGATCCTGGACCCTCTTATAAAAAGGCCTAAGGAGAAAGAGGTGTACTGGGTGTCCACTCAATTTTTTTTTTCTATTTCACATTTGACCAAAATTATCTCTGGGTTTGTAAAATCAATGCTCTACCTGTACTCTATTGTTCACAAGGATGCCATACATCCTCTTTCCTGCTGGTGTTTTTTTTTAGGGTCTTGGACCCTCTTATAAAAAGGCCGAAGGAGAAAGAAGTGTACTGGGTGTCCATCCAATCCTGGTTGCAACAAATTATCTCCGGGTTTCTAAAATCAATGCCTTTCCTGTAATCTAATTTTCAAAAGGATGCCATATGTCCTCTTTCCTGCTGCTGGTTTTGTTGAGGGTCCTGGAGCCTCTGCTAAAAAAGGCCTAAGGATAAATATGTGTACTGGGTATCTAATCAATTCTTATTTGGATTTCACGGTTGCAACAAATTATCCCCGGGTTTCTAAAATCAATGCCTTTCCTGTAATCGATTATTCACAAGGATGGCATATGTCCTCTTTCATGCTGTTATTTCTGTTGAGGCTCCGGGAGCCTCCTATAAAAAGGCCTAAGGATAAAGAAGTGTACTGGGTGTGTTTTTTTCTATTTCCCGGTTCATATAAATGATCTCTGGGATTCTAAAATCAATGCCTTAACTGTAATCAATTGTTCACAAGGATGCCATATGTCCTCTTTCATGCTGTTGTTTCTGTTGAGGGTCCTGGAGCCTCTGCTAAAAAGGCCTAAGGATAAATATGTGTACTGGGTGTCTAATCAATGTTTTTTTAGATTTCCCGGTTGAAACAAATTATCCTCGGGTTTCTAAAATCAATGCCTTTCCAGAAATCTATTTTTCAAAAGGATGCCATATGTCCTCTTTCCTGCTGCTGCTTTTGTTGAGGGTCCTGGAGCCTCTGCTAATAAGGCCTAAGGATAAATAAGTGTACTGGGTGTCTAATCAGGGTTTTTTTAGATTTCACGGTTGCAACAAATTATCTCTGGGTTTCTCAAATCAATGCCTTAAATGTAATCTATTGTTCAAAAGGATGCCATATGTCCTCTTTCCTTTTTTCTTTTTTTTTCTCAGTATTTTTGTTTATTTTAGAAAATTTAATGCACTTATAGGTTCACTAAGATTATGACTTTGCACACTGCCATTTTCCATGCAGCATTTTGACATGTCGTGTGATATGACTAGAAGAATGGTATGTTTTGAATCTGCTGAGCATAATAAAAAAAAATAAAAATTTTTTTTACTTGAGTTACTAACTGAAGCATGACTTCAGGAGTCAGGTGTGGTCCTAGGTAGTGGTTGTTAGCAGATTCTTTTTAATGCAAATTGCAATTGCCACCCGTGCATAAAATGTGCGTCACTAGTCTCCAAATCTTACTTTTTTTTTTTTTAATAAATATTTTTATTGAGGTTTGCACAGATTACAACATGAATCAGTAAAACCATAAAAAACTGTATGCAATTAGAAAACAATAGATAAAATCAACTCAAAGAAGTGTCTAGTTAAACCATATTTGATTAAACATCAGAAAGAGGAGCGACATGGAAACAAATCAAGACGTAATTGAATGTATAGTTAAAACCTCATTTTTTGTATTTAGGTATAGTACTGAGTCCTCTACTCATACTAAAGGCCACTCATGGACCATATGACTCATATATTACATCTCAGAGGACTATTAGTTTATGGAACAGCCACTTATGGGCCATAGTACATATAGGTATAGTTTTGTATCTGAGAGGAACAATCCAATTAATATCACGCTAGATGGGACAAATTATGAGGGAAACAATAACACAAAGAATCATTTTGGATGGGTTAGGGTACAGGGAGGTGAAATTGAAGTGTGCCAAAGGCTGCTATATAGGAGTATATTTAAGGAGGCATGTTTTGGGCTGCTAATGCATCAAGGGTGAGATGATGTTGGGATCTTGGATAAAGTCCAAAATGACATAGGAGCATGTATATATTAGTACATTGGATTAAAGAATTAACTCTCTGAACCCTCACTATCTGCAGTGGCTAAAAAGGGCTGAAACACTATAAAGTACTGTATGTAAAAGTACCAATCAAAAAGAATAGGGTATAGTAGTAGCGTTCATTAAACTGGAGTGGTTTTATATGTCATCCCCAATAGCTAAGATAAACTATCCAACCTTTAAATTCCAGATCAAACAATAAAAATAACATGCCTGTTACCAGTGGGCTCTATGGTGTAAAATAACATAGGGTTTTACTTCTGTTAATCGGGCCGAATACTCTGATTAGGCTTAGTGACCATTACGTGCAACTGTAAAATTGTACAAACATGTGATTATTACAGATTTAGTGCTCAATCTTACCCACAGAATAAATAAACTGTCAATTAATGTCAAAATATCAAACGTAGAGTAAGTGGTGATGACATTAGTATTCTAACGGGGAGTAGCAGCAGGCTGCTAAGACAAATAAACAGCAATGAGCTTCTTACAACTTTGTAGTACAGTGAAGCAGAAAGTGAAAGTCATATATCCAGCTCTGTGTACGGGCACTACAGACTCCCAGCTGCCCAGTAATTTGTCTGGAACTATAGAGAGTCTAGAGTCCTGGAAGCTGGAAAGTTTGCTTAGGT
Source organism: Bombina bombina (assembly GCF_027579735.1). NCBI lineage: Eukaryota > Metazoa > Chordata > Amphibia > Anura > Bombinatoridae > Bombina > Bombina bombina. The sequence goes on along the minus strand of NC_069499.1, from coordinate 1,567,548,031 downwards.
AGCATCCACAACCCTCGGTTCAGATGGACAAAATAAGCCCCCAGGGTCAAACACTCCCCCACGGCTGTACTGTACCTCATCTAGTCGGCAGCTATGACTGAAGCTCTAGCCCACTCCGTGTCTGTCAAGTAGTCTCACGGTAGCCCGAGCCGTAAGCACAAGGTAAGGAAGCTGCTTTCTGAGGGGGCTGCAAGCCTCTAACTGTTCAGGTTCCAATGGAGGGGTAAAGCTGAAGGAATGATGGTTTTGGGCCACAGGTATCGAGAGCAGGCACCTTAATGATCTTGGTCGACCAATTGGCCCATGGGTCCAGGCTGTTAATCACGTTGAGCTGCAATGCCTGTAGCGCAATGTCCTTGACAGTGTTCTCCTTCTTTGGTTCACCATAACATGTGTGAAAGGTGCCACAGCTTAGTTTAGGTAGACAAGCCCCAGATGCATCCCCGGTAAGAGAAAAGATGGTCGGGAGATGTGTAAACAAGGGCTGCGGCTCCCAAACACTGTGGGGTTCTCCAGTGGCGTACGGCCCTCTGGCCCTCTGTCTGTCAGGGTAAGCTGCGACTTGCTGCCAAAGTATCTGGTGTTCCACTCCTCTTGAAGGGCTCACCCCCGCACACTCAGCGCCTATATGCACCACAGCTCCCTGCTCCCAGTGAGCTGCTTGCTCCATCGCCTCTTCTGTATGTGGGCCTGTACCATCTTCTGACAGGGTCAGATGGATTGTGTCAACTTTGTAGATTTCAGGTGCCTGGGTCGAGTGCTTGTGTGGTTCAGGCAAAGGTTGTGCTCCTCTTACTGCTTTAGCGCAAGCCCCCTTTAGGGATGTGAATTCCTCCTGTAGTGATTCATGCAGGCTGAGGAAGTGCGCATCTAGCATGGCTTTCACTTCATTCAGGATTAGTTTGGTGTCCAGCGCCATATTGGAAAGACAAAATACAGGTCTCCGTACCCGTTGATATAATGGGTGACTAGTGCTTTTCCTTCTCTTTGTCAATAGTTGTGATTAACGAGTTGTCCAGTTACTATAGAACTGGTTTGATAACCCAGGGTCCTGGGGGTATATTGGCGGCGGTTTTGACAGCACTATCAGGCTAGAGAGGCCTCTCAGTCTCACGGCTAGCTGTAACGCAGTCAGCTGAGGAACATAGGTAAGCTGATATGAGTAAGGTATCTCCAGGCTCCTCTTGGATAGCCCCAGAAAGTGTGACTATGAATCCCAAAAAGAAAATTAAATTAAGGTTGAAAACTAACTCCAAAGTAACTTGTAAGACCTGGAGCTCCTCAAACACACGTCCTACCGCAACAGCTATAGGCTCCGCCCCCCCAAATCTTACCTTTTTAATGCCAATTGATATTGCCACAGCTGGAACAACAGTAAATAACATGTGCGTCACCACAGTCTCGGAAGCTGTTGTCGGATGTATACAAAAACACTGATATTCCTTTCAGGGTGCAAAGAGATGGCTACCGGAACACTCCAGGAACTTCCCAAGAGTCGCTGTCTTGTGTTTCTGGTGATGTTGGAGACATCTGTGTAGTGTACAGGTAGGCTCAAAATCCTCTCCATCTCTGTGCACCACAGGAAAGGACGTCCTTGTCATCCATAAGCACATGAAATTGCTTGCATTTTCCTTGCTTCAAGAAGTTCAGCTTTTGTGGAGATAGTACAGAATTAAATTAACTTTGGTTTCCTACCATACTCAAGACAATCTTGTAGTTCAAGCTTCGGACTTGCTGTGGGAAACAGTGACCTGTCCATACCAGGAAGATGATTTAGACAGAAGTAACGAGCTCTGCTTGCAGGTGACACATGTTTATGATCAATCATCAAAGGGGTTGCGTGCAGAATATGGCTGATGGCCCTTTATTCACATGTTTGTCCAGAGCCACAACATTTGCAAACAGCCAGAAGAAAGGTCGGTTCTCACCAGCCTTAAGTTGAGCTTCATTTACCAAATGCTGATATTCAAAAAATAGACAAACAGTGCCTTAAAAAACACATTTGCGATATGGATTCACCAGAGCAAGGTCATTGTAAGTACTTCCCACGATAACAAAATTAAAATGCCACAACTCCGCAATCTTCCCCTTCACATTATTATTGTCACACTCCATTGTACTCCTATGCCCAGCTCCCTGCTCTTGTTTTTGTTGAGGGTCCTGGAGCCTCTGCTAAAAAGGCCTATGGATAAAGAAGTGTACTGGGTGTCTATTCAATGTTTTTTTAGATTTCCCGGTTGCAACTAATTATCTCTGTGTTTCTAAAATCAATGCCTTTCCTGTAATCTATTATTCAAAAGGATGCCATATGTCCTCTTTCATGCTGTTGTTTCGGTTGAGGCTCCGGGAGCCTCTTATAAAAAGGCCTAAGGATAAAGAAGTGTACTGGGTGTCCAATCAATGCTTTTTTCTATTTCCCGGGTCATATAAATAATCTCTGGGATTCTAAAATCAATGCCTTTCCTGTAATCTATTATTCAAAAGGATGACATATGTCCTCTTTCATACTGTTGTTTCGGTTGAGGCTCCGGGACCCTCTTATAAAAAGGCCTAAGGATAAATAAGTGTAATGGGTGTCTAATCAATGTTTTTTTCTATTTCCTGGTTGCAACTAATGATCTCTGGGTTTCTAAAATCAATGCCTTTCCTGTAATCTATTATTCAAAAGGATGACATATGTCCTCTTTCATGCTGTTGTTTCGGTTGAGGCTCCGGGACCCTCTTATAAAAAGGCCTAAGGATAAAGAAATGTACTGGGTGTCCAATCAATGCTTTTTTCTATTTCCCGGGTCATATAAATGATCTCTGGGATTCTAAAATCAATGCCTTTCCTGTAATCTATTATTCAAAAGGATGACATATGTCCTCTTTCATGCTGTTGTTTCGGTTGAGGCTCCGGGACCCTCTTATTAAAAAGGCCTAAGGATAAATAAGTGTATTGGGTGTCTAATCAATGTTTTTTTCTATTTCCCGGTTGCAACTTATGATCTCTGGGTTTCTAAAATCAATGCCTTTCCTGTAATCTATTATTCAAAAGGATGACATATGTCCTCTTTCATGCTGTTGTTTCGATTGAGGCTCCGGGACCCTCTTATTAAAAAGGCCTAAGGATAAATAAGTGTACTGGGTGTCTAATCAATGTTTTTTTCTATTTCTCAGGTCATATAAATGATCTCTGGGTTTCTAAAATCAATGCCTTTCCTGTAATCTATTATTCAAAAGGATGACATATGTCCTCGTTCATGCTGTTGTTTCGGTTGAGGCTCCGGGACCCTCTTATTAAAAAAGGCTAAGGATAAATAAGTGTACTGGGTGTCTAATCAATGCAGTTTTCTATTTCCCGGGTCATATAAATGATCTCTGGGATTCTAAAATCAATGCCTTTCCTGTAATCTATTATTCAAAAGGATGACATATATCCTCTTTCATGCTGTTGTTTCGGTTGAGGCTCCGGGACCCTCTTATTAAAAAGGCCTAAGGATAAAGAAGTGTACTGGGTGTCCAATCAATGCTTTTTTCTATTTCCCGGGTCATATAAATTATCTCTGAAATTCTAAAATCAATGCCTTTCCTGTAATCTATTATTAAAAAGGATGACATATGTCCTCTTTCATGCTGTTGCTTCGGTTGAGGCTCCGGGACCCTCTTATTAATAAGGCCTAAGGATAAATAAGTGTACTGGGTGTCTAATCAATGTTTTTTTCTATTTCCCGGTTGCAAATAATGATCTCTGGATTTCTAAAATCAATGCCTTTCCTGTAATCTATTATTCAAAAGAATGACATATGTCCTCTTTCATGCTGTTGTTTCAGTTGAGGCTCCCGGACCCTCTTATTAAAAAGGCCTAAGGATAAATAAGTGTACTGGGTGTCTAATCATTGTTGTTTTCTATTTCCCGGTTGCAACTAATGATCTCTAGGTTTCTAAAATCAATGCCTTTCCTGTAATCTATTATTCAAAAGGATGACATATGTCCTCTTTCATGCTGTTGTTTCGGTTGAGGCTCCGGGACCCTCTTATTAAAAAGGCCTAAGGATAAATAAGTGTACTGGGTGTCTAATCAATGCTTTTTTCTATTTCCTGGGTCATATAAATGATCTCTGGGATTCTAAAATCAATGCCTTTCCTGTAATCTATTATTCAAAAGGATGACATATGTCCTCTTTCATGCTGTTGTTTCGGTTGAGGCTCCGGGACCCTCTTATTAAAAAGGCCTAAGGATAAAGAAGTTTACTGGGTGTCTAATCAATGTTTTTTTCTATTTCCCGGTTGCAACTAATGATCTGTGGGTTTCTAAAATCAATGCCTTTCCTGTAATCTATTATTCAAAAGGATGACATATGTCCTCTTTCATGCTGTTGTTTCAGTTGAGACTCCGGAGCCTCTTATAAAAAGGCCTAAGGATAAAGAAGTGTACTGGGTGTCCAATCAATGCTTTTTTCTATTTCCTGGGTCATATAAATGATCTCTGGGATTCTAAAATCAGTGCCTTTCCTGTAATCTATTATTCAAAAGGATGACATATGTCCTCTTTCATGCTGTTGTTTCGGTTGAGGCTCCGGGACCCTCTTATTAAAAAGGCCTAAGGATAAATAAGTGTACTGGGTGTCTAATCAATGTTTTTTTCTATTTCCCGGTTGCAACTAATGATCTGTGGGTTTCTAAAATCAATGCCTTTCCTGTAATCTATTATTCAAAAGGATGACATATGTCCTCTTTCATGCTGTTGTTTCTGTTGAGGCTCCGGGACCCTCTTATTAAAAAGGCCTAAGGATAAATAAGTGTACTGGGTGTCTAATCAATGTTTTTTTCTATTTCCTGGGTCATATATAAATGATCTCTGGGTTTCTAAAATCAATGCCTTTCCTGTAATCTATTATTCAAAAGGATGCCATATGTCCTCTTTCATGCTGTTGTTTCGGTTGAGGCTCCGGGACCCTCTTATAAAAAGGCCTAAGGATAAAAAGGTGTAATGGGTGTCTAATCAATGTTTTTTTCTATTTCCTGGTTGCAAGTAATGATCTCTGGGTTTCTAAAATCAATGCCTTTCCTGTAATCTACTATTCAAAAGGATGACATATGTCCTCTTTTATGCTGTTGTTTCGGTTGAGGCTCCGGGACCCTCTTTTATAAAAGGCCTAAGGATAAATAAGTGTACTGGGTGTCTAATCAATGTTTTTTTCTATTTCCCGGTTGCAACTAATGATCTGTGGGTTTCTAAAATCAATGCCTTTCCTGTAATCTATTATTCAAAAGGATGACATATGTCCTCTTTCATGCTGTTGTTTCGGTTGAGGCTCCGGAGCCTCTTATAAAAAGGCCTAAGGATAAAGAAGTGTACTGGGTGTCCAATCAATGCTTTTTTCTATTTCCCGGGTCATATAAATGATCTCTGGAATTCTAAAATCAGTGCCTTTCCTGTAATCTATTATTCAAAAGGATGACATATGTCCTCTTTCATGCTGTTGTTTCGGTTGAGGCTCCGGGACCCTCTTATTAAAAAAGCCTAAGGATAAATAAGTGTTCTGGGTGTCTAATCAATGTTTTTTTCTATTTCCTGGTTGCAACTAATGATCTGTGGGTTTCTAAAATCAATGCCTTTCCTGTAATCTATTATTCAAAAGGATGACATATGTCCTCTTTCATGCTGTTGTTTCGGTTGAGGCTCCGGGACCCACTTATTAAAAAGGCCTAAGGATAAAGAAGTGTACTGGGTGTCCAATCAATGCTTTTTTTTATTTCCCGGGTCATATAAATGATCTCTGGGATTCTAAAATCAATGCCTTTCCTGTAATCTATTATTCAAAAGGATGCCATATGTCCTCTTTCATGCTGTTGTTTCGGTTGAGGCTCTGGGAGCCTCTTATAAAAAGGCCTAAGGATAAAGAAGTGTACTGGGTGTCCAATCAATGCTTTTTTCTATTTCCCGGGTCATATAAATGATCTCTGGGATTCTAAAATCAGTGCCTTTCCTGTAATCTATTATTCAAAAGGATGACATATGTCCTCTTTCATGCTGTTGTTTCGGTTGAGGCTCCGGGACCCTCTTATTAAAAAGGCCTAAGGATAAATAAGTGTTCTGGGTGTCTAATCAATGTTTTTTTCTATTTCCCGGTTGCAACTAATGATCTGTGGGTTTCTAAAATCAATGCCTTTCCTGTAATCTATTATTCAAAAGGATGACATATGTCCTCTTTCATGCTGTTGTTTCGGTTGAGGCTCCGGGACCCTCTTATTAAAAAGGCCTAAGGATAAATAAGTGTACTGGGTGTCTAATCAATGTTTTTTTCTATTTCCCGGGTCATATAAATGATCTCTGGGTTTCTAAAATCAATGCCTTTCCTGTAATCTATTATTCAAAAGGATGCCATATGTCTTCTTTCATGCTGTTATTTCGGTTGAGGCTCCGGGACCCTCTTATAAAAAGGCCTAAGGATAAATAAGTGTAATGGGTGTCTAATCAATGTTTTTTTTCTATTTCCCGGTTGCAACTAATGATCTGTGGGTTTCTAAAATCAATGCCTTTCCTGTAATCTATTATTCAAAAGAATGACATATGTCCTCTTTCATGCTGTTGTTTCGGTTGAGGCTCTGGGAGCCTCTTATAAAAAGGCCTAAGGATAAAGAAGTGTACTGGGTGTCCAATCAATGCTTTTTTCTATTTCCCAGGTCATATAAATGATCTCTGGGATTCTAAAATCAATGCCTTTCCTGTAATCTATTATTCAAAAGGATGAGATATGTCCTCTTTCATGCTGTTGTTTCGGTTGAGGCTCCGGGACCCTCTTATTAAAAAGGGCTAAGGATAAAAAGGTGTAATGGGTGTCTAATCAATGTTTTTTTCTATTTCCCGGTTGCAACTAATGATCTGTGGGTTTCTAAAATCAATGCTTTTCCTGTAATCTATTATTCAAAAGGATGACATATGTCCTCTTTCATGCTGTTGTTTCGGTTGAGGCTCCGGGACCCTCTTATTAAAAAGGCCTAAGGATAAAGAAGTGTACTAGGTGTCCAATCAATGCTTTTTTCTATTTCCCGGGTCATATAAATGATCTCTGGGATTCTAAAATCAATGCCTTTCCTGTAATCTATTATTCAAAAGGATGCCATATGTCCTCTTTCATGCTGTTGTTTCGGTTGAGGCTCTGGGAGCCTCTTATAAAAAGGCCTAAGGATAAAGAAGTGTACTGGGTGTCCAATCAATGCTTTTTTTCTATTTCCCGGGTCATATAAATGATCTCTGGGATTCTAAAATCAATGCCTTTCCTGTAATCTATTATTCAAAAGGATGAGATATGTCCTCTTTCATGCTGTTGTTTCGGTTGAGGCTCCGGGACCCTCTTATTAAAAAGGCCTAAGGATAAAGAAGTGTACTGGGTGTCCAATCAATGCTTTTTTCTATTTCCCGGGTCATATAAATGATCTCTGGGATTCTAAAATCAATGCCTTTCCTGTAATCTATTATTCAAATGGATGACATATGTCCTCTTTCATGCTGTTGTTTCGGTTGAGGCTCCGGGACCCTCTTATTAAAAAGGCCTAAGGATAAATAAGTGTACTGGGTGTCTAATCAATGTTTTTTTCTATTTCCCGGTTGCAACTAATGATCTGTGGGTTTCTAAAATCAATGCCTTTCCTGTAATCTATTATTCAAAAGGATGACATATGTCCTCTTTCATGCTGTTGTTTCGGTTGAGGCTCCGGAGCCTCTTATAAAAAGGCCTAAGGATAAAGAAGTGTACTGGGTGTCCAATCAATGCTTTTTTCTATTTCCCGGGTCATATAAATGATCTCTGGGATTCTAAAATCAGTGCCTTTCCTGTAATCTATTATTCAAAAGGATGACATATGTCCTCTTTCATGCTGTTGTTTCGGTTGAGGCTCCGGGACCCTCTTATTAAAAAGGCCTAAGGATAAATAAGTGTTCTGGGTGTCTAATCAATTTTTTTTTCTATTTCCCGGTTGCAACTAATGATATGTGGGTTTCTAAAATCAATGCCTTTCCTGTAATCTATTATTCAAAAGGATGACATATGTCCTCTTTCATGCTGTTGTTTCGGTTGAGGCTCCGGGACCCTCTTATTAAAAAGGCCTAAGGATAAATAAGTGTACTGGGTGTCTAATCAATGTTTTTTTCTATTTCCCGGGTCATATATAAATGATCTCTGGGTTTCTAAAATCAATGCCTTTCCTGTAATCTATTATTCAAAAGGATGCCATATGTCCTCTTTCATGCTGTTGTTTCGGTTGAGGCTCCGGGACCCTCTTATAAAAAGGCCTAAGGATAAATAAGTGTAATGGGTGTCTAATCAATGTTTTTTTCTATTTCCCGGTTGCAACTAATGATCTGTGGGTTTCTAAAATCAATGCCTTTCCTGTAATCTATTATTCAAAAGGATGCCATATGTCCTCTTTCATGCTGTTTCGGTTGAGGCTCTGGGAGCCTCTTATAAAAAGGCCTAAGGATAAAGAAGTGTACTGGGTGTCCAATCAATGCTTTTTTCTATTTCCCGGGTCATATAAATGATCTCTGGGATTCTAAAATCAATGCCTTTCCTGTAATCTATTATTCAAAAGGATGAGATATGTCCTCTTTCATGCTGTTGTTTCGGTTGAGGCTCCGGGACCCTCTTATTAAAAAGGCCTAAGGATAAATAAGTGTACTGGGTGTCTAATCAATGTTTTTTTCTATTTCTCAGGTCATATAAATGATCTCTGGGTTTCTAAAATCAATGCCTTTCCTGTAATCAATTATTCAAAAGGATGCCATATGTCCTCTTTCATGCTGTTGTTTCGGTTGAGGCTCCAGGACCCTCTTATTAAAAAGGCCTAAGGATAAAGAAGTGTACTGTTTGTCCAATCAATGTTTTTTTTTATTTCACAGTTGCAAAAAAATGATTTATGGCTTTGTAAAATCGATGCCTTACCTGTCATCTATTATTCAAAAGGATGCCATATGTCCTCTTTCCTGCTGTTGTTTTTGTTGGGAGTCCGGAACACTATTCTAAAAAGGCCGCAGGAGAACGACCTGTACTGTACTGGGTGTCCAATCATGTTTTTGTTTTCAATTTCACGGTTCATAATAAATATTATAATAAAAATCAATGCCATACCTGTACTCTGTTGTTCAAAAGGATGGCATATGTGGTGTTTCATTCTGTTGTGGTTGTTGAGGGTCATGGCCGTGGGACAGCGTATAAAACGGCTGAAGGAGAACAAACTGTACAGCCTTGCTCCTCTTTTTAGACAGGCCAGCTCTTTGCATACATGCCCACAGACTCTGTAATGCATGCCCCTTTTAGGGAGAGGTGCAGCCATAATGCATGGTTAAAACCTCTGCCTGCAACTGTTATACTCGATTTTGTGAAAGGAAGTAACCTTACCATGGTTCCCTGCACGCACGTATTATTGTTATATTTTGGTGAGGGTAATCATGATGGCCATGTAGACCACCACCACTGAGAGTCCTGGAAGTAAAAGGGATGAGATGAAAGAGCTAAGAATAGTAGAACTTGAAACAACAGAGTTAGCCATGGGTATTAGTGCAAGACCGCTTGCCTTTTTTTTGGCTTTGGGTGCGGCTATTCATGCAGGCCATGTAGAGCTGCCACCATTCGGTGTTGTATCAGGTATTAAACTAATAAGAACAGTACTACCAAAATACAGCCAATGAAGGGCCTTATGAAGACTGAGCCAAGGTTGGATTGTAGTATTTGGTTAGGCTAATCATGATGGCCATGTAGACCACCACCGAGAGTCCTGGAAGTAACAGGAATGATGAGATGAAAGTGCTAAGAATAGTACTACTTGAAACAACAGAGTTAGCCATGGGTGTTAATCCAAGACCGCTTGGATTTATTTTTGTATTGGGTGCGGCTAATCATGCAGGCCATATAGAGCTGCCACCATTCGGTGTTGTATCAGCTATAAACATAATAAGAACTGTACTATCAAAATACAGCCAATGAAGGGCCTATGAAGGCTGAGCAAAGGTTGGATTGTAGTATTTTGTTCGGCTAATCTTGATGGCCATGTAGACCACCCGTAACAGGGATGAAAGTGCTAAGAATAGTACTAATTGAAACAACAGAGTTAGCCATGGGTGTTAGTCTAAGACCACTCAGCTTTTTTTTGGGTTTGGGTGCAGCTAATCATGAAGGCCAGATAGACCTGCCACCATTTGGTGTTGTAACAGGTATTAAACTGCAAAGAACAGTACTACTTAACACAACCTACTTACCATGGGTCCAAGAGCATATGTTTGGTTATTATATTTTGTATGGGTAATCATGCAGGCCATATAGACCTCCACCGATAGGGTGAGTGTGAGTAACAGCTATTAAAATTAACACAACATAGTTACCATGGGTCGCAGACCAAGAGCAGATGTCTTATTATTATATTTTGTATGGGTAATCATCCAGGCCGTATAGACCTCACCAAACAGGGGGAGTTACAGAGATTAAAGTGCTAAGAATGGTAGTACTTAAAACACAACCTAGTTAAAATGGGTACCAGACCGCATGTCTTATTATTATATTTTTTCAGGGTAATCAGGCAGGCCATATAGAACACCCACGATGGGGGGGGGGGGGACAGGGATTAAAGTGCTAAGAAAAGTACTAATTAACACAAGCTAGTTATCATGGGTCCAACACCGTGTGTCTTGATGTTATACTTTGTCAGGGTAATCATGCAGGCCATATAGACCTCCCTTGATAGGGGGAGTAACAGGGATTACAGTTATAAGAATAGTACTACTTAAACACAACCTAATTACCATGGGTCCAAGACCAGATGTTTTATTATTATACTTATTCAGGCTAATCATGCAGGCCATATAGAGCTCCAACAAAAGGGGGGGTAAGAGGGATTCAAGTGATAAGAAAAGTTTTACTTAACACAACAAAATTACCATGGGTCCCAGACCGCGTGTCTTGTTGTTATACTTTGTCAGGGTAATCATAACCGCCATATAGACCTCCACCAATAGGGGGAGTTACAGAGCTGAAAGTGCGAAGAATAGTACTACTTAACACAACCTAGTTGGGTCCAAGAACGCATGTTTAATTATTAGACTTTATCAGGGTAATTATATATCTAACAAATATATCTATTTCTCTTCTATCGATTCTATCTAACTATCAATCTATGTATATCTATCTATCCTATCTATCAATCTATCTTCTGTCTGGGATGTTTTGAGACAGCCACTTGTGTTTCTGACAAATTTGAAGTAGGAGGACAGAACAACCATCTTCTTCCATCTCCTGGTTCCACAAATGAAGGCCATATAGACCTCATCTTATAGGGGGAGTAACAGGTTTTAGTAAAATGTTAAGAATAGTACTACTTAACACACCACAGGTCACAGACATGTCTTATTGTTTTACTCTGTCAGGGAAATTATATATATTTCAAATCCATTTATTTATATATCAAATCGATCAAACTATCAAACGTATCGATCAAATGTAGATTGCATCTATTGATGTAACTCCAACTATAAAATGTATATTACATATTTTGGTTGATGTCATTCGTATCTATAAAATGTATATTGCATCTTTGATTCGATAACATTCTTATCTATCAAATGTATATTGCATCTATTGATCGATGTAATTCGTATCGATCGAATGTATATTGCATCTATTGAGCTATGTACAGTGTATCAATCATATGTATATTGCATCGATTGAGCTATGTTATCTATGTATCTATCTATCAAATCTATCTCGTGGTTGTGCAAGTGGATTTTTTGCGGTTGATTGCGGTGCGTAACACTTGGAGTTTGCTCTGTCACTGTGATGCGGCCATAACCCTTACAGTACCTGATAGATACGACATCATAACTGATGTTTTAAAGCACGTTATTGCAAACAATTTGGGAATGTTAGTTGATTTAGGCCCATTATGGCTTAAGAGCAGACTCTGCATAAACTATATAATTTTCCATGGGAGTTTTGCCAAGGATCCCCCTCCAGCATGTCACAGTCCAGGTGTTAGCACCCTTGAAACAACTTTTCCATCACTATTGTGGCCAGAAAGAGTCCTTGTAGGTTTTAAAGTTTGCATGCCTATTGAATTCAATGGCGGTTCGCGGGTTCACGAACAATACCGGAAGTTCGAGTCCGCCGTTCGCGAACCGAAAATTTTAGGTTCGCGACATCACTAAACACATGCTGTATATTCTGTCATGAGATGCAGGACACAGCATAGAAGGTACTGAACATAGAAGTTTACAGACTGCACAATACATCCAGCATATTAACTGCGACATAGAGTTTAACGGCAAAGCCCATGCCACATCCGGTGACGTCACACTCCCACTCTTATCACATCTTCCCCTTTTTCAAAGAATAAAACATACATTTTTTTTTAGAGTACAACAAGAGAATATATATATATATATATATATATATATATATATATATATATATATATATATATATATATATATAGCAGATGTCCCAGCACTCCAACCTTGGCACCATGTCAACCACCTGGGTGCAATCCTCAAATATATATATAAACAAGAAATACAATTCTGTAGCTTGGCTCAGCTATGGACATCAACTGCTAAAATCCAGAGTCAGAAGCCATTGTAAATGGCTGGCAGTGGTTATCAGTAACTATCATCTCTGTGATTGCTCTGTCCAGCAGTTGAGATCTTTCATCCAAATTTTGCCACTTAGCTTTTTGCTGAAACATATCTCTTATTGTTGTCTGGGATAGAGATGGTGTTTCATTTTATGATTCAGTCTGTTTTCTCTGTCCTGCATTATATAATTCAACATGATGAACTCTTAGATGGGCCCAAAGATTTGATGTAATTTTTTTTTTTGCAGTTGCTGAGCCCAGGTTAAGTGAAAAAGTCCCAGATAACACTTTAACTTTTTCTTTCTGCAGCCATCTACAACATTGAAAGAGAGGGTACAGATAAGGCTTAACTTAAAAGTAAAGTAAAAATATTAATATAATTGGTTTCCGGAGGAGGAGCTAACTGCTACACCTGTGTGTGGTTACCTTCCAATCCTGCAGCTGCTGGCGGAGTTTGCCTCTCGTGCCGAACCCAGAGACCTGGGTAGCTACCTGGATAGCTTACACCAACGCTACTGGAACCAAACGATGGACAATCATCCCACCGTGTAGGCAGTCTTAGTCTGCTGCAAAAACTGTCTTTTGTTGCCTCCTCCATATCAATGAGGCTATCGATTTAAACCTAAGGAACATCTTGTTTAGAGGAATTGATTCCCTCCCTCCCCCACCGGTGTTGCGTGGGAGGTCGAGGCTATTTTCATATAAACTTCTCACTGCCTTACCGACAAAGCACCTGTAACCTTACCTGGGGAACTATAGGCTGCTGGCAGATTCCCTACATATCTCCCTCTCCCCCACCGAGGCTGCATGGGAGACCGAGACTACCTAGCATTGCTCTGGAAGCCTGCCGCAGAGATACACTTCTCCGCTGCTCTTGGCGCCCTTGGACCAGCTGACACAGACCACGGAGGTGGAGCTGCTCTGATAGGCCGGGTGAGACTAACAACCAAGGCGGTTATCCCGGACGCTGAAGCGGTTGCTTGCTGCTCGCCCCCCCTCCGATACGGAAGCTGAGTGGGAGGTGTGAATTGTTTCTATCTGCTACTGGGAGCCGCCGCTGAGGTGCTGCTGTGAATCTCACTTGGCGTGTCCTAACCGACTGGCCGTAGTGCTGTGAATGGGAGGGTGAGTTGAGAGGCAGACTCGCTCGGAACTGGTCTTCTTCCCCCTGCCTCAGCAGAGACTATCAGCTGGAGCTGGACACTCGTCTGGAGAGGTACCCCTGTAGATGCGGTTTGAGGATTGCACAGAACGGCTACTTCTTAGGATCCTTTGACACTCAGTCAGCATTTTCTTTTTTTTTTCTCATGACTTCTGCTCACCTACCTATTAGTTGAACACCGCCATATGGTGAAATCCAGGTAAGGTGACGAGAAGCAAATATAAGGGAGCTGACTGAACTCTATTAAGCACATACTGCATCTTGAGACTCAGTACTGCTAAGTCAATTGTACTGTCTTATACAGGGACAATAATCTTGGACGCCATATTGGTCCCCATATAAACCTCTCTGGTTCACAATACACCTGAGATACTGAACTAAAATGCTTAATGACAAAAAAATATATATATATCATGTAAAAATGTCCGCTACAATATTCCAAGGAAGCTAATGTTTAAGACTTAACTAAAAAACAACTTGTTAGAAAATAAGCAATAACTAGCTGCGTTATACTTTAACAATTTATATCTAAACTGAACTGAAGAAATAACACCTTACACTGTTCTCTGAAAGATAGGCCTCCCACCTACCTTAAATTCTAGGGAGAGGCTCGAAGTATCAACTTATCTTAATCTATAGGGTGATATTGCACCCCACATAGTTTGAACCCTACATATATATATATATATATATATATATATATACCTCCCTGTAGACTCAAATAACTGCTGTCTTAAAAACTAGGTTAAACTTTCTGAATAAAGTCTATTAATTTAACATTCCCTTATACTTACTCCCATGGCTGGACTTCCCACATAACTAATCTATCTAATTCTATATAGACACCTCACTTTCCCTTTTTTTTTTTTTTTTCTTCTCGCCCTCACCTGTCCCACACCCCCCATTTGGTCCTCACTATTCTCCCTGAGGCTTAAGTACCTCCTTAACTTTACACTTGTTTAGTCTCTCTTTGTCCACAGAGCACCCTAATCACTTTTTTTCTTACATCACAATATAAACTCCCACTTTTTTAATTTTTTTTATTTTTTTTTATTTATTATTTTTCGGCACATGGATAAATTCTTACACACCCCACACAAGACCCCTTCTCCAGCCATGACAGCCAGACAGAGGGATAGGAAAATGAAGAATACACAGGAAAGTACTACTGATACACAACCAATATTGGCTAACGTACCAATGATACAAGAAATAACTAACATTCAAAACCTGGTTACTAGTATTTCAGATGCCCTCACCCCTAAATTCGATGCCCTTAAAACTGAACTAAAACAGGATATCCTTTTGTTAACACAAGAAGTTCGGCAGTTCTCTGCTAGACTACAAGAAGTGGAACAAAGGGTGTCTGATCTGGAAGACCTTACAAATTTACATAGCTCAAAACTTGAAACAACAGAAACCAATATACAAAAAATCCAAAATAAATTAGAAGACTTAGAGAATCATTCCAGAAGGAACAACATAAGAATTATCGGTCTTCCAGAAGAACATCAAAATGAGAACCTTGTCTCCTTTATCTCAGAGTCATTACCTAAAATTCTTAAAATACCAACCACACATCAACCTATATTGGTTGAGAGAGCACACAGATTAGGCTCCCCTTACACAGATAATAAAGGTAGAAACAGACCTAGGCCAATTTTAGCAAAATTGTTAAACTACCAGGACAAAATCGTATTACTTCAGTACTATCGCAAGCAGCAGCCGATTACATTCAAAGGGGCCACAATCTTATTATTTCAAGATTTCTCCGCTGATACAGCAGCAAAAAGAAGGGAGCTTGCTCCTGTTTGTTCTAAATTTATTCAAAAAGGCTACCGAGCAATGATAATTTATCCCCACAAACTTAAGGTCATAGTACATGAAGAATCACACTGGTTTGAAGAAACCACTTCGGCTGAAAACTTTTACAAAACACTTGATTCCCTAAATCAACAACAGAATGTAGGAGTGTAACAAACTCTAAAAGTTAACAAAAGAATGTTTAGAAATGCAGACTTTCATTAGGGTAGACCCTTGTCATTTGATAGACAAGAGTTGTGGGATTTCTTCCCCTCACGTGTGTGATAATTTTAAAAGAAAAAACCTCCCTCTAAGGTGTGGGTTTTTTTTTTTGTTTTTTTTTCTCTCTCCCTCAATCCCCCTCTCTCTATCTTGATACATTTATCTCCAAAATGGAAAAAATAGAAAAATGTAAGATTGTATCATGGAATGTAGGAGGTATCTCTACACCTATTAAACGCAAGGCAATTCTCACACAATTACGCAAGTCCCATACTGATATTGGCTTCATCCAGGAAACACACTTGTCCACAGAGGAAACCTTAAAATTAAAAACCTCCTGGGTTAAAGAAGTATATTTCGCTGCTGGTGTCAAGAGAAAGAGGGGGGTAGCAAAATTAATAGGTAAAAAAATTAAGCCAGATGTTGTCCATTGTGTGGCCGACCCGGGGGGGAGATATGACCTTTTAAAAATAAAGATTGCCAAGAAAATGTACACATTGTGTAATACATATGTCCCAAATGTGTTTGACTCAGAATATTGGAATAATCTCCAGTCAAAGCTCTTATCCTACACAGAAGGCTCCTTAATTATCGCCGGTGACTTCAATATGGCACCACAATGCCCATTAGACAGGCTAAGACAAGACACTAAACATCGGAAACAAAAAAAGAGATAACTTAGAAACTAAATTGTATAAAAAAATTATGCACAATCTAGCTATATACGACATTTGGAGAAACCAAAACCCAACTGCTCAGAGCTTTACTTGTCTTTCAAAAGCCCATAAAACCATGTCCAGAATAGACATCTTTCTGATTGATGAGCGTATTCCAACAACAAGTGTTAAAGCGGCAATAATGCCGATACTAATTTCAGACCATGCACCTATCTCTCTTGAATTACTAGTAGCACCCGCGCATCACACTTCATCACGCTTCTTCTTTCCCTATTACTTAACATCTGATTTAAAATTTAAAAATTGCCTATTAAATAAATATAAAGAGTATGTATATTTTAATAGAGAACATCTTAAAAATCCTGAAATATTCTGGGAGACAGCGAAAGCTATAATGAGGGGGGAAATTATTGCATATGGTGCCACTCTGCTAAAAAAAATTAGGCTAAGGGAAAAGGAATCTCATAAATTCTTGCTTAACTCTTATAACCAATATCTATCGGATAGAACACCTTTCAATTGGGCAAAATATCTGCAGGCAAAAAATGAGAGAGATGCTTTTGTATTATCTCAAGAAACACAAAAAGAATTAAGAATCCAAGCCAGAATGTACAGATACGGCAATAAGTCAGGTAGAATATTGGCTAAACTAATCAAAAATGAAAAAAAAAAAAAACTAAATATAGATAAACTGCAGCATAAAGGGGAACATGTCACTAAACCTGAGGATATCTTGACAATATTCTATGAATATTTTAAAGAATTGTATGCGCCTAAAGCCAATGAGGTAAATAATTCGGATGAGTTCTGGAGCAAAATTGAATATCCTACACTGGCTCCAGAAGTCATTAATAATTTGAATGCCCCCATCTCGGTGGAAGAGATTGAGAAAGTAATATCCAAACTATCTTTAAACAAAGCACCTGGCCCTGATGGCTTGCCCAGCGAATTCTATAAAATTATGCTCAGTGAAGTCACTCCGCATATTTGTACTCTTTTTAACAGCTTCTTTATTGATAGCAAACCCACTCCCCCATCTTTCTCTCAATCATACACAACACTAATACTTAAAGGAGGTAAAGACCCCGCTAGCAAGGAATCATACAGGCCTATAGCCCTCCTCAATGTTGATTATAAAATCTTAACAGCAGTATTGGCGGCTAGATTACAAGGGGCTCTTGCAAAAATTATCCACTCAGACCAAGCAGGGTTTCTAAATAATAGAAACTCTGCCGCAAAAATCAGGGAAGTGCTAGTGGTGACAGAATATCATAAGGCAATGTCTGATATGAGCAGCGGGGGAGAGGGCTTACAGGATCTTGCTGTCATTTCCATTGATGCAGAAAAGGCATTCGACTCAATTATCCATGAGCATATATTCTCTTCATTAAAGCATTTTGGTATCAAAGGTAAATTTACTGACTTTATAGGAAACCTCTATGCCTTCTCTGCTACAAAATTGATAGTAAATAACAATTTCTCTCCCTCTATCCCTATAGGTAGAGGGACGCGTCAGGGCTGCCCTCTCTCCCCGCTTCTCTTCAACATTGCCATTGAACCTCTGGCAATTAAAATAAGACAAACTCTTGATGGTATCAAAATTCATAATCATGAAATCAAAATCGGACTCTATGCTGATGATCTACTTGTCTATATGGCAAACACTAAATTAAATATGCCGAAACTCTTTTGTATAATGGATAACTTTGGTGCCTTCTCGGGATATAAAGTAAACTACACGAAATCTGAGATATTTTGGCTCAGGAATACTAAAGACTCGGTAACAAATATACCACTTCGACAGGTTACAGACTCTTTTAAATACCTAGGGATCCATATCCCGGTCAAAATTGAGGATCTTTACAAACTCAATATCCCCCCAGTGTTAAAAGTAATTAAAGAAAAACTTAAGCATTGGCTTAATTTGCCAATATCAGTATCAGGCCGAATAGCCCTATTTAAAATGGCCCTCCTCCCGAAATTACTCTACATTCTCCAGAACACACCTATATTACTACTAGGGAAAGATATTCGATCAATTAACAGTTCACTTATAGAATTCCTATGGCAGGGGAAGAGAGCAAAAATATCTTTGAGGAAACTTTCAGTACCAAGAGAATCTGGGGGATTGGCCCTGCCTGATATATTGTTATATAATCTTTCTTTTCTTGCGCACATAGTCACAGATTGGATCTCCTGTAATAACTACATTTTAAATAATGAATTAGAATCTAATGTCTGTTACCCATACGGCCTAACCGCACTGCTCCATCTCGACTTAAAAGAAATCCCGATAGAAATTAAAAAGCTTAAAACAATCTACAATCCGATTAAAGCTTGGCAAAAAATAGCAAAGCTTCTTTCAATAAATAGCAAAGCCTCTCCACACCTGCCGATATTAGGAAATCCCAATTTCCAGGCAGGCATTCTATCTGATGTCTTCAAAAGATGGCACTATATTGGCCTGACTAAGGTTTATCAAATAATAGATAAAGAAAGACATTGTATCAAATCATTTCAAGAACTAAACACAGACTTCGGTTTGCCAAATAAAGACTTTTTTGCATATTTACAACTTAGGCATTATGCGTTGGAATTAGTTAAAAAAAAAGTTGGGATTGGAAAATAGGTAAATTTGAAGACTGGCTGATACTAACCAGAAATGGCCATATGTCTATTACACCGTGCTACTACTTTCTAGGTATCAACAAAGGTGCTTCTGTTCTAACAGAATTGACTGCAAATTGGAATATACCAAATGCTTTGAACAACATAGAAATAAAAACCCTTCAACTCTCAATTAAAAGGATTACTCAAAATACACTCTCGGCTACATGGAGAGAGGCTCATATTAAATTTCTTCACAGGGCACATTTCACTCCGGAGAAAGGCTACAAATGTGCCAACTTAGGATTCTATAAATGTCCCAAATGTTCATATCTGGCAGCCAATTTCTTGCACATGATATGGTACTGTCCGAGAGTCAGGAATCTTTGGCTTAAAGTAGAATACTGGTTAAAGAACGTACTAAAAATAACCCCTCTTTTTCTAACACTATTCCAGATAGTATTTGGCTTAAGGGAAAAACTTGGTAAACAAAGTAGTGAAAAGGTTGTAATCTCCACTATATTAGCCACAAGATATTTAATTTGTAAAAAATGGAAGACCCAGTCAATTCCATCTCTTTCTGAAGTAAAAAACTGCTTAAAAAACAGTGTATATTAGAACAAAGGGATACAAATATAGAGAATGAACAGGATGTCAAAAGATTTTTCAACAACTGGGCAATCTTTTTAAGAATATTTTCTTCCATAGAAATAAATCACATAATTTTT
Source organism: Bombina bombina (assembly GCF_027579735.1). Taxonomy (NCBI): domain Eukaryota; kingdom Metazoa; phylum Chordata; class Amphibia; order Anura; family Bombinatoridae; genus Bombina; species Bombina bombina. The sequence continues at coordinate 1,567,528,229 of NC_069499.1, read as the reverse complement.
CCTTTCCAGAATACAGAAATAGTCCTTCTTGGGAACTGGTAGATAATAGAGAGAGAAAAATCTTACTACAGGAATGGAGGGAGGGGGAGAGAGAGAGAGGAGGGAAATAATTTTTCTTCCCCCCCTTTTTTTTTTTTTCTTTTTCTACACACGTGAAGGGGAGTAATAGGGCGGGATTGGGAAAGTAAATAAAATCCCAAGACAATTCCATAGATAACCACATAGGATGTAACAACATTAATTAATATAATCTCAAATACCGAGGCTATCTAGATTGAACACAGAATTATTTAAATTAAACAAAGACATCGGCTCATGTTATGGCTTCATAAATTTTTTCTACTTTTGTTTCTATTTGTTTACTTTGGATGAATATCAATTGTATTATCTCCGACTTGTACTAACTATATTTTGGACCTAGATACTTCCAAAGATAAATGTAAAAAAAGTATAAAATATAGTTAATGTAGTTTCAAATCTTTATCTCTATGTTGTGTAAAAATCATCCTAATTTTGTTTACATTTAGCAAGCTCATCTTGATATATTGTGCTTTGATGGCTTCGTAGCTTGGTTCCTATATTTGCTTTCTGTACAACATAGTAAATGTATGACATTGGATTTTTTGGAATCTGTTTTGGTTCATAAATAAAAATATAAAAAAAAAAAATATTAATATAATTATATACTGCACTTGACAGGGAAAGATAGGACATGATTCTGGAATATCAGTGCTAGATTTATTTGCTGTAATTTTTAATATGCTGACGGCGCTCGAGCCTCATATATTTGCTGGTTTGCAAATAGTACCTACCTTGCCTATTAGTAAAACAGCACAACTGACTGAGTGAGGAGCAGTGGAGGACATTAGGAGTATTGCACTTGTGTCCTGATTTGAATGCCCACATCATGATTCATTGAAATTGTTAATAAATCATTACCAGGAGGGGATAGACAGAAACTAACTAAAAAGGGAGATTTATTTTGGAGTTTGAAGATTAAAGGGACAGTCTAGTTCCATTTTTTATTGTTTAAAAAGATAGACAATCCCTTCATTACCAATTCCCCAGGTTTGCATAGCCAAAATGGTTATATTAATATACTTTTTACCTCTGTGCTTACCTTGTATGTAAGCCTCTTCTGACAGCCCCCTGATCACATGGCTATTTACTTATTTTCTATTGACCTGCATTTTAGCCAAATAGTGCTGTGTCCTGCACAACTCCATGGGAGTGAGCAGAATGTTATGTATAAGGCACACATGAATTAGCCACAACCTTGGCTCCCATAAGGGTAACCTGCCAATCTTCGTCTGAACTGGACCTTTCAACAAGAGATCCTACAAAGTACACTTCTTGAGCTTCCTGGTTACTGTCCACCTGCATCTCTTTAATGGACTCTGTTTTACACACCACTTCAAAATGGCCCATTCCGTTGCACTTTCTACATCTTTTATCTTTAGCGGGGCATATGGCATTCTGATCATGGGTACGATTACATCGCATGTAACGAGCCTGCGGCACCCATCCGCTTCTGGGCCTATCTGCTGCCCTTGGTCTACCGCTCACACTCTGCCTATAGCTCTGCTGAACTGCTGCACTTCATCCACAATACGCTCAGATCTCATGTTAGCAATTTGCTTTTCATCAGTTCACTCTGGCATGCCATCCTAATAGCCCCATCTAACGTCAATTCAGCCTCCAACTGTAGCTTTAGTGAGACCTTAGCATCTGCAAATCCTATAACTATTCTGTCTCTGATTTGCTCCTCTTTAGCACCACCAAACTCACAGAATTCAGCTAGTTCATACAGGCTGCGCACAAATGACTCCAGTGATTCTCCCAAACGCTGGGCACGTTTGTGGAAATAAGCCCTCTCATAAATCACATTACATTTGGGCACAAAGTGAGCACTGAGTTTGTTCATGACTATTTCAAAGTCAAACTCTTCCCTTCATGGAATGCAAAGGCATTAAACACTGGCTCCACATCATTCACCATAGAGTATAAAAGAGAATTAACTTGTTCTTCACCACTCTCCTTGTCCAGCTTGGAAGCAATCCTGAAGCGTTGAAACCGTCGACGCCATGTGAGCCAAGCTGCAGGCTGAGAGAAATCAAAAGGCTCAGGTGGAGTAAATTTTGACACCGTCATTAAAGGGACATGAAACCCCAAAAAAAATTCTAATTTACTTCTATTATCTAATTTGCGTAATTCTCTTGACATGCTTTGCTGAAAAGCATATCTAGGTAGGCTCAGTAGCTGCTGATTGGTTGTTGCACATAGATGCCTCGTGTGATTGGCTCCCCCCATGTGCATTGCTATTTCTTCAATAAAGAATATCTAAAGAATGAAGCAAATTAGATAATAGAAGTAAATTAGAATGTTGTTTAAAATTGTATTCTCTACTTGAATCATGAAATAAAAATTTTGGGTTTAGTGCCCCTTTAATCAGGAAACAGAAGAGCAGGCAAGTACTTCTGACACCATGTCATGAGATGCAGGACACAGCATAGAAGGTACAACTCAGTTGTATTGCAAAACATAGAGGTTTACAGACTGCACAATACATCCAGTGTAGTAACTGCAACATAGACTATAACGGCTATAGGCCACACCCCATCCGGTGACGTCACACTCCCACTTTCATCACAGATTACATTTTAGACAGGCTGAGTTTTAGGTGTAAGTATAGTGCTGCATAAACCGTTGGTGCTTTATAAATAAAATAATGATAATAATAAAAGTGTGATGAACATATTAGACAGGATCATGAGACATTAGTTTCACAGAAGCCATATATTATGAAGATTTTACTCCTATGTCCACAAATTGTTGTAATGAAGTGGATAGCAGCAATATGCAGGAGAATCCGGTGACTATAAACTGGCATGGCTAGTAATTGGATGGGGCGGCCTGCAGTTGTTAGTTTATTCAGGGTCATATTTTAGGTAACGTAAATGAGAGGTTTCTTTATTTATGATAAGGGCATGCTTATTATCTAGGCTGCTGGAGAGAACTGTAGCTCGTTACTACATAATACAATCCCCTAAAGCAGCCAGGGAGGTTCAAAAAAGAGTGTTACATACATAATGTAAAGGTTAAAGTTGTGACTTGAACAAACTGTAAATGGGAATAGCTTGGGAATAGTGGAAGAAGATGGGTTCAAGAGGGCGAGCTGTTGAATGAGAGGATGAAAGAAATGCAGAGACCTCTTCCTCTGTAACTGACAAAGAAATCGGAAGAAGGAATTTGAACAGCAGACCGAGCAGAAGCTGCATTGGTCTTTGCTATGAAGTAATTTTTTCAAGTATAGTGACATTTTGTCCCCATCAGAATTTCAGTGGAAAAACACTATAGAGATGAGTAGAACTGAGGAGATTTTTTCCTTCTTTTTCTAAGCAAATCCAATCCATGATAAAAAAATGCTGATTATCTTAGTAAATCTATTTAAACGAAGTAGACAATAGATTGCAACATTACAAGTCAGCGCTATCAATATTGTGGTCCCCCAGTCAGAATAGTGCACAATCTAGTCATATACATCCTGGGTTGGAATTAGCAGAGAATGTTCAGTGTGGCCAATATACTTTCATTGGATAGCGTGGCCATGCTAAACATCGCTCATATTACTAAGGGTAACACTTAGCAGTGCTACAAAAACTAGCATGACTGGAGACCTCAAGTAAAATGTTAGGGCTAGAACAAAACTATAATGAAACACATGTAAAATATATTAAAATAAAATATTACACTCATATATATTATTAATATTATTATTATTATTATTATTATTATTATCATCTGTTATTTGTAGAGCGCCAGCAGATTCCACAGCTCTATAAACAAATGCAGAGTACAACAAAACAATTATAGGGATCAAATGGGTAGAGGGCCCTGCCAAGAGTTGCACTCTTGTAGTCAGCTCTTAAAAAGGCGATCTACAAACAGCTGGACTCTTAGGCTTACATGCTAAGGGGGTTCAGGGGATAGCAATGGAGGAGAGGAACTGGTATAAAGAAAGGTTAGCGTAGGTTGTATGCATCCCAGTAGAGTCTTTAGGGAGCACTTGAAGCTTTTAAAACTAGAAAAGAGTCTTGTGGAGCGAGGCAGAGAGTTCCACAAGATGGGAGTCAGTCTGGAGAAGTCCTGTAAACGGGAGTGTAATGAAGTGACAAGAGAGGAGGAGAGTAGGAGGTCATGAGCAAAGCGAAGGGGACGGGAGGGAGAGTATCTGGAGACAAGGGCCTCTATTTATCAAGCCGTCAACCGCAAATAAGCTGGAATTCCGCAGCATATTTGTGGCGAGGCTGATTCGCCATAGTTATCAAGCCCTACAGACCGGCAAAAGTAGAATCTAGTGACATAACATACGATCCACCGGACTCAGTCCGACACAGATCGATGGTTATGTCACTCCAGATGTTCCGAACGCAAGTTCGCCACAATCTGACTACTTTTGGAAGTTATCAAAGAACAACTAGGTATGCTCGCCACTATTCTGGCCCAGCGTACCTGGTTTTCAATCCGCCGCCCTGGAGGACGCGGATCCCATAAGAATCAATGAGCCTGACAGCAGCAAAAGCTCATGTTCGCTGCTGCCCGATATCCCCTTGATTCCTATGGGAAATGCCTGCACCTAACACCCTAACATGTACCCCGAGTCTAAATACCCCTAATATGCCCCCCCCTACACTGCCACCACCTACATTATACTTATTAACCCTTAAACCGCCGCTCCCGGACCCCAACGCAAATAAATAAATTGTTTAACCCCTAAACCACCGCTCCTGGACCCCGCCGCAACTAAATAAATTGTTTAACCCCTAAACCGGCGCTCCCGGACCCCGCTGCAACTAAATAAATGTATTAACCCCTAAACCGCCGCTTACGGACCCCGCCGCCACCTACATTATATATATTAACCCCTATCCTACCCCCCCTACACCGCCGCCACCTACATTAAACTTATTAACCCTTATCCTGCCCCCCCTACACCTCCGCCACTATATTAAAGTTATTAAACCCTAAACCTAAGTCTAACCCTAACCACCCTAACTTAAATATAATTTAAATAAATCTAAAAAAAATTACTATCATTAACTAAATTATTCCTATTTAAAACTAAATACCTATAAAATAAACCCTAAGATAGCTACAATATAACTAATAGTTACATTGTAGCTAGCTTAGGGTTTATTTTTATTTTACAGGCAACTTTGTATTTATTTTAACTAGGTACAATAGTTATTAAATAGTTATTAACTATTTAATAACTCCCTAGCTAAAATAAATACAAAATTACCTGTAAAATAAATCCTAACCTAAGTTACAATTACACCTAACACTACACTATCATTAAATAAATTAAATTCACTAAATACAATTACCTAACATTAAATAAAATTAACTAAAATTAACTAAAGTACAAAAAAACAAACACTAAATTACAGAAAATAAAAAAAATTACAAGAATTTTAAACTAATTACACCTGATCTAAGCCCCCTAATAAAATAAAAAAGCCCCCCAAAATAATAAAATTCCCTACCCTAAACTAAATTACAAATTTGCCCCAAAGTAATCAGCTCTTTTACCTGAAAAAAAAGAAATACAACCCCCCAACATTAAAACCCATCACCCACACACCCAATCCTACACTAAAACCCACCCAAACCCCCCTTAAAAAAACCTAACACTACCCCCTTGAAGATCTTCCTACCTTGAGCCGTCTTCACCCAGCCGGGCAGAAGTCTTCATCCGATCCGGCCAGAAGTCTTCATCGAATCCGGGCAGAAGAGGTCCTCCAAGCGGAAGAAGTCTTCATCCAAGCGGCATCTTCTATCTTCTTCCATCCGACGAGGAGCGGCACCATCTTGAAGACATCCGACGGGGAGCATCCATCGATCCGGATGACTAAACAACGAATGACGGTTCCTTTAAATGACATCATCCAAGATGCCGTCCCTTGAATTCCGATTGGCTGATATGATTCTATCAGCCAATCGGAATTAAGGTAGGAAAATCCGATTGGCTGATGCAATGATGAGAGTTTTGAGGAAGGGGGAAAATAAGGAGCTCAGTTTTGGAGAGATTTAGCTTGAGATAGTGAGAGGACATCTAGTTAGAGATGTGAGAAAGACAGTTAGTGACATGGGTTAGTAAGGAAGGAGATAGATCTGGTGCAGAGAAGTAGATTTGGGTGTCGTCGGCATACAAATGATATTGTAAACCGTGGGACTTTATTAGGGAACCTAGTGATGATGTGTAGATTGAGAAGAGAAGGGGACCGAGGACAGAGCCTTGCGGTACTCTGACAGAAAGCTGTGATGGGGCAGAGGAGGCCCCAGAGAAGACTACACTAAAGGTACGGTTTGACAGGTAGGAAGAGAGCCACAAGTGGGCTGTGTCACAGATGCCGAAGAATTGGAGGGTTTAGATCAAAAGAGGGTGGTCAACAGTGTCAAAGGCTGCAGACAGATCAAGGAGGATAAGCAGAGAGAAGTGGCCTTTTGATTTTGCTGTAAGTAGGTCGTTGGTAACCTTAACAATTGCTGTCTCTGTGGAGTGATGGGGACGAAATCCAGATTGCAGTGGGTCAAGGAGGGAGGCTATTGTAAGGAAATGGGATAGGCATGCATAAAATAGTTTTTCGAGAAGTTTTGATGCAAGAGGGAGGAGGGAAATAGGGCGGTAGTTGGATGGGGAGGTAGGATCAAGAGAAGTTTTTTGAGGAAAGGTGTGACCAGTGCATGTTTCAGCAATTAGGGAAATATACCGGTGCTGAGGGAGAGGTTGAAAGTGTGTGTGAGTATAGGGGTAAGGGTAGCAGAGAGGGAGGGGAGTAGCTGTGAGGGGATAGGGTCAAGGGGAAAGGTAGTGAGGTGAGAGCGCAGTATAAGTGCCGAAACTTCTTCCACAGTAACAGGAGAGAAAGGGGTAAGTTTAAGATTATGTGGGTTCTGGTTGATTGAGAGCATTTGAGGGGTTGAGAGAATGGAATTATGTTGAGAGCTGATTTAATTTCTGATGGAGTTGATTTTGTTATTGAAGTGGCTGGCAAAGTCTTGAGCTGACAGAGAAGTTGTAATAGGAGGTGGGGGAGGGTGGAGAAGGGTATTGAAAGTGGAGAACAAACGTTTTGGGTTTGAAGAAATATCAGAAGTAAGAGTAAAGAAGTAGTGTTGCTTATGGAAATTAAGGGCAGAATAGTAGGAGTTCAAGATAAATTTGTAATGTTGAAAATCAGATGGACTCCAGAATGAGAGCTGCTTAAATCCTATTGGCTGATTTGAATAGCCAATAGGATTTTAGCAGCCCTAATTCCTATTGGCTGATTCAAATCTTTCAGCCAATAGTAATGCAAGGGACGCCATCTTGAATCACGTCCCTTGCATTGAAGATTCAGTTTACAGCGGCGACCGTAAGAAGAGGAGCTCCACGTTGGATGTCTTCAGGATGGACGGCTGGATGAAGATCGAAGAGGCCGCCTGGATGAAGACTTCTTGCCGCATGGATAAGGACTTCGCCGGCTGGATGGATCCTTCAAGTGGGACTTCAACAACTGTAAGTGGATCATCTTGGGGTTAGTGTTAGGTGGGGTTTTTTTTTTAGTTTAGGGTCTGGGCAGTAAAAGAGCTAAATGCCCTTTTAAGGGTAATGCCCATACAAATGCCCTTTTCAGGGCAATGGTTAGCTTAGGTTATTTTAGAGTTAGGGTTTTTATTTTGGAGGTTGGTTGTGAAGGTGGTGGGTTTTACTGTTGAGGGGGTGTTTGCTGATATCTTTGGGGCAATGCCCCACTAAAGGCCCTTGGTAGTTTGGGGGGGGTGGGTTTGTATAGTGTTAGGGGGTGTTTGTATTCTTTTTAAAGTAAAAGAGCTGGTTATCTTAGGGCAATGCCCTACAAAAGGCCCTTTTAAGGGCCCTTGGTAGTTTATTCTAGAGTTATTCTAGAGTAGGGTTTTTTATTTTGGGGTGTTTTTTTAAGGGTATTAGAATAGGATTAATAATTTTTTTTTGATAATTTCATTATTTTTATTTTTAATGATAGTTTTTTTTATTTTTTGTAATGGTAGGTTTTTTTATTTTTAGTAACGTTAGGTTTTAGTGTAAGGCAGGTTAGGTTTTATTTCTAGACTTGTGCATGATCGAAAAATTTGTTTTGGTTCGGTTCGGATCGATTCAGATTTTTTCGAATTTCGGTTTGGATCGATTTGAATTCGGAAAAATTCAAATTAATTCATTTCGGATTCGTTTCGGATTAATTTCGGATTCATTCGGATTCTAATAAATTCAGCTGGATTCTGTTCGATTCGGTTCGGAAATTCAGAATTTCGGTATGTGTTAGGTGGGATATGCTGTGTATTAGACTAGTATTATGTACTGTATATTAGGTGTAACCCATAGCAGAGTGATATAACCTAATATACTGTACAATACTAGTGTAATCCATGGCTATCCGAATCTACCGAATAAATCCGAACTAATTCGGATTTATTCGGTAGATTCATCACTATTTCAATTTGGAAATTCAGATCAATCCGAATCTCTGAATTTAACGAATTAGGCCGAATTTCCGAATAGTTCCGAAACGAATCGCACATGTCTATTTATTTCACAGGTAAGTTTGTATTTATTTTAACTAGGTAGTTAGTAAATAGTTAATAACTATTTACTAACTAGTCTACCTAGTTAAAATATATACAAACTTACCTGTGAAATAAAAATTAAACCTAAGCTAGCTACAATGTAACTATTAGTTATATTGTAGCTAGCTTAGGTTTTATTTCACAGGTAAGTATATATTTAGTTTTAAATAGGAATTATTTAGTTAATAATTGTAAGTTTAATTTAGATCTAATTTAATTATGTTAAAGTTAGGGGGGTTAGGTTTAGGGGTTAATATAGTTTAATTTAGCTTGTTGCGATGTGGAGGGCTGGCGGTTTAGGGGTTAATAGGTTTATTTAGTTATTAAGTGTAAATTTAATTTAGCTATATTTGTATTATGTTAAAGTTAGGGGGTGTTAGGGTTACGTTAGGCTTAGGGTTACGTTAGGGTTAGGGTTACATTAGGGTTAGCGTTAGGCTTAGGGGTTAATGGATTTATTTAGTTAATAAGTTTAAATTTAATTTAGCTATATTTGTATTATGTTAAAGTTAGGGGGTGTTAGGCTTAGGGGTTAATGGATTTATTTAGTTAATAAGTTTAAATTTAATTTAGCTATATTTGTATTATGTTAAAGTTAGGGGGTGTTAGGGTTAGGGTTATGATAGGGTTAGGTTTAGGGGGTTAATATAGTTTAATTTAGCTTGTTGAGATGTGGGGGGCTGGTGGTTTAGGGGTTAATAAATGTAGTATAGTGGCAGCGATATTGGGAGCGACAGATTAGGGGTTAATAATTTTATTTAGGTAGCGGCAATATCGGGAGCGGCAGATTAAGGGTTAATAACCTTAGGCAGGCGTCGGCGATGTCAGGGGCGGCAGGTTAGGGGTGTTTAGACGGAGGTTTTATGTTAGGGTGTTAGGTTTAAATGGTATTTTTATTTCCCCATAGACATCAATGGGGCTGCGTTACGGAACTTTTGTTTCAGCGATCACAGGTTTTTTTTTTGCCGGCTCTCCCCATTGATGTCTATGGGGAAATTGTGCACGAGCACGTCTCAGCAGCACTCTGATTGTGTGCGGTATGGAGCTCAACGCAACCATGTTGCACACAAAAGGTGTATGTTTGAGAACTTATAATAGCAGCGTTATAGAAAATTAAATAACGTAACTTTTGTTGCATTCGTTAATTGCTCTATAGCGCTCAAAACTCGTAATCTAGCTGGTTATTCATTAAATAAATGTATAACTTTTTTTAAAGGGATATGGTACATGATAAGGTATTTGACTGGGATGGGCTGAAAGGCTATTTATAAATGATAGATAGATCTATGTGTGTGTATATCTGTATGTATGGTTGTATACGTGTATGTATGTGTGTATATGTGTATATTTGTGTATATATGTATGTGTGTATATATGTGTCTGTATGTGTATATATGTATATACTGTATGTGTATATACAGGTATGTATGTGTATATATATATATATAGTATGGATAGGGGCCTTAGATGCTCTTATCGGAAGAGCAAGACTATAGGTAACTATTTGGCACCCTCTGAATTGCCCAGAATAACAGCCACAGAAGAAAGCTCTTGGCTGAGGCATAGGGGGATGTACAGATGTGGCAGGGCTAGATGTAAACCGTGTGACAAAGCCACTATCTCGAATGAATTTCGCTCAGAAGTCACAGGTGAAGTGTTCAAAATAACCTCCTGCCTAAACTGTACATCCTCCTATGTCATATACGTTCTGTCCTGTGTGGAATGTAAGCTGCAATATGTAGGACTCACCTCAACTGAGGTTAATGTCCGAATACGTAACCATTTGTCCACCATCAAAATGGGAGATACATAGTTAATGCACAGAACATGGGTGCTGCGCTAAACAGAGAGTTTAAAATACAACGCAAAATAGTATACATAATTTTATTTTAAACACCTCAATGATGGTCATACAGTGCATTAGGTCCCAAGTTTCAAATAACTCTTCATAGTTTTCCATATCCACTCGTATATACAAATACAAGAATGTAACTCTTCAACAAAAGTTAGTAGTTGGTCAGCAGCATAAAATAATCAGGCAGGGAATAGGTTAACACAGCACTTTAGTTCTAACATTGTAAATGTGTAATTATGTTTTAACCAATTAGAATTAACATTGTCTTTTAAATGGTTAAGCACTGATGCACTCAATTAAGCTATGATTACGGCACACAGCCGAAACATGTCAGCTTGAGTACACAGTGCTCGATGTTTCTTTGCTGTAGGACCCCTCCAGGGACTTTTTAATGGAGAACAAATAAAGTTGTTTTTAACCTACTTATCTGACCTACGGATCGAATTCTTTCTTCACCTTTTTGTGTATATATATATATATATATATATATATATATATATATATATATAGTATAAATATATATATATGTGTGTGTGTGTAAATATATATATATATATATATATATATATATATATATATATATATATATATATATATACTTTATATATGTATGTGTGTGTATGTATATTTTTATATACAGTATATATTGTCAGGGTATCTGTGAATAACATGAAGTGGACTACAGATGCACCACATGAATTCCTATCAGATTGCCACTGACCCCCTCACTGCTCAAATAAATCCAAATGAGAACAAAGGGAAAACATTTGGTCTCATTAGTTCAGTCATTTCAAAGATCAGGCAGTTATTTCAAGAGATGTTAATCTATATGGCTGTGATTCAAATTTGATTTCCTGACATTCCCTCTGAAATAATAGATTTTTCAGATAATGATCTCAAGCAGAGATATACAGACATAATGTCTGAAAAATCACTGGATTTCTTTTGAAGCTTAAACAGATTCAGAAAACCAGTTTTAGCTGAAGAAATGACTAATATCACCTAGGTGTTAAATTGTCCCTGCTGAAGCTCAATCCACATTCTCATTTCCAGACAAACTAGAAATGTAAATCATGTTTTTAAAAACATGTGTCCCTTGAAAGCATAGAATGTCTTAAGGATTTGAAATGTCTCAAAATTAATAACAACATTATTTCTTTCATTTCAGACCTGCATCTGGGGTTTTATGTACTCAAAAGAAGGAATGTGAAATATTCTGTGTTTGTATGAATATAATGCCAGGATGTTAAATACTATGATTCTGGGGAGAGCAAATAATTGAAAGTGTAATTGCTTATTGGTATGATCGCTAGAAACATGCTTGTATTTGCTATTGGAATAGTCAGAAAATGACATTATATTATCCCATCTATAATTAAAATTGTAATTGATTAATACAAGAAATTAAAGTAGTTTAAATAATCACTTTATAAGGATGTATTGAACTATGGCAATAATTGATGATGAAACTGCATTTGCGGGTATCTGCTGCCACCTGTAGTTCAAAAATGGTATGACAGCCAAATAAATTAACTATTGGAACACATGCAGAGCCAGATGAGCCAATCTGGGAAGTGTCTCCCAAATAACCAATCAATGCTAAGCATCCAAAGGGCCAATCCAAAAAGACAACCACCTTGGGGCATTTCCCAAAAATCACCTATGATTAGAATAAAAAGGGGTGGGATTATATTGCATGATATAACACCAGGCAAGAGAAAAAAAAGGTCTCTGTGCTGAATTTTGACAAACTGTTGCCTTGGGATCCAGTCTATTATAAAGCAATCTGGGCCTAATTTTATCCATCTTGCAAAAATTACCTCTTTTAATTTATGAGGTGAAATTGGATTTATCAGAGGAACCCTGGAAGAACTGAATTGCTTATTTGGGTGAAGTATAAGAAACTGTTAAATATATAACTTAGAATTTAAAGCAAATACATTCATTGTTGCTGCAGTCTAATTGAAGCTGATAAATTTAAAAGGCACAATTAGTATTTTAAGTTTGTGCGTCATAGTCCTGTGTAGTCTTAACTAGTCATTATTGTTAAATAATTTATTTACTAGACAGGGTTTTATACTCCAGATTTATAAATCAGTTATTATAGTGAACACTTTTCGGAACTGTACATAAACTGGTTAGTGTGATTATATCCCTGGTAGTTATTAATTAAGCATATTAAGTGGGTAATCCATATTGAGCATTGAACTAGAGTTATTGGTTAATAACAGAAGATTCTGGTAATTTATTGTGATATTTTATTGCGATTATTGTGAATAAGGTAAATTGTAAATATATATTTTTATGATCTTTGTAAGGATATTATAACAGCATAAGTGTGTATCATCTGATTCATAATCTGGTTTCCTATAAATATAATTCAATGTGTTTATAACTTTAACTAATAAAAAGAATTTAGGAATTTATATTAATTTTAATTGTTTAGTATATGCATTTTATTGGCGGTTTGTTTTAAAGAATAATTATCAAATATATTGTATTATAGCCAGGCCATATACTGACAATATATATATATATATATATATATATATATATATATATATATATATATATAGATAGATATACTGTGCAACCTAATCTCATTTCCTATATGCATTCAACCTAACCTCATTCTCTATATGCATTGCATACAATGAGATAAAAATCATGTAATGAGGAGCCAGTTTGCAATTTAGGGACATTATGCTAATGAATCTGGCAAGTGGCAACTCATAAATATAAAATTTAGTTTAGTGTATAAACAACTTAATAAATGTACAAGTTAAAAAGGAAATAAAAGTTAATAGCCTTACGCCTAGATTACGAGTTCTGAGTTAGCCTTAAAAAGCAGCGTTAAGGGGTCCTAACGCTGCTTTTTATCTAACGCTGATATTACGAGTCAGGCAGGAAAGGGTGTACCGCTCACTTTCTTTCTGCGACTTGAGGCTACTGCAAATCCCCTTACGTCAATTGCGTATCCTATCTTTTCTATGGGATTTGCCTAATGCTGGTTTTACGAGTCTTGGAAGAAGTGAGCAGTAGACGCTCTACTGATAAGACTCCAACCACAAAAAAAAGTCAGTAGTTAAGAGCTTTATGGGCTAACGCCGGAACATAAAGCTCTTAACTACAGTGCTATAAAGTACACTAACACCCATAAACTACCTATGAACCCCTAAACTGAGCCCCCCCCCACATCGCAAACCCTATAATATAAAGTTTTAACCCCTAATCTTCCGACCGGACATCGCCGCCACCTACATTATCCCTATGAACCCCTAATCTGCTGCCCCTAACATCGCCGACACCTATATTATATTTAATAACCCCTAATCTGCCCCCCCCAATGTCGCCGCCACCTACCTACACTTATTAACACCTAATCTGCCAACTGGACATCGCCGCCACTATAATAAATGTATTAACCCCTAAACCACCGCACTCCCGCCTCGCAAACACTAGAATAAATTTTATTAACTCCTAATCTGCCCTCCCTGACATCGCCGCCACCTAGCTTCAATTATTAACCCCTAATCTCCCAACCCCAACGTCGCTGCTACTATAATAAAGTTATTAACCCCTAAACCTAAGTCTAACCCTAACACCCCCTAAGTTAAATATAATTTAAATTAAACAAAATAAATTTACTATAATGAAAAAAATTATTCCTATTTAAAACTAAATACTTACCTATAAAATAAACCCTAATATAGCTACAATATAACTAATAGTTACATTGTAGCTATTTTCGGATTTATATTTATTTTACAGGCAACTTTGTATTTATTTTAACTAGGTACAATAGCTATTAAATAGTTAATATCTATTTAATAGCTACCTAGTTAAAATAATTAAAATAATTAAACAAAATTACCTGTAAAATAAGTCCTAACCTAAGTTACAAATACACCTAACACTACACTATCAATAAATTAATTAAATAAATTAACTACAATTATCGAAACTAAAATACAATTAAATAAACTAAACTATAATAATAAAAAACAAACACTAAATTACAGAAAATAAAAAAATACAAGAAGTATAAACTAATTACACCTAATCTAAGCCCCCTGATAAAATAAAAAAATAAATAATAAACTGCCCTAACCTATCCTATATTACAAAGTAATCAGCTCTTTTACCAGCCCTTAAAAGGGCTTTTTGTGGGGCATTGCCCCAAAGTAATCAGCTCTTTTACCTGTAAATAAAAATACAATAACCCCCACAACATTACAACCTACCACCCACACACCCCTACTCTAAAACCCACCCAAACCCCCCTTAAAAAAACCTAACACTAACCCCCTGAAGATCTCCCTACCTTGAGTCGTCTTCACTCAGCCGAGCCGAATTCTTCATCCAAGCGGTGTAGAAGAGTTCCTCCATCCGGTTGAAGTCTTCATCCAAGCGGGGCAGAAGAGGTCTTGCATCCGATTGAAGTGTTGATCCAAGCAGCATCTTCTATCTTCATCCATCCGGAGCGGAGCGGCAGCATCCTGAAGACCTCCGACGTGGAACATCCATTCTGGCTGACGACTGAACGATGAATGACGGTTCCTTTAAATGACGTCATCCAAGATGGCGTCCCTCGAATTCCGATTGGTTGATAGGATTCTATCAGCCAATCGGAATTAAGATAGGAAAAATCTGATTGACTGATTCAATCAGCCAATCAGATTGAAGTTCAATCCGATTGGCTGATCCAATCAGCCAATCGGATTGACCTCACATTCTATTGGCTGTTCCGATCAGGTAATCATTTATTTTACAGGTAATTTTGTAATTATTTTAACTAGGTAGCTATTAAATAGTTATTAACTATTTACTAACTATTGTACCTAGGTAAAATAAATACAAAGTTGCCTGTAAAATAAATATAAATCCTAAAATAGCTACAATGTAACTATTAATTATATTGTAGCTATATTAGGGTTTATTTTATAGGTAAGTATTTAGTTTTAAATAGGAATAATTTATTTAATTATAGTAAATTTATTTAGTTTTATTTAAATTATATTTAACTTAGGGGGGTGTTAGGGTTAGACTTAGGTTTAGGGGTTAATAACTTTATTATAGTAGCGGCTATGTTGGGGTCGGGAGTTTAGGGGTTAATCATTGTAGGTAGGTGGTGGCGATGTTAGGGAGGGCAGATTAGGGGTTAATAAAATTTATTCTAGTGTTTGCGAGGCAGGAGTGCAGCGGTTTAGGGGTTAATACATTTATTATAGTGGCAGCGATGTCCGGTCGGCAGATTAGGGGTTAATAAGTGTAGGTAGGTGGCGGCGACGTTGGGGGGGACAGATTAGGGGTTAATAAATATAATATAGGTGTCGGCGATGTTAGGGGCAGCAGATTAGGGGTTCATATCTATAATGTAGGTTGCGGCGGTGTCCGGTCGGCACATTAGGGGTTAATAGTATAATGGAGGTGTCAGGGATAGCGGGGGCGACAGATTAGGGGTTAATAAGTGTAAGGTTAAGGGTGTTTAGACTCGGGGTTCATGTTAGGGTGTGATGTGTAGAGAGTGTTTCCCCATAGGAAACAATGGGAGCTGAACGCTGCTTTTTTGCAGGTGTTTTTTCCAGCTTACCGCTACCGTAGGCAACCCTGGTATTGAGAGTTGAAGGGAAGCTAAATTTGGCTCAACGCTCCCTTTTATGAGGCTAACGCAGCCATTCAGACAACTCGTAATACCAGCGTTGGCTTAAGGGTGCGCTGGAAAAAAAAGCAGCGTTAGCACCGCGGGTCTTTACCGACAAAACTCGTAATCTAGGCGTTAGTGTTTTCAGTAGAGCCTAGTCTTACCCTGAACCATTTTAAGCTAGTTAGAAACTAGTAGAGATGTGTGTGTTTATATGCATGTATGCGTGTGTGTGTGTATACATATATAGAATAGGTCCAAAGAGAGCACTTGCTGTGTTTTCTTTCTTTCTTTCTTTCTTTTTTTTTTTCTAAGGTGTTATATCCATTAGTTTGGGGAGTGACTAAAACATCAGACAAGTGAGTAAAACAATAACCAGTGCACTTACCTAATGATACTATTTATGAGGGAGGGTGTCCAAGCTGCTTCGCTCGTCGGATCTTATGGGGGAGAGTGCCAACCCGAAACCCGGAAGTGGCCTCAGCGACGTCATCATGCTGGTGTCGGTGGTGCTCCAGATAACTGCCCATAGTGACAATCTGTGTAAACAAAACAGGTTGCTATGGTGATGTACATAATCATATTCATATAAACATAAGTAGGCTATTAAATGTAAAAATAGACCAATATTGGTGCTGTATATCATAAACATGCTAATTTAGTCATAGTGAGTATTCAAATAGCAACCTATGGAGAAGAGCGTCATAAAGCATATCAGACATCCTAACAGCACGAGTCCTCACACAAGAAAAAAAATTAAGAAATAAGAAAAAATAGGGAAAGAAGACAAGGGAGAAAAGTAAAAAGTAAAAATAAGTAAAAAAAGAGAAAGGCCACCAGTCTAGAAAAGATAAGGGGGCTAAATAATTATTCAGGCAGTAGATGAATCTAGCTACGAGCTATATATTAGGAGGAAGTACATATTAACTAGATATTGACAAACTGCTGAATACTGCCAAGTGATCTATCATATGGTGATCCACTACATTAGCCTAACTTGATGGTCTCCAACAAGGGGGGGATGGTAAGGCACCAATGAAGAGAAGTGAAAAAGGAAGAAATAAAGGAAAGATAAAGGAGTAAGGCAATAGAAAAAGAAAATAGAAAAAGAAACCAAGAAGAAAAAAAGGAGAAAAATAGGATAAAAGGAAAACATATGTCATGTACGCAAATGGTACATACATATGTGTAGAGCTCAATCCCGTATTGGGAGCAGGTCTACTGCAGGAAATGGTTATATAAGTATATAAGGAAAAATTAATTATATACAACTATATACATGAAAATCCAATTTAAATATAGGGTAGTCAGAGGATGGTAAGTCACAAAAAACAATGCCAGTCCAGCTGGACATTGAGCCCTTTAGGGACCAAGGTGTCCAGTTCATAAGTCCACCTTCCCTCCCATTGTAGAATTTTCCCCTGTCCCCTCATCTTACAAGAGGTGGGACATAATCAATCAAGGTATATCATAGGTCCTTAACTGAATATCCCTGTTGCAAAAAATGCTGTGCCATTGGTTGGTCCGTATGGCCGTCCTAATAGAGGACCTATGGTTGGCCATTCTTGTGCGGAGGTCATCTGTGGTCTTCCCAACATAAAACAGACCACAATTGCAATGAAGCAAATATACTACATGTGCGGTAGTGCCCCTATACATATTATTATTATACATATTATTATGTGTGTGTGTGTGTATGTATATATATATATATATATATATATATATATATATATATATATATATATATATATATATATATATATATATATATATATATATATATATATATATATATATAGCAACGAGTAGTGAAGAATCAAAACGGATGGGTTCCGTATCCAGCAAAAACTTCACACAGCAGGCACATCAGGAATTTGTAATCCGTTTAATGTGTAAACAACCATTAAACGGATTACAAATTCCTGATGTACATGCTGTGTGAAGTTTTTGCTGGATACGGAACCCATCCGTTTTGATTCTTCACTACTTGTTGCTGCATGTTTATTTAGCAGTGCACCAGGTGATTGCTGATGTGAAGTGTGCCGTTTCCACATCGTTTTTTGTATATATATATATATATATTAATACATGAACAAATCACAATAATATGGTTAACACAAAAATAATATAAAATAAATATAAAATGTGTAAGAAAAACCCACACACAAATAGTAATAATATTACAGACCAATATGCAGGAATATATCCAAAGTGAAAAGAGTCTTTAATGGAAACAGTCCCACAAATACAAATAGTTCAATGTTCCTCAGAAGGAAGAAAAAAGCATCATAGCATAATATTGTGTAAATCTTCACTCCCCAAATGAAAGGTAGACCCAGAATATCTCAGTGCTGTAGTATAGGTTTATATTGCTACTGCAGTATACCTCAGTACTGTACTACAGCAGGTTTATGCCATTACTGCAGTATACCTCAGTACTGTACTATAGGTTTATACCGTTACTGCATAATACCTCAGTACTGTACTATAGGTTTATACTGTTACTGCAGTATACCTCAGTACTGTTCTATAGGTTTATAACGTTACTGCAGAATACCTCAGTACTGTACTATAGGTTTATACCGTTACTGCAGTATACCTTTGTACTGTACTATAGATTTATACCATTACTGCAGTATACCTTTGTACTGTACTATAGATTTATACCATTACTGCAAAATACCTCAGTACTGTACTATAGGTTTATACTGTTACTGCAGTATACCTCAGTACTGTTCTATAGGTTTATACCGTTACTGCAGTATACCTCAGTACTGTACTATAGGTTTATACCGTTACTGCATAATACCTCAGTACTGTACTATAGGTTTATACTGTTACTGCAGTATACCTCAGTACTGTTCTATAGGTTTATAACGTTACTGCAGAATACCTCAGTACTGTACTATAGGTTTATACCGTTACTGCAGTATACCTTTGTACTGTACTATAGATTTATACCATTACTGCAGTATACCTTTGTACTGTACTATAGATTTATACCATTACTGCAAAATACCTCAGTACTGTACTATAGGTTTATACTGTTACTGCAGTATACCTCAGTACTGTTCTATAGGTTTATACCGTTACTGCAGTTTACCTCAGTACTGTACTATAGGTTTATACCATTACAGCAGAATAACTCACACATACATATAAAGTATATTTACACATATATATTTATTGTGTGTGTGTATATATTTATATTTATTATGTGTGTGTGTATATATATATATATATATATATATATATATATATATATATATATATATATATATATATATATATATATATATATATATATATATACACATACAATACAACACACATAAAGTCCAGTACTCACTCGCAAGCTCTCAGCTAGGATTAAAAAGCAAAACCGGAAGAGTTAGTTACTGCATTTGGCCAAATGGGACAAGCCCAGGTACCATGCCAAGGTCTCTTCCACATACCTGGGTCCCTAATACAGCCACACAACTGCAGCCATAAAGCCATGCTTTATGTGAGTGCGATAGCAACCAAAGCTGGGCCTGTTTATGAGTCATGGGATGTGTACCCGGTCCAGTCTGGATGTGCATTCCTTTCTCCTGATTTTGCTTATGCCCAGGGTGATTACATAAGTCTGTGAACCCTGACCTGTTCCCAGTTTGTTTGATTATTAGCTTGCATTTTTGTGCATGGCTGCAGTTGTGTGACTGTATTAGGGACCCAGGTATGTGGAAGAGACCTTGGCATGGTACCTGGGCTTGTCCCATTTGGCCAAATGCGGTAACTAACTCTTCCGGTTTTGCTTTTTAATCCTAGCTGAGAGCTTGTGAGTGAGTACTGGACTTTATGTGTGTTGTATTGTATGATTTTGTAATTCTCCCTAAGGACTTGTACCCTGGCGGGCCCGGGGTTAACTGCCTGTGACTCTGTAAATAGAGGAGCTTTATGTGAGTGCGATAGCAACCAAAGCTGGGCCTGTTTATGAGTCATGGGATGTGTACCTGGTCCAGTCTGGATGTGCATTCCTTTCTCCTGATTTTGCTTATGCCCAGGGCCGGCGCTCCCACTAGGCAAACTAGGCAGCCGCCTAGTGCGCACTGCAACCTAGGGCGCAGCAGCTGCAGCCGACCCCGGCCCTGTGCAACACAGTCTTACAGTTACAGAATTTTTTTTTGCTTTGATATCAGCCGACCCTGTCCCCGACCCTGTGTTGTGTACAGTCTTGCAGATTTTTTTTTTATTGAAGCTTTTCTTAGCGCGATTGTGTGTCTCCTCCTTGAATTGGCATCTATCAATGATCTCATACTGCGCAGCCGGTCAGGCAGCGACGTCAGCACCCTCAACGTCACCGTCACGTGACCACCCCGCTTTGCCGCTCACTGGAGCAGTGCACCAGCCTTTTCACATGCGGAAGCAGCAGCCTGGAAGACAGAGTGTCACAGAACTTGAAGTAGAGGCGAGCCTAGACAGAGACGATCAGTGTGGACGGTGGACCAGCAGACAGAGGTGAGACTCACTCAGCTCATAACTGAACCGGCACTGCTGGCGGTGCACAATCTTCTCCACTGCCTGGTATCTAGTATGGGCTGGCACTAGGCTCAGTTTCAGTAAGACATAGACCAGACCGGTGACGGCATCTGCAGCACAAGACTGAGCAGCACAAGACTGAAACTTATTGGGGTTAGGGGAGGGGGCCCTGTGGCTGAGATGGAGGTTACAGGAGACCCTGGTGCTAATAATGGGGGTTACAGCAGCAGCCAGGGTGGCTTGCTGAGGCTGATGGTGTTACAAAGGGGACCCTGGGGCTAATGGAGGTTACAGGGTGTGGGTGCTGAGGCTGATTGTGTTACAAGGTGGACCCTTGGGCTTATGGGGGTTACAATGTGAGGGTGCTGAGGCTGATGGTGGTTATAGGGGGCCCCTGGGGCTGGGGGCCTGGGCTGATGGTGGTTACAGGGGGGGTCTGGACTGATGGTTACAGGGGGGGGGCCTGGGGCTGATGGTGGTTACAGGGGGGGGCCTGGGGCTGATGGTGGTTACAGGGGGGCCCTGGAGCTGATGGGGGTTACAGGGGGGCCCTGGGGCTGATGGTGGTTACAGGGGGGGCCCTGGGGCTGATGGTGGTTACATGGGGGCCCTGGGGCTGATGGTGGTTACAAGGGGGGCCCTGGGGCTGATGGTGGTTACAGGGGGGGCCTGGGGCTGATGGTGGTTATAGGGGGGCCCTGGAGCTGATGGTGGTTACAGTGGGGGCCTGGGGCTGAGGGGGTTTACAGCCCCCCCCCCTGTAACTACCATCAGCCCCCCCTGTAACTACCATCAGCCTCCCCTGTAACTACCATCAATCCCAGGGCCCCCCTGTAACTACCATCAGTCCCAGGCCCCCCCTGTAACTACCATCAGTCCCAGGGCCCCCCTGTAACTACCATCAGTCCCAGGGCCCCCCTGTAACTACCATCAGTCCCAGGGCCCCCCTGTAACTACCATCCACCCCAGGCCCCCCCCGTAACTACCATCAGCCACGGTGCCCCCCCTGTAACAACCATCAGCCACGGTGCACCCCCTGTAACTACCATCAGCCACGGCCCCCCCGTAACTACCACCAGCCATGTGCCCCCCCCCTGTAACTACCACCAGCCATAGCCATGGCATGTATTCCTGAAAATTAAAAGAAATTTAAAAGTGTCATGTTTTGTTGCTTTAATTGTTTCTTTTTTTTCCGCGTGGGGTGGGGTCGGGGGGCGCAAGTAACTGGTCTTGCCTAGGGCACAAAATAGTCTAGCACCGGCCCTGCTTATGCCCAGGGTGATTACATAAGTCTGTGAACCCTGACCTGTTCCCATTTTGTTTGATTATTAGCTTGCATTTGTGTGCATGGCTGCAGTTGTGTGGCTGTATTAGGGACCCAGGTATGTGGAAGAGACCTTGGCGTGGTCCCTATATGATCCCTATAGAGGATAGCTGCTCCTTTAAGGATCCCTTAGACAAAAATCTGGAAGCTTATTTGAAGAAGATGTATGTTCATCGGGGTCTTAAATGGCAACCTGCAGTTTGTATTGCCACAGTAGCAAGTGCGGCATTTCATTGGTGCAAAACCTTGTCTGAATCAATTTTAGTAAAGTATCCATTGGAAGAGATACAATATAGGATTATGCCCCTCAAACTATCCAATTCCTTTATTTCTGATGTTAGCATGCAAGTTATTAGACTGGGAGCCAAGATGTCTGGCTTCACTGTCCTAGCTTGCAGGGCATTGTGGCTAAAATGCTGGTCAGCTGATGTTACCTCTAAGTCCAAGCTTCTGGCGTTTCCTTACAAGGGTAAGACCTTGTTCGGACCTGGTCTGACAGAAAGAGTTTCTGATATTACGAGTGGAAAAGGGTCTTTTCTACCGCAAGACAAGAAGAACAGACTCAAAAGATGTAAAACTAATTTTTGTTCCTTTCGTAACTTCAATGGTCAAAAGTCT
The DNA here is from genome assembly GCF_027579735.1 of Bombina bombina. Taxonomy (NCBI): domain Eukaryota; kingdom Metazoa; phylum Chordata; class Amphibia; order Anura; family Bombinatoridae; genus Bombina; species Bombina bombina. Next base: position 1,567,505,621 of record NC_069499.1, on the reverse strand, counting down.
TCCTCTTACAAGCAGGAGCAGTCAAAGTCTTCTTGGAAGTCCGATTAGTTTTGGAATATGGGGAGGCAATCAAAGAAACCCTCAGTTGAGTCTAAGTCAGCATGAAGGGTCGGCCCCCGGTCCGGAATCGGATCAAGGGGGGGGGGGCAGATTTTCCCTGTTTTGTCAAGCATGGAGATGAGATGTCCCAGATCCTTGGGCTGTGGACATAGTATCTCAGGGTTACAAAATAGAATTCAAAACTTTCCCTCCCAGGGGCAGATTCCACCTCTCAAGATTATCTGCAGACCAGGTAAAAAGAGAGGCATTCTTGAACTGCATTCAGGACCTTTCCTCCCTGATTGTTCCAGTTCCAGTAAGGAAACATGGTCTAGGATTCTTTTCATAACTGTTCGTGGTGCCCAAAAAAGAGGGAACTTTTCGACCCATTTTAGACCAAAAGTGCCTCAACAAGTTTTTCAGGGTACCTTCCTTCAAAGTGGAAACCATTTGTTCCATTCTTCCTTTGGTCCAAGAGGGTCAGTTTATGATGACCATAGACCTGAAGGACGCGTATCTTCATGTTCCCATCCACATGGATCATCAAAAATTCCTGAGATTCACCTTTCTAGACAAACACTTTCAGTTTGTGGCTCTTCCGTTTGTCTCAAAGGTTCTGGGGCCTTCCGTTTTTCTCAAAGGTTCTGGGGGCTCTCTTGGCGGTGATCGATCAGGTCTCGGGGAATTGCAGTGGTGCCCTACCTGGACGACATATTGGTTCAGGCGTCATCTTTTCAACAAGCAAACTCTCATACAGAGATCTTGTTGTCTTTTCTATGTTCCCACGGTTGGAAACTGAATCTTGAAAAGAGTTCCCTTGTTCCAGCTACAAGGGTGGTTCTCTTAGGGAAAATAATAGATTTTCTATCTATAAAAAAATTTCTGTCCACAATCACCTGCTTCTGGAGACTTTCCTGGGTGATTGTGACCACGAACGCCAGCCTGCTAGGCTGGGGAGCAGTCTGGGACTTGTTAAAGGTGTAGGGACTATGAACTTGGGAGGAGTCTGCTCTCCCCATAAACATCTTGGAATTGAGAATGATTTACAATGCTCTGATGGCTTGGCCTCAATTGTCCTTATCCCGGTTTATCAGGTTTCAGTTGGACAACATCACCTCAGTGGCTTACATCAACCACCAGGGAGGAACTCAGAGTTCCTTAGCCAATAAGGAGGTGGCACGGATTATTCAGTGGGTAGAAGTTCGACATTTCATCCCGGGGAGTGGGCTCTCCATCCAAAGGTGTTCTCCAGGTTAACCCTCAAATGGGGGGTGCCGGAGTTGGATCTGAAGGCGCCTCAGCAGAACGCCAAGCTTCCAAGGTACGGTTGAAGGTCAATAGATCCTCAGGCCGCTTTGATAGATGCTCTTGCAGTTCCTTGGGATTTCGGTCTAGCATACCTGTTTGCTCCTTCCACGAGTTATTGCTCTTATCAAACAGGAGAGAACATTGGTAATTCTAATAGCACCTGCATGGCCTCGCAGGATCTGGTATGCATACCTAGTGAAGATTTTATCTTGGCCACCTTGGAGGTTGCCTCTGAGGAAGGACCTTCTAACTCAGGGTCCATTCCTCCATCCAAATCCCATTTCTCTGAAGCTGACTGCTTGGAAATTGAACGCTTAGTTCTGTCTATGCATGGATTTTCTGAGTCGGTCATTAAGACCATGATCCAGGCTCGCAAGCCTGTTACTCGAAAATTTACAATTAGGTATGGTGCAAATACCTTTATTGATGTGAATCTAAGGGCTACTCTTTGAGTAGGGTCATGATTCCTAGAATTTTGTCTTTTCTCCAGGAAGTTCTGAAGGGTTGTCAGTCAGTTCTCTGAAAGGTCAGATTTCTGCATTATCTATTTTGTTACACAAGCGTCTGGCGGATGTGCCAGATGTTCAATCTTTTTGTCAGGCCCTGGTCAGAATCAGGCCTGTTTTTGAACCTGTTGCTCCTCCTTGGAGCCTTAATCTTGTTCTTAAAGTTTTGCAGCAGGCTATACATGTTTTAATTTGTAGTATTTCTGTTGTGACGATTGGGCATCTTTAATATTGGTGAGCACAGAGGAGAAGGTTTGGGTTATATTGTCCACCATATCATTAACCTGGGGACAAGGTGAGTTGAACTGAGGTAAGAGGTTGAATTGTGGATGTAGACCGTAGTTAATGAAGAAAGGGCTGTAACCAGTGGAGGAGTTGAGAGTGTAATTGTAGGCGAATTCGGCCTTAGATATAAAGGAAGCCCATGAATCCTGTTGGTGGAAAAAATAACATCTGAGATACTGTTCCAACCACTGGTTCGTTCTCTCTGTTTGCCTATTAGTTTGTAGGTAAAATTATGTGCTGAGTCTCCGATCAATGTGTAATGCCTGATACAACTGTCTCCAAAACCTCAAGGTAAATTGGGTTCCTCTGTCACTTATTACAAAATTTGGATAAACCATGCAGGCGGACAATCTTTTTGATGAACTTATCAGATGTCTGTTTAGAAGTGGGTAAACCCTGGCAAGGTACAAGATGAGCCATCTTAGAGAAAACATCCAGCACTACAAAGATGGTGGTGAAAGTTGATGATAGAGGGAGATCGACAATAAAATCCATAGATAGGATACTCCAGGGATTTTGTGGCATAGGTAAAGACTGGAGCAAGCCTGCAGGGTTTTGCTGGGAATGTTTAGATGTAGCACAAACTGAACATGCACTTACATAATCCTTGACAGTTTGGAACATGGAAGGCCAGCAAAAGGAGCGTTTAAGAAGGTCATATGTTTTTTGAGTTCCCATATGTCCAGCAAGAGGAGAGTCATGATTAACTTGGAGGATTAGAGATCTGAGACTTAGGGGAATGCATAATTGTTTGTTGTTGAAGAAGATTCCTTCCTTATTTGGAAGTAACACTTCCAGAGGTTTCTCTAGTTCAGCGATTTGAGCTTTCTTTATCTTAGGAATGAAATCGCAAAGGAGAACAACAAAGGTATGTTTGGGTATGACAGTAGGCAGGGCATTAGCAAAATTAGGTCTGAAGTCTTTTCTGGATAGGCCCTCTGCCTTTCCATTCTTAACCCCAGGTCAGTAGGTGATCAGGTATTGGAACCAAGAGAAGTACAGGCTCCAACTAAGTTGCCTAGATGACAAGGTTCTATTGCTCTGAAGGTATTGGAGGTTTTTGTGATCTGAGTATATGAAAATTGGGTGTGTAGCCCCCTCAAGTAGGTGACAGCAGTGGTCAAAAGAGCATTTGATGGCCAACAGTTCTTTTTCACCTACTGGGTAATTGACCTCTGCAGGTGTCATAAGTCTTGAAAAGTAGGCAACAGAGTGTATAGGTTCCAAGAATAATTTTTTCTGAAATAGAATTGCACTGATAGTGTAATCCGAAGCGTCAACTTTGAGTATGAACTGACGGTTTGTATCAGGAAATTGCAAGAAGGGAGCGGTGGAAAACTTAGGTTTAAGCTGATAATAAACTTCCTGTGAAGGTGTAGTTCAGAGGAACCAGTTGTGAAGTTTTGTCAGGTTAGATAAAGGTTTGGTTAGGGATATTTACGGTCAGATAAAGGTTTGGTTAGAGATATTTATGATAGAAATTAGCAAACCCTAAGAAACGCTGTATGAGTTTGAAACGGGCCAATTCATAATGGCAAGGACCTTAATGTCCTCCATACGAATTCCTTCAGCAGTGATATGGTAGCCTAAGAATGAGATGTCATGGGTATCAAATGTGCATTTCTCTAGTTTTACGTATAGCTTGTGTTCCCTTAACCTGGATAACACTGTGCGTAGATGTGTCTTATGTTCGTCAATGTTCTAAAAATATATCAATATATCATCTAGGTAAACTACTATATATACATTTAGTTAATCACAAAATATATCATTGATCAAGCACTGGAATGTCACAGGAGCATTACAGAGGTTGAATGGCATTACTGTATACTCAAAGAGACCATACTGGGTCCTGAAGGCAGTAAGCCACTCATCTCCTGCTCTTATTCTAACAAGGTTAAAGGCACCTCTAAGGTCCAATTTAGTGAAGACCGTGGCACCACATAACCGTTCTATGAGTTCAGGTATCAGGGGAAGGGGATACCTATTTTCCATGTGACTTTATTCAACTCCCTGTAATCTGTTATAGGAAGCAACAAGTTGTCCTTGTTTTTAACAAAAAATATTCCTGCACCTGCTGGTGATGTGCTAGGTCTAATAAAACCCTTCTTAAGGTTGTCATCAATATAGGATTTTAGGTGTTCCAGTTCGAGTTTTGACATAGGGTATATGTGCCCAAATGGAATGGAAACCCCTGGTGAGAGGTCTATAGGGCAGTCATAAGCCCAGTGAGGTGGTAGGGACTCTGCCTCTTTTCTGTCAAAAACGTCAGTGAAATCGTGATAATGAACTGGGATGTTAGTGTCAGTAATCTGTAGGAGAGTAGTAGAATCTAGACAATTTTTATGACAGTAGGTTGAAGTAAAAGATAGCGTTAAGTTGCACCAATCAATAGTTGGTTGGTGTAGTTTGAGCCAATTAATATCAAGAACAATCTTAAACACAGGGAAAGGAATAACATTGAAACTAATAATTTCTTTATGACCAGAATGAGAAGTAAGTAATAATGGAATGGTTTGATGTGATACAGGACCAGAGGACAAGAAAGAACCATCAATGACCTTCACAGAGACTAGGTTATCTTTAGGAATCATAGGAATTTTATTTGATTTTACAAAATGAATATTTATAAAGTTCCCGCAGGCCCCGGTGTCTATGATGACCTCAGATGTCATCCTGCGTTGTTCCCACTGTAAAGACAACAGCATTAACATATGAGAGGTAGAAGGAGTTTTAGTAGTTAGACAAGGAAAGTGGTTAGAAATCTTACCAAATCAGGAAATGACGCAACTCACTTTCATAACAAGCGCGATTCAACAAAGACGCAGGAAATTACAAAACTTACGTAACTTTAGACGCAATTTTGTGCCAAGAATGACGCCATAAAAAACTGGATTTTGCGTCCCCGCGAGCCTAGTTTGCCTGTGAAAATTTGGAAACAAAATCAAATTGAAAAAAATCTGAAACCCCCAGGTAAGAGATAAAAAAAAAAAAAATCTTCCCAAATAAAAATTCCATACTGAAACTGATAGTCTGCAGAAAAGGGAAATATACATAGAGCTGACTCTTGGCAAATATAAGCAAATACATTTATTTAAACCTTTATACCATAAAGCGCCAAACATAGCTAAGAGTGTCTAAAAATAAGGATACATACTTCCCGGAAGACGCCCATCCACATATAGCAGACAGCCAAACCAGTACTGAAAAATATCAGCAGAGGTAATGGTAGAGGAGTATAACGTTGATCTGAAAAGGGAGGCAAGGAATGAATCCCTACAACCGATAACAGAGAGCCTTTGAAAGGATATCCCATGGGTGAAACCATAAAAATCAACAGGCAATACTCCCTTCACATCCCTCTGACAAACACTGTACTCTGAGAGGAATTGGGCTTCAAAATGCTTAGAAGCGCTTATCATAGAAGAAATCAAGCACATCTTACTTCACCACCTCCATAGGGAGGCAAACGGCCAGATTACGAGTTTTGCGTTAGGTGCTGTACGGTGCTAACAAGCATTTTTGTTTTACCGCTCATTTACCTGCAGTGCTGGTATTACAGGTTTTTACAAACCCGGCGTTAAAAGGCAAGAAGTGAGCATAGAGCAAAATTGAGCTCCATACCGCACTTCAATACCAGCGCTGCTTAAGTTAGCGGTGAACTGGTTGTACGTGCTCGTGCACGATTTCCCAATAGACATCAATGGGGAGAGCCTGCAAAAAAGCAGCGTAAAACTCAGTAACGCAGCCCCATTGATTCCTATGGGTAAACACATTATTTATGTTTACACCTAACACCCTAACATGAACCCAAGTCTAAACACCCCTAATCTTACACTTATTAACCCCTAATCTTCCACCTCCAACATCGCCAACACCTACATTATTCTTATTAAACCATAATCTGCCGCTCCGGACAGCGCCGCCACCTACATTATATTTATTAACCCCTAATCTGCTGCCCCCAACATCGCCGCCACCTACATCATATTTATTAACCCCTAATCTGCCGCCCCCAACGTCGCCACCACTATATTAAATGTATTAACCCCTAAATCTAAGTCTAACCCTAACACCCCCTAACTTAAATATAATTTAAATAAATATAAATAAAATTACTATCATTAACTAAATTATTCCTATTTAAAACTAAATACTTACCTATAAAATAAAACGTAAGATAGCTACAATATAACTAATAGTTACATTGTAGCTATCTTAGGTTTTATTTTTATTTTACAGGCAAGTTTGTATTTATTTTAACTAGGTAGAATAGTTACTAAATAGTTATTAACTATTTAATAACTACCTAGCTAAAATAAATACAAATTTACCTGTAAAATAAAACCTAACCTAAGTTACAATAACACCTAACCCTGCACTATAATTAAATAAATTCCCTACATTAAATACAATTAAATAAATTAAATTAGCTAAATCACAAAAAAAGACTAAATTACAAAAAATAAAAAACAAATTACAAGGTATTTAAACTAATTACACCTAATCTAATAGCCCTATTAAAATAAAAAAAGCCCCCACCAAAATAAAAAAAACTCCTAGCCTAAACTAAACTACCGATAGCCCTTAAAAGGGCCTTTTGCAGGGCATTGCCCCAAAGAAATCAGCTCTTTTACCTGTAAAAAAAAAAAATACAAACAACCCCCCCAACAGTAAAACCCACCACCCACACAACCAACCCCCCAAATAAAAGCCTGACTTAAAAAACCTAAGCTCCCCATTGCCATGAAAAGGGCATTTGGATGGGCATTGCCCTTAAAAGGGTATTTAGCTCTATTGCAGGCCCAAAGCCTTAACCTACAAAATAAACCCACCCAATACACCTTAAATAAATCCTAACACTAACCCCCAAAGATTCATTTACCGTGAGAAGTCTTCATCCAAGTGGCAAGATGTCCTCAACTAAGCTTGCAGAAGTGGTCCTCCAGACGGGCAGAAGTCTTCATCCAGACGGCATTTTCTATCTTCATCCTTCCGGCGTGCAGCGTGTGCATCTTCAAGACATCCGACGCGGAGCATCCTCTTCTTTTCCGACGGACTAACAATGAATGAAGGTACCTTTAAATGACGTCAACCAAGATGGCGTCCCTTAGATTCCGATTGGCTGATAAAATTCTATCAGTCAATTGGAATTAAGGTAGAAAAAATCCTATTGGCTGATTGGATCAGCCAATAGGATTGAGCTCGCATTCCATTGGTTGGTTGTGTGGGTGGTGGGTTTTACTGTTGGGGGGGTTGTTTGTATTTTTTTTACAGGTAAAAGAGCTGATTTCTTTTGGGCAATGCCCCGCAAAAAGGCCCTTTTAAGGGCTATTGATGGTTAGTTTAGGCTAAGGTTTTTTTTTTTTATTTGGGGGAGCTTTTTCTTTATTTTGATACGGCTATTTGATTAGGTGTAATTTGTTTAAATATCTTGTTTTTTATGTTCTGTAATTTAGTGTTTGTTTGTTTTTGTGATTTAGCTAATTTAATTTAATTTATTTAATTGTTTCGGGCCGTTGTGTTTTCTGTCCTCTGGGAACAATAAATGTCTCATAAGATATTACTTTTGATGGTGCTGCTGATCTTTCTGAATATTGGATGTTTATGGGGCAGTGGCTCTGACAGCTTGCACATCAGTATCTTCAGGAACTGGTGAGAATGTATAATAGGGTAGATTTATCATAGTGCGAGCAGACATGATACGATGTAGCATATCATGTGACATGTCCGCTGCACATTGATAAATGCCAACAGCATATGCTGTCGGCATTTATCATTGCACCAGCAGTTCACAAGAACTGCTGGTGCAATGATAAATGCCGACAGCATATGCAAGGACGCCCCCTGCAGATTCGGGGCCAATTGGCCGCTAGCAGGGGGTGTCAATCAACCCGATCGTACTTGATCGGGTTGATTTCTGTCCGAGGCCTCAGAGCAGGTGGACAGGTTATGGAGCAGCAGTCTTTAGACCACTGCTTTATAACTTCTGTTTCCGGCGAGCCTGAGTGATTTCGGACAGGGCTAGGATCATTTATACATGGGCCCCTAGTTATCAATGTCTGTCGGACCTGATCAATACACTCACCGTATTCAGCGTTGCACCAGCAGCTCACAAGATCTGCTGGTGCAACGCCGCCCCCTGCAGACTCATGGCCAATGGGCCGCCAGCAGGGGGGTGTCAAGACAGGTTATGGAGCAGCGGTCTTTGTGACCGCTGCTTCATAACTGCTGTTTCTGGCGAGCCTGCACGGGGCATCAAGCTCCATACGGAGCTTGATACATATGCCCCATTGATACATATGCCCCAGCTTGATACATATGCCCCATTGATACATATGCCCCAGCTTGATACATATGCCCCAGCTTGATACATATGCCCCAGCTTGATACATATGCCCCAGCTTGATACATATGCCCCAGCTTGATACATATGCCCCATTGATACATATGCCCCAGCTTGATACATATGCCCCATTGTCAGAATAGGATTAGGCCACCGCTCTGGGAAACAGGATTTTGTGTGATTTTAAATGCATGTAATATTGGTTAGATTTTTTATAGCTTTACATTTTCTGTATAAATTGCAAGATGGTGACAAAAATAAAAATGCTCTATTCTGAATTATCATTGTTAATATTAATTGAACAATATTGGTACAAAATCCTTAATTGTGCTGTTTTGGGAAGGAGGACTGATCCTAAATATAGGACAATTTGAGTTTGAAATATTTATAAAATAATGAACATGCTGCTATTTACTATATACACCATAGAAAATGACTGGCTTTTTCGTAGCTAAAACTATTTTCTAAAAAGGCTTGGTCCGCTGAAGAAAATAGTTATATTTGTGTTAGTTCCTCACTAGCACAGGGTGTTAAAATGGCTCAGCAGTGAAAGGGTTAATAGTCTTGGGCCCCAATTTATCAAAGGGCTTGCGGACCTGATCCGACACTGCGGATCAGGTCCGCAAGACCTCGCGTATTGCTCTCCGCATTTAACATTGCACCAGCAGCTCTTGTGAGCTGCTGGTGCAATGTTAAATGCCAATCGGCCGCCAGCAGGGAGGTGTCAATCAACCCGATCGTATTCGATCGGGTTGATTTCTGGCGATTCCGGTCCACCTGCTCAGAGCAGGCGGACAGGGTTTTGGAGCAGCGGTCTTTAGACCGCTGCTTCATAAGTTGTGTTTCTGGCGAGTCTGAAGACTCGCCAGAAACACGGCCCTTCAAGCTCCGTACGGAGCTTGATAAATGGGCCTGTTGGTCAGCTGATTGATTCCTGTGACAGCCAATAAGTATGTAAGCCTCTTTTTTGTTTCTGACAATCTTGACCCCTTTTAATTAAAAATAAATAAAAATAATAAAATAAATATATATATATGATCAAAAGCACAAATAAAGCATTCACTAGTTTTCAGTCAGCAGTATATGTATATATATATATATATATATACTGCTGACTAAAGACCAGTGAGTGGTTTATTTGTGGTTTTGATCTTGTATCCTTGAACAGCACCCTGGCAGTTGCTGACCTTCTGGTGAGAGTGCAACCACACTGTTGTTTCTATATATTTTTGTGCTGCTGCCGGCTTGTTACAGTAAAACTAGTTACTACATTGACTTTATTTAAGTTTAAGCTGTTGTTGAATTGCAATTCTGCTAAAGATTTTCCCCATAGGAAACAAGGGACTAATGGATTTGGATGTGTAATGTCAAAATTCTTCTGAACTGTATAAACCCATAAGCTAATCTTAGATGAGATTAAAGAATTTTATTTCTGTCCCTAAGAATGTTTCTGAAACAAATGTTTTACCTGTGCACATATCTAATTAATATATATGTAGATATAAATACTAATATAGTAATGAAGGGGGACCATGTCTCAGGTGTCTCCTTAAGGTCCATTAGTTTCCAGTTGTGTGGCTGCTGCTGATATATAATTTGTCACCTTCTAAAGATTGCTAATAAGCTGTCTATAAAACATGGTCTCTTCTCCGTATCTCTGTAAAAGAAAGTAAACATGGAGCCAATTAAAATGGAAACAATCAATTGCATCAGATATACCGATCTCACAACATGTAATGATCTTTTTACATATTAATTAATCTAGAGAATTCAAAACATCCTGAAGAGCATTCCTGCTAAATCACCATTATAATAGATACAAGTAAAAGATTTACTGGTGCCTGGGAGTTTACAGAAACATTTTGAGATGGAAAATGAATTGATTTGTAGCCACAAAACTGAAGCTAGTGGGTTGTAGGATTAGCTTCCTTGTAAAAACTGCATTGAATTAATGGAATAGTGTCCCAGCAGTGATGATAAAGACATTAAAGGACACCTCAGATCAAGTAAAATAAACCAAGGAAACACTTCTTATGTCTAAATATGTGCATGGGCGTATACATATGTGTATATATATAGATAGATATATATATATATATATATATATATATACAGGAACTGAACTACCCGGGATGCAGAGGGCATAACTGTGACCAGACCCCGGAGGTCCACCCTGGGGGGGGCAGCTTCAGCACAATTGCCTGCTACTTATATCATGTGATTGAACGTTTGATGTGACAGGGTATCTTAACGGTGCTGTGCGCAGGCAGTGATAAGAGCCCTGTCACACTCCATATATATATATACTGTATATATATATATATATATATATATATATATATATATATATATATATATATATATATATATATATATACTGGGGTGGACTGACAAGTTGGGCAATTTTGCCCTCTCCTGGCGGCCCTGCATCTTAAGAAGGCCCGTGGAGGCAGTTGCATTATGAATGCCGCACTAAATAATTTTTTAGTTTTTATTTGATCTTTATTTTACTTTTTTTTTTTTGCCTGGTATGAGAGGGGTCGTGGGGGGTTGTGGCGGGAGAGGGAGGGGCCAGTTGTTGCTCAATTGTGCAGTGGAGGTCTGGGTCTGGAGGCATGAGCGCTCTGTCGGTACATGCACGGAGGAGACTCAGCAGAAATAAAAAAAAAAATTGCCTTTCTATTGGCTCCTACATAGCCATGTGATGCACATTCTCCTCCAATAACATATACCTGCTTCTGCATGTGCCAAAGTAACCGAGACATTGTGTATCAGCATGTACAGTATATGTTATCGGGTCACAGCGGCCGATGAAAGCATGAGGCTCCTTGCTCCTTGAGGGCTGCTGTTATTACTGCCACCTGCCCCGTAGAAGAACTTTAACTAGTAACACCAGCATGGTATGCTTAACCACTAACATGCTTAGATTACACACACACTGGTAAACAACAGATTCACTGTTCAGCCCACACAAAACTATTCTTCATTATGTGTTCACCATGATCTAAAGTCCCTAATCTTGCACAGCTACACACAGTATTACTTAGCACACACACATATTCTGACCTATACCACATGTAATTTGATTCCAGGCAGCAAGAGAAGACGGGAGTGCTAAGGAGGAGTAAGGGAGGGAGGGAGCTGAGGGAGGAGAATGATAAGAACAATGCAGTGTGTGTAATGGGGAGAAACAGCCAGGTCACAGAGTGACAGAAATACGGACATGAAAAATAAAACAGAACAGAGGGGCGCCTCATGTGTGGCATCATCAAGCTTGTGCAAGATCACAATATATTAAGAGCCAAGTGGGTACTCACATATTCATGTAGCAAACCAATGTGCTTGTAGGAACAGGCTGCAGATTTAACAGGTGTGGCAGCTCACCCACAGTGGGAATTGCCCATCTGCTGCAGTGGAAAGATGAAGCACAAACAAAACAAGCACCAATTGTGCAGATCACTCAGAGTACAATTTGTATTTGCTTTATTAAGGTGCCAAATGGGTACTCACATGCTAAATTAGCACACCAATGTGCTGGTAGAAACATCCGTATACAAAGTGGGCGGATTTCAGAGTCCTTCAACATTGATAGTTGAGTTGGGCTGGTATAAGTAGAGGGAAACACACCTCCAATTTGATAGGCTATGACTTCCCACAACGGAGAGCGAATATATGGGCCAATCAGTGTATAGTGCATTTAAAATACGGTAACACACTATAACGGATACATTTAATCCAGATAGTCTTATGATAGTTAGTACAACAGAAAAACAATTTGGTACAATCGTAAATAATTAAATATACACATATGTCTGCGAAAAAGAAACTGATTGGCCGTGCATTTAGAGGTAAGACCAGGCGATATAAGCCTATAGGTAATTTGTACAAAGGATAATATATGTGTTCAACAAGAAAAGTAAAAATTAAAACAAGTAAGAAAGATAAAGCTCATTTAGCGTGTAATGGCTGCAATAAAACCTCTTGTGCACAAATCTTTTTGATGCTAAATGTGAGACCAATATATTTGTTGGAAGAAATACTGCACTGGTATTTCATAAGTTGTGTTTCTGCCGAGTCTGAAGACTCGCCAGAAACACGGCCCTTCAAGCTCCGTACGGAGCTTGATAAATGGGCCTGTTGGTCAGCTGATTGATTCCTGTGACAGCCAATAAGTATGTAAGCCTCTTTTTTGTTTCTGACAATCTTGACCCCTTTTAATTAAAAATAAATAAAAATAATAAAATAAATATATATATATGATCAAAAGCACAAATAAAGCAGTCACTAGTTTTCAGTCAGCAATATATATATATATATATATATATATATATATATATATATATTATATATATATATATATATATATATATATATATATATATATATATATATATATATATATATATATATATACTGCTGACTAAAGACCAGTGAGTGGTTTATTTGTGCTTTTGATCTTGTATCCTTGAACAGCACCCTGGCATTGCTGACCTTCTGGTGAGAGTGCAACCACACTGTTGTTTCTATATATTTTTGTGCTGCTGTCGGCTTGTTGCAGTAAAACTAGTTAATACATTTACTTTATTTAAGTTTAAGCTGCTGTTGAATTGCGATTCTGCTAAAGATTTTCCCCATAAGAAACAAGGGCTAATGGATTTGGATGTGTAATGTCAAAATTCTTCTGAACTGTATAAACCCATAAGCTAATCTTAGATGAAATTAAATAATTTTATTTCTGTCACTAACAATGTTTCTGAAACAAATGTTTTACCTGTGCACATATCTAATTAATATATATGTAGATATAAATACTAATATAGTAATGAAGGGTGACCATGTCTCAGGTGTCCCTTTAGGGTCCATCAGTTTCCAGTTGTGTAGCTGCTGCTGATATATAATTTGTCACCTTCTAAAGATTGCTAATAAGCTGTCTATAAAACATGGTCTCTTCTCCGTATCTCTGTAAAAGAAAGTAAACATGGAGCCAATTAAAATGGAAACAATCAATTGCATCAGATATACCGATCTCACAACATGTAATGATCTTTTTACATATTAATTAATCTAGAGAATTCAAAACATCCAGAAGAGCCTTCCTGCTAAATCACCATTATAATAGATACAAGTAAAAGATTTACTGGTGCCTGGGAGTTTACAGAAACATTTTGAGATGATTTGAATTGATTTGTAGCCACAAAACTGAAGCTAGTGGGTTATAGGATTAGCTTCCTTGTAAAAACTGCAATGAATTAATGGAATAGCGTCCAGCAGTGATGGTAAAGACATTAAAGGACACCTCAGATAAAGTAAAATAAACCAAGGAAACACTTCTTATGTCTAAATATGTGTATGGGCGTATAACATATGTGTGTGTGTATAGACAGCGGTTGTTGTATAAAACCACAGTCTTTATTTAAACATAGTTAAAAGTAGAAGCGTTCCAGAGATCACACAGGTACATCACAGCAATGGGTCCGCTAACATGTTTCGGCCTCAGGCGTAATCATAGCTAAAGGACAAAGCACCTGAACCACTTAAAAGACACCAGGATAGCCCTGATTGGGTAAAATCAAAAACAAGCTGTGTGTTAACTTTAACTCTATGAGTACTTATACAAATAATACTTTAGCCAGTGGTCTGCAAGGGAAGAAAATAGCACAAATTCTGTTTAGCAAACTATAAAGTTGAAAGTATTGAAAAACTTTGAGAAAAACATCACATAAATGCAACATTTAAACATTTAGACAACCACACAATTGTAAAATTGTAAAGTAATGTAGGGCACACTGTCACATTTCTATTTAGTCATATATTAAAAAGCAAAAGAACATGTTTAATATGACAAAGTTTATACCCACTAATAGGACTAAAGTGGGAGCTAGATGACTAAAAAGTATAAATAAAGCGGGCGGAGCCTAGCCACGCAGGCGAAATGGCGGTGTTTTGAGCGAGCTCCTCAACCCTCAGTTGATACAGGGAATAATTAAGGCACAATGCACTTTTAAATACTAGCCAAAAGGAGGTTAATATACGAGCACTTATTCCCCATCACACTAATCACAAGCAAAACAACGGAGGATTTACCGGAGCAGTTCTAGACGGGAACTTCTGTGAACTGCTGCATCATCGCGCTAATGGCGCGCAAGCGGGCCTAGAGAACACACGAGTCGGAGAAATCTCAGCCACATACCGCTTACTGGGCAGCGGTTAAGCGGAATTATTGATCACTTCCAGCAGCAACGGATCTGAGACGCTTGACGGGTACGCAGCTCTGCGGGTAAGATAACAGCCCTGTCAGTCACCCAGCTCCCGTTTGGGGCCTAAATGCGCAACACGCTACAGCTAGTCTCCATTGCACATACTTACTGGCAGATGTGATTAGGGTAAAACCCCTCAGACACCTTTCTGGATACCGACTTGGCCAGACAGACTTTAAAGGGGGACACTTATACCCTCATACACCCCGCCTGCCCTGCTACATCGCTTTGATAGAGGCCTAAGAGTAAGAACTCAGCAACGACTGTTAAAAAGACATTTCTGCTGACAGTTATAAGCACAGGGGTACAGTTTGAAAAATTTGCTGATTGGAAGTTAGCAATAGTAACCTAACCACTTTATTACCGCTGTAGGAAGGGGATATGTGAAATAGTGTCTACATATACACGAGCCCCAGTGGGCACAGCACACTTCACAAGAATAGACTCACTTGGCCTTAAAGCCACTGAAGATCCGTCTGCCTGATTAATAGAGGGCTTGCTGCTCAGTACCTGGAATTGAGACAAAGGCCAAAACAAGGAGAAAAAAAATAAAAATTTTTTTTTATAAATAAATAAATAAAAAAAAGGGAACAAATAGGGAAGAAACAGGAGGAGGGAAAATAATAAAGCAGGAAGGATAAGAAAATAAAGAAACAATACTGGGGTAGTAACCTGATCTCCCTTGTGAAAGGTCCACAAATATTCTCCCCCCTACCTGAGCCCCGCAACCTTGAAAACCAGATATCTACCAACTGGGTGCCCCCTGATAATCTGCAAATAGCAATCTCCCATATATCTATTGTGGGCGTCCTGAGGTATGCCTTGTAAAAAGCAAACAAACCAGACAAAAATACACCTGTGCGCACTCTTAGTAAATACCTCAAGCAAGTGGAACACCCCGTTCCCTCATCAACTGGAACAATGGAAGCTGACTTGACAGGGCACACTGAAGCCCTCCCTAGCAACTGAACCCCAAACCAAGAACCTAATCACAAAGGAGGACCTTAAACTCCTGTCTTCTAAAGAAGATATTAAAAATGCAGTGCAAGAAATGCGCAACCTTTTTAATGACTTAAGGAAAGATATAAATGTCCTAGACACCAGGGTCACAAAGGTTGAAGCCTCACAAACAGCGCACTCAGGCATCTCTTCAGTCACTACACACAGAAGTTCAGGACCACTCGGAACTAATCCAACAGATGACAGATAAGATCGAAGACCTCGATAATAGAGGCCGCAGGAACAACCTGCGTATCAGAGGGGTCTCTGAAACAGTTCACCCCCCAGCATTAGAAGGATACCTGCAAAGCTTGTTCAGGACTCTAAGGGACTCTCCATCTTCCCCAGAAATGGCTCTGGAACGCGCACACAGAGCACTCAGGGCTAAACCCCCACCTAAAGCTCCCCCCTAGAGACATCATTGTCCGTTTCCTGAGATTTAAGGACAAGGAAGAGATTCTTAAATGTGCACGCTCCAAACAACCTATATTGCATGCAGGTGAAGAACTGCAGATATTCTCTGACTTGTCTCCCACTACCCTTCAAAAAAGAAGGGAATTAGGCCATATCACAGCCAAGCTAAGAGCTCACAAGATCCAATACCGGTGGGGCTTTCCGGTTTCACTCGTGGCTACTCACCAAAACAAATCAGCTATGTATAAACCTGGAGCAGATGTTCAAGCCTTCTACGCAGACCTCTCAATCGGAGAGGACTAACACTGAGAGGGGGCCTTCTCTGGATAATATTCCCCCCTGTTAACATGAGTAAAAACGCAGCCGAGTAGGTTACAACACAGAGAAGACATTGACTTTCTGTCTTCAAAATCTCCGTAAATGTATCCTTTTCTGTTTTGTTCCAGTAGTGCTTCAGAGAGAGGTCACCCTGTGGCTCTCATTATCCTCATGAACACCACTCGAGAGTACATCACTTGGGGACTGTCCTTTTGGGCCTATAGGCCACAGGGTGTTGGACAGATGGGCCTAATGTATGCCTAAAAAGAAAAATAAAGTGATGACAAAGAGCAAGATATAATTACAAACCCTAATAGCAAGTTAGCTATATGTTTAATTTAAAGTTGAAATACTGTTTTATAATCCTTTATATATTGTCTTTTCCTTAGAGTCTGACACTATTTGTTATAAGACAGGCTAAACAGCTACAACTACTAATTGGACCTGCACACAATGTGGGCCTAATTCTGGTTTACCTTACATAAAGGGTCTGTCACTATTCTATTATGAATGTTCCTGCTTTGTATTGCTTCCTCTACCCTATCTTTGACTCAAATGCATAGCCCCTAATTTTGTATCAATGAGTCCCCCACATACCGCACTCGTTCCCACCTGCCCCCTCCTTATCCCTCCCCACCCTGACCTCCCTTCCCATACTAACTCCCAGTCGCCTCTTTACCTCTCCCTTAACCCCTATTGTAAACCCCCCCTTATATTAATCACCCTTACCCCGACCCTACTGCTCTAGACCTTAATGAAAAGTATAATAAAAATGGCAGATAAGATCTTTGCTCTAAACCCAATAGCATGACTACTGTTTGTTTAGTTTAAAGTTGGAATGTTGTATTGTGTTTTTCCTCTCCCAAAGCATGACGCTATTTTTATTTAGCAGGTTACTTAAATAAGTATGCTACCTGGGGTGACACGTACTGTTTGTCTAATTTTAATTTACCTTGCAAATAAGGACCGGTTCTAAGTTAATATGTATGTTTTGGTCTTATACAGTCCCTCTCTCCCAACCTTTAACTCAGGAGATATGCCCCTCTGTGGACACTGCGGAGCCCTCCTATCTCACAACAGCTTCCGTCGATCTCTTTCTTTTCCCTCTCCTTTCAGACCCCCCTCCCATATTGACTTACAACCTCCCTCCCACCTTCCTCCCCCTCATACCCTCCTCCTAAATTAACCTCCTCTACTTTGGTTCTAATAGTTCTATTATTGAACGTTGTATTGTGTCAATCTTTATAACTTTCCTGGTCCGGGGCACGTCAGCCCCACGATTTCCCAGGTACTTACTGTATAATCCTAAACTGTATCTAACTGAGGGTTACTACCCCAATTGTATTTTATTTGTTGTTACATTTCAGTTGTTTCACACTTAGAAAATTTATTGTTTCAATTCACATTTAGTGAGGTACTTGTATTGTTCTACACGCTGAGTTCTTTTTCCACTATATCTCTTCCCTTATCTCTCTAAAGCTTCTCACACTACTTCCTTTTCCTCTTTTCTCCTTTCTATTTCTCCCCTCCCCTTTTGCCCCCCCCCTTTTTTTTTTTTTTTCTTCAGAATGAGTAAGCGACACAGCAAATTCAGCTCTCATGGTCTTACAATGACAACAATCACTGCCAGAGGACTTAACAACCCTGGTAAGAGGTCTATTTGCATTCAGAGCACTTAAAAATCTGTATAGTCATGTGCTTTTCTTCCAAGAAACGCACTTTCGTAAAGGAAGGGAGACAAAATGGTTTTAATGCGCAATATACACACATCCAGCAAAGACTTTACATACTACTCATCACCTCATAACAAATACTCCCGCATTGACTATTTCTTCTCTGATTCCTCCGGGCTTGACATGGTCACTTCATGTTCAATTGGCCCAAATGACATGGTCAGACCACGCCCCAGTTACATGCTCTATCTTATGGCCTGACATACCCCCCGACTACGTACATTTGGAGACTAGACGAGACTTTACTGAACGACCCCATAGTCAGAACGGACATCCAAAATTCCCTGAACGACTATTTATTACACAATGACCCCTCACAGACCTCACTCATACACTTCTGGGAGGCGCATAAATGTGTCATTCGAAGGAGAGCTCCTCAAACATAAAGCTCGCCTCAACAAACAACATAGACTAAAGCATACCCAACTCCTTCAAACCATAATACAACTAGAAGAGACACATAAAAAAAACCCACTAGATGCTGACACTAGGAGAGCACTTGAAGTTGCTAGAAGGGACCTTAACACACTCCTTCTAGGGGCCCTACCAACGAAAAAATGTTGACTGTTAAACAGCAATACTTTGAAGGAGGCAATTAACCGGGGCAGGCTCCTGGCCAGAGCCGTTCGCAGAGAAAACAACTCAAAGCTCACGTGCACGTGCTACACAACTCAGATGGTACGACCTAAAGGGGAATAAACAAATTGCAAATTCTTTTCATTCTTACTACAAAGCCGTTATACAATATAACGCATGTAGCGCACTCCCAAGACCACCTAGTGGCTATATCCACTAAAATAACTAAGATAGATCAATATTTAGATAAGCTCTCCCTACCGCGTCTAGATCAATCACAGAGAGGTAGTCTGGACGCTCCCATCTCAATAGAAGAGATTGCAAAAGCCATTAGTGATTTCCCTAGCAGGAAAAGTCCAGGCCCCGGATGGATTCTCGCTCAAATATTACAAAATTTTCTCTGAGACTTTGAACCCACTGTTGCTTTCTCTTTTTAACAACCTGGTTGAAAGCCCCCACCATGGACAGCTCAATGCTTGAGGCATACATCACGATCATACCGGAAACCGGGCAAACCCCCCACTTCTCCAGCGAATTTTAGACCTATATCGCTTCTCAACCTGGACATCAAGATTCTTGCTAAAATCCTAGCCAATCGCCTTAATAAACATCTCCCAGGCTTATCTCAATGGACCAAGTGGGCTTCATACCGGTAGAGAGGCGCGTGATAACACCAATAAAGTAATTCAATTAATAAATTATGCGCAAGTGGAGGGGACACCTCTGGTTCTTTTCGCAACTGACGCAGAGAAGGCCTTTCGACCGCGTCGATGGCTCTTCCTGCATCAGACTATGAAGGCGATGAACTTTGGAACTCCGTTTCTCAACATGACCTTTGCCCTGTACTCAGCCCCTAACGCCAGGGTCAGAGTGAACGGCACCTTATCAGAGACCTTTTCAATATCAAACGGGACGCGACAGGGGTGTCCCCTCTCCCTTTACCTCTTTGCCTGTCAATTGAAGAAATACAACAGAGGGGTTTTTTGGTTACGCACACACAAAAGGACTCAGTTTAAACCTTAACACACATATTGTGGGAGTGCTACCAAAGTGACCAAAATAATTACAAAACAACAAAAGATATTTTGGTGCAATCCTGCCAACCACTTAAGTCCCACTCTTTCATGGCATATGAGTACTATGCTTCTGTCTGCCAAATATACTTACATAGCTTCTAATAAGATTGGGATAAACATCTCACAATAATATGAGCTTATATTTGTGCTGTAAAAACAAATATACTTCTATCTGCCTAATATATTTACATAGTTCAAATAAAATTGAGATTAACATCTTGCAATTGTATTGACTTATATTTATGCTGCAAAAATTTTTTTTTTTGCTTTTTAAAAAATGCCTTTAAATGAAATGGGATCTTAGTCACACAATATGATCATATTCTGCTAAGCCAGTCCTACCACTTACAAGGTGTCCCACATCAGACCGGTCCTATACTAACCAGTTTCCACACTGCAGCAAGTCATGTCTACACAGTGTGAAGCTTTCTAGCTTATTGAGTATATTTATCAGGAACACACCTGGGCTGGGTGGCGTGCAGTAACCAAAGGGGAGGGATTTGGTCAGCTCCCTATTTAAGAAATACAACAGAGGGGTTTTTTGGTTACGCACACCACAAAAGGACTGTTTAAACTTAACACACATATTGTGGGAGTGCTACCAAAGTGACAAAATAATTACAAAACAACAAAAAGATATTTTTTTGCACATCCAACCACTTAAGTCCACTCTTTCATGGCATATGAGTATATGCTTCTGTGTGCCAAATATACTTACATAGCTTCTAATAAGATTGGGATAAACATCTCACAATAATATGAGCTTATATTTGTGCTGCAAAAACAAATATACTTCTATCTGCTAAATATATTTACATAGTTCAAATAAAATTGAGATTAACATCTTGCAATAGTATTGACTTATATTTATGCTGCACCCAGCCCAGGTGTGTTCCTGATAAATATACTCAAAAATACTGAAATGAAACTGAAATAAAATTAAAATAAAAAATAATAAAACTAAAAATGGCAATGTGAAAAACACTGTTAGGGATAATAGTATACCTATAGTGTACCGGATAGAAATAGGCATATACATAATATTCCAATAGAAAAAATGGATTATTTTATACACAGGTGAAACAAAATAAGTATAATATATAATGAAAACCAATAGATATACCAACAAATACAGGACTAAGAACAAAGTTGGACCAGACCTTAAGTTAGCAAAAGGAGGTGCACGATAGGACAAGCTGCAGCATGATGGGCGAAGACATGACCTGTGACAACAATAATCTATTGCCAATAGTTTCTCAGGTCATATTCCGACTACTGAGGTAAAGGTGCGCATTCGCAATCATCTCTCTACCATACAGCTGGTGTAGCTTCTACACCTCTGGGTGCAACACTTCGCAAAATGTCATCAAAAAGAGTTGTGGACTCGCTTAGGTGGCAAGCTATAGAGAGAGAGTGCTTTGCCCACCTAGAGGGGGTGATAGAGACAAGCTGCTGCAGAAGAGGGAACTATTCTGGATTTTTAAATTACAAACCCGTGTTACCTACCGGTTTAAATTTCGGAATATGACCTGAGAAACTATTGGCAATAGATTATTGTTGTCACAGGTCATGTCTTCCCCATCATGCTGCAGCTTGTCCTATCGTGCAACCCGTTTGCCTAGACTTAAGTCTGTCCAAACTTTGTTCTTAGTCCTGTATTTGTTGGTATATCTATTGGTTCTCATATATATTATACTATTTTGTTTTCACCTGTGTATAATATAATCCATTTTTTCTATTGGAATATTATGTATATGCCTATTTTCTATCCGGTACACTATATGTTTACTATTATCCCTACAGTGTTTTTCACATTGCCATTTTTAGTTTTATCATATTTTATTTTCATTTCAGTTAAATTTCAGTTATTTTTTCATTTCTTTTTCTATCTTTATTTTCATTTATTTCCTTTTGTTTTATTATTTCTTTTCACATTTTATACAGTACATTTTGCTTCATCATAGGCACTTAGTCTAGTTTTCAGATTTTTGTTGCATTTATTAAGCTAGCATATCAGGCTTTAATCTGCTTTACTTAGGCTAGATTTAGAGTTGGGCGGTAGCCGTCAAAACCAGCGTTAGAGGCTGCCTAACGCTGGGTTTTGGGCTACCGCCGGTATTTAGAGTCAGTCATTAAAGGGTCTAACGCTCACTTTCCAGCCACGACTTTTCCATACCGCAGATCCCCTTTCGTCATTGCGTATCCTATCTTTTCAATGGGATCTTTCTAACGCTGGTATTTAGAGTCGTGGCTGAAGTGAGCGTTAGAAATCTGACGACAAAATTCCAAGCCGCAGAAAAAAGTCAGTAGTTAAGAGCTTTCTGGGCTAAGCCCGGTTTATAAAGCTCTTAACTACTGTGCTACTGTGCTCTAAAGTACACTAACACCCATAAACAACCTATGTACCCCTAAACCGAGGTCCCCCCACATTGCGCCACTCGATTACATTTTTTTAACCCCTAATCTGCCGACCGCCACCTACGTTATTACTTATGTACCCCTAATCTGCTGCCCCTAACACGCCCGACCCCTATATTATATTTATTAACCCCTAACCTGCCCCCCCACAATGTCGCCGCCAGCTACCTACAATAATTAACCCCTAATCTGCCGACCGCAAAGCGCCGCCAACTACGTATCTTATGTACCCCTAATCTGCTGCCCCTAACCCCGCCGACCCCCTTATTATATTTATTAACCCCTAATCTGCCCCCCTCAACGTCGCCTCCACCTGCCTACACTTATTAACCCCTAATCTGCCGAGCGGACCGCACCGCTACTATAATAAAGTTATTAACCCCTATCCGCCTCACTCCCGCCTCAATAACCCTATAATAAATAGTATTAACCCCTAATCTGCCGACCGAATCTCGCCGCTATTCTAATAAATGGATTAACCCCTAAAGCTAAGTCTAACCCTAACACTAACACCCCCCTAAGTTAAATATAATTTAAATCTAATGAAATAAATTAACTCTTATTAAATAAATTATTCCTATTTAAAGCTAAATACTTACCTGTAAAATAAACCCTAATATAGCTACAATATAAATTATAATTATATTATAGCTATTTTAGGATTTATATTTATTTTACAGGTAACTTTGTATTTATTTTAACCAGGTACAATAGCTATTAAATAGTTAAGAACTATTTAATGGCTAAAATAGTTAAAATAATTACAAAATTATCTGTAAAATAAATCCTAACCTAAGTTACAATTAAACCTAACATTACACTATCAATAAATTAATTAAATAAAATACCTACAATTATCTACAATTAAACCTAACACTACACTATCAATAAATTAATTAAATACAATATCTACAAATAAATACAATTAAATAAACTAACTAAAGTACAAAAAATAAAAAAGAACTAAGTTACAAAAAATAAAAAAATATTTACAAACATTAGAAAAATATTACAACAATTTTAAACTAATTACACCTACTCTAAGCCCCCTAATAAAATAACAAAGCCCCCAAAATAAAAAAATGCCCTACCCTATTCTAAATTTAAAAAGTTCAAAGCTCTTTTACCTTACCAGCCCTGAACAGGGCCCTTTGCGGGGCATGCCCCAAAGAATTCAGCTCTTTTGCCTGTAAAAAAACACATACAATACCCCCCCCCAACATTACAACCCACCACCCACATACCCCTAATCTAACCCAAACCCCCCTTAAATAAACCTAACACTAAGCCCCTGAAGATCTTCCTACCTTATCTTCACCATACCAGGTTCACCGATCCGTCCTCGGAAGTCTTGATCCAAGCCTCGGAAGTGTTGATCCAAGCCCAAGCGGGGGGCTGAAGAGTAACGTCCATCCTCGGGCTGAAGTCTGGATCCAAGTGGCGGCTGAAGAACTCCATCATCGGGCTGAAGTCGGAAGTCCATCATCGGGATGAAGTCTTCTATCAAGCCGCATCTTCAATCTTCTTTCTTCTGGAGCGGAGCGGAGCGGAGCCATCTTCTTTCCAACCGACGCGGATCCAACCTCAGCCAATCAGATTGAGCTCGCATTCTATTGTCTTTCCGATCAGCCAATAGAATGCGAGCTCAATCTGATTGGCTGATTGGATCAGCCAATCGGATTGAACTTGAATCTGATTGGCTGATTCCATCAGCCAATCAGAATATTCCTACCTTAATTCCGATTGGCTGATAGAATCCTATCAGCCAATCAAATTCGAGGGACGCCATCTTGGATGACGTCATTTAAAGGAACCGTCATTCGGCTAGTAGGCGTCGGTTGAAGAGGATGTTCCGCGTCGGCTTGGAAGAAGATTGCTCTGCTCCGCTCCGGAAGAAAGAAGATTGAAGATGCGGCTTGATAGAAGACTTCATCCCGATGATGGACTTCCGACTTCAGCCCGATGATGGATTCTTCAGCCGCCGCTTGGATCCAGACTTCAGCCCGAGGATGGACGTCAGTCTTCAGCCCCCCGCTTGGGCTTGGATCAAGACTTCGGACCCTCTTCTGGACAGATCGGGACCCGGTGAGGTGAAGACAAGGTAGGAAGATCTTCAGGGGCTTAGTGTTATTTAAGGGGGGTTTGGGTTAGATTAGGGGTATGTGGGTGGTGGGTTGTAATGTTGGGGGGGGTATTGTATGGTTTTTTTTTACAGGCAAAAGAGCTGAATTCTTTGGGGCATGCCCCGCAAAGGGCCCTTTTCAGGGCTGGTAGGTAAAAGAGCTTTGTAACTTTTTTATTTAGAATAGGGTAGGGCATTTTTTTATTTTGGGGGTCTTTGTTATTTTATTAGGGGGCTTAGAGTAGGTGTAATTAGTTTAAAATTGTTGTAATATTTTTCTAATGTTTGTAAATATTTTTTTATTTTTTGTAACAGTTCTTTTTTATTTTTTGTACTTTAGTTAGTTTATTTAATTGTAGTTATTTGTAGGTATTGTATTTAATTAATTTATTGATAGTGTAGTGTTAGGTTTAATTGTAGATAATTGTAGGTGTTTTATTTAATTAATTTATTGATAGTGTAGTGTTAGGTTTAATTGTAACTTAGGTTAGGATTTATTTTACAGGTAATTTTGTAATTATTTTAACTAGGTAGCTATTAAATAGTTCTTAACTATTTAATAGCTATTGTACCTGGTTAAAATAAATACAAAGTTGCCTGTAAAATAAATATTAATCCTAAAATAGCTACAATATAATTATAATTTATATTGTAGCTATATTAGGGTTTATTTTACAGGTAAGTATTTAGCTTTAAATAGGAATAATTTATTTAATAAGAGTTAATTTATTTCGTTAGATTAAAATTATATTTAACTTAGGGGGGTGTTAGTGTTAGGTTAGACTTAGCTTTAGGGGTTAAAAAATTATTAGAGTAGCGGTGAGCTCCGATCGGCAGATTAGGGGTTAATACTTGAAGTTAGGTGTCGGCGATGTTAGGGAGGGCAGATTAGGGGTTAATACTATTTATTATAGGGTTAGTGAGGTGGATTAGGGGTTAATAACTTTATTATAGTAGCGGTGCGGTCCGCTCGGCAGATTAGGGGTTAATAAGTGTAGGCAGGTGGAGGCGACGTTGTGGGGGGCAGATTAGGGGTTAATAAATATAATATAGGGGTCGGCGGTGTTAGGGTCAGCAGATTAGGGGTACACAGGGATAATGTAGGTAGCGGCGGTTTAAGGAGCGGCAGATTAGGGGTTAAAAAAATATGCAGGGGTCAGCAATAGCGGGGGCGGCAGATTAGGGGTTAATAAGTGTAAGGTTAGGGGTGTTAGACTCGGGGTACATGTTAGAGTGTTAGGTGCAGACGTAGGAAGTGTTTCCCCATAGGAAATAATGGGGCTGCGTTAAGAGCTGAACGCGGCTTTTTTGCAGGTGTTAGGTTTTTTTTCAGCTCAAACAGCCCCATTGTTTCCTATGGGGGAATTGTGCACAAGCACGTTTTTTAAGCTGGCCGCGTCCGTAAGCACCGCTGGTATCTAGAGTTGCAGTGGCGTTAAATTATGCTCTACGCTCCCTTTTTGGAGCCTAACGCACTGAAAACCCTGCCATTATGTGAACTCTAAATACCAGCGGTATTTAAAAGGTGCGTGGAAAAAAAAGCATGCGTTAGCTACGTGGGTCGTTACCGACAAAACTCTAAATCTAGGTGTTATACTTTTTAGTCATCTAGCTCCCACTTTAGTCCTATTAGTGGGTATGAACTTTGTCATATTAAACATGTTCTTTTGCTTTTTAATATATGACTAAATAGAAATGTGACAGTGTGCCCTACATTACTTCATAATTGTACAATTATGTGGTTGTCTAAATGTTTAAATGTTGCATTTATGTGCTGTTTTTCAATACTTTCAACTTTATAGTTTGCTAAACAGAATTTGTGCTATTTTCTTCCCTTGCAGACCACTGGCTAAAGTATTATTTGTATAAGTACTCATAGAGTTAAAGTTAACACACAGCTTGTTTTTAATTTTACCCAATCAGGGCTATCCTGGTGCCTTTTTAAGTGGTTCAGGTGCTTTGTCCTTTAGCTATGATTACGGCCTGAGGCTAAAACATGTTAGCGGACCCATTGCTGTGTTGTACCTGTGTGATCTCTGGAACGCTTCTACTTTTAACTATGTTTAAATAAAGACTGTGATTTTATACAACAACCGCTGTCTGCAACAACTTTGTCTGTTTGCTGCTTATTCTCTGGGCTGCAGCAGTGGTTTCTTGGACACCGGCTCTGAAGTTCTCCTAAGGGATTTCTTATAAGTGTCTTTTCTGCTCCGGATTGGTTCACGGACACCACGTGTCATCTGACACCCCCTCCTGCATAGTGGGACGCCTCACAGGGACGCCGCTGTGGCTATCGAGTGAGCTCCGTGATACAGCCTTCATCCACTCAGGATCTTAAACTGAGCCAGAGGAGGAGATGATGATTGATGCACCCCGGGTGGTGAGTTTAAGGCGTTAATGCCTTATGGGAGCACGGCTTCCGTTGTATCACATTCTCCATAAGCCTGGCTCTTAACTGCATTTGATGTAAAGTTGACGGTTGGTTTTACCGCATCTGTATTGTGGCTGGAACTCTGAAGCAAGCTGCACCTATATTGGAACTCTTCTGTGAGGCGGGTATAAGTGTATAGATATTTGAATATATACATTTAAAGGGGGTGTTCTAACGGAACTTTCTCCCTTTGGAACTTGAACTTTGTATATATCTTCTTTAGCTATTGAATATATATGGACAGCAACTGTGAATTATACTTTATATATATATATATATATATATATATATATATATATATATATAATATACAGGAACGGAACTACCTGGGATGCAGAGGTCGTAACTGTGGCCAGACCCCGGAGGTCCACCCTGGGGGGGGGAGGTTCAGCACAAACTTTTTTTTTGTTCTGCCTGACTTGCCTGCTACTTATATCATGTGATTGAACGTTTAATGTGACAGGGTATCTTAACGGTGCTGTGCGCAGCCAGTGATAAGAGCCCTGTCACACTATATATATATATATATATATATATATATATATATATATACACATACAGGGGCGGACTGACAAGTTGGGCAATTCGGCCCTTGCCCAACGGCCCTGCATCTTAAGAGGGCCCGTGGAGGCAGTTGCATTATGATTGCAGCAGTAAATAATTTTTTATTTGATCTTTATTTTACTTTTTTTTTTTTTTGCCTGGTAGGAAATGGGTCGCTGGGGGTTGCGGCGGGAGAGGGAGGGGCCAGTTGCGGCTCAATTGTGCAGTGGAGGTCTGGAGGCATGAGCACTCCGTCGGTACATGCAGGGAGGAGACAGCAGAAATAATAAAAAAATTGCCTTTCTATTGGCTCCTACGTAGCCATGTGATGCACATTCTCCTCCAATAACATATACCTGCTTCTGCACGTGCCAAAGTAACCAAGACATTGTGTATCAGCATGTACAGTATATGTTATCAGATCACAGCGGCCGATGCAAACATGATGCTCCTTGCTCCTTGAGGGCTGCTGCTATTACTGCCACCTGCCCCGTAGAAGAAATTTAACTAGTAACACCAGCATGGTATGCTTAACCACTAATATGCTTAGATTACACACACACTTGTAAACAACAGATTCACTGTTCAGCCCACACAAAACTATTCTTCATTATGTGTTCACCATGATCTAAAGTCGCTAATCCTGCACAGCTACACACACACAGTATTCTGACCTATACCACAAGTAATTTGATTCCAGGCAGCAAGAGAAGCCGGAGTGTTAAGGAGGAGTAAGGGAGGGAGGGAGCTGGACTCAGGCCGATCCATTGTACACAAAACTTCCAGGTCAAGCAAAGGTGAGGGAAATAAAGAGTGAGAATGATAAGAACAATGCAGTGTGTGTAACGGGGAGAAACAGCCAGGTCACACAGTGACAGAAATACGGACATGAAAAATAAAACAGAACAGAGGGGCGCCTCATGTGTGGTATCATCAAGCTTGTGCAAGATCACAATATATTAAGAGCCAAGTGGGTACTCACATATTCATGTAGCAAACCAATGTGCTTGTAGGAACAGGCTGCAGATTTAACAAGTGTGGCAGCTCACCCACAGTGGGAATTACCCGTCTGCTGCAGTGGAAAGATGAAGCACAAACAAAACAAGCACCAATTGTGCAGATTACTCAGAGTACAATTTGTATTTGCTTTAATAAGGTGCCAAATGGGTAGTCACATGCTAAATTAGCACACCAATGTGCTGGTAGAAACATCTGTATACAAAGTGGGCATATATACATACATATATAATTATTAAAAAAAAAACGTATAAGGCTGCAAGTTCTTATGAGATAATAAAATCCATTAGTTAGTTTTTTATATATAAAAAACATCATTGATGGGGTTGACATCATGTGATATAAAGTTGAAACAAAATGATACAAAAATGAAGTGAGATTTCAACAATGAATTGCATTTAAATGTGAAACTTTTACTAATGTATTGTATATCATTTGAATTATATCCAACTATTCTATAATTGTACAATTACCAAACAGTGACTGCACCACCTTCTAGATAAATTTACACTATGCTCATGCACGGGATAGCGTCTGGTCCTTGACTCAATAATAACATAATATCAATAAATCCCAGCCAACGAGTCTTAGAAATCTTTCAACAAAGGATTTTTAATTGTATATGTTGCTTCACACTGTACAATAATAAATCAGGAAAGTCTAAATATAAGCTCACTCAAATTCACACATACCCCATCCACCATACATATCCGTACCATACATAAATTGAACACTGAATAAATCAACAATTGTTACAACATATAATAGTAACCACTGAATAAAACAACAATTGTTGCAACACATGAAAAAGTAATCATAACAACCCCAGGGCGTGAAGACCAGCACCACCTGCATTCAAAAAATAGAAAAAAAAAATTAAAAAAATTTCAGCCTTTGCACAAATCGGGAAATTTCTTTTTGTATAGAAAATGTAGCAAAACAATAAATCCAGGTTATTAGAAAGTTAACGAATACAGGCCATCTCACTCCGTTCTAGTTTTCTGAACGCTATAACTTGCAAGATTATCACTTCGATAATTCACAAAAGACCATATATTCTTATAGTACTTATTGGATCTTGATATATATTTAACATATTCTTGTGGTTTTATTACAGTCCCCAGGTAATAGAAAGTTGCTACATGTATTTGTAATCCTCAATTTGAATTCATCATGGAGCGCCAAGTGCACATGAAACCCCTTTTGTCACTTGAAACATATACTTGCAATAATATTGTATATGATAATATCATTACTGTGCATAAGAATGTCCCTCCATTAGAGCGACGTGTGCATGGCCACGCATGGCGCATCGGAATCACTAAGACGCCATCACCTGTGTTTACTCGTGTTGTTTGAGCCACACTTCAGGATAGCAGTGAGCGGTATTGGCGCATAAGGTGAGATTGGAGCAATTCGGCAGCGGTCCATTTCCACACTGAAGGGAACGTCGGTGATAAGTCTCACAGTAGTACCCGGCAAATAAGCAGACGACGACTAAGGTAACATAACTATTGGCACAAGCTGCATATGAGATCCTTGAAAGATTTGAGTAACATAAGGTATTTAAAGTTTGAACTCTGTATCTGGGCAATGTGCAGAACTCGAGAGTGGAACCTTTAATGCTGAGATATTTAGTACACTGTGAGTGAAATTTTAAAGGGTGTGAGGTTGGACCACCACATATATGTATATCTCCCTTTGATATAGCCAATTACTCCAAGAGATTGTGTCATGCACACGTCAGCTCTAATGGAGGGACATTCTTATGCACAGTAATGATATTATCATATACAATATTATTGCAAGTATATGTTTCAAGTTACAACAGGAGTTTTTCATGTGCACTTGGCTCTCCATGCATGCATTCAAATTGAGGATTACAAATACATTATAGCAACTTTCTATTACCTGGGGACTGTAATAAAACACACAAGAATATGTTAAAGATATAACAAGATCCAATAAGTACCTATAAGAAATATATGGTCTTTTGTGAATTATCGAAGTGACAATCTTGCAAGTTATAGCGTTCAGAAAACTAGAACGGAGTTGAGATGGCCTGTATTCGTTAACTTTCTAATAACCTGGATTTATTGTTTTGCTACATTTTCTATACAAAAAGAAATTTTCCCGATTTTGCAAAGGCTGAATTTTTTTTTCTTCTTTTTTTTCTATTTTTTTAATGCAGGTGGTGCTGGTCTTCACCCCCTGGGACGGCCCTGGGGGTGTTATGATTACTTTTTCATGTGTTGTAACAATTGTTGATTTATTCAGTGTTCAATTTTATGTATGGTACGGATATGTATGGTGGTGGATGGGGTATGTGTGAATTTGAGTGAGCTTACATTTAGACTTTCCTGATTTATTATTGTACAGTGTGAAGCAACATATACAATTAAAAATCCTTTGTTGAAAGATTCTAAGACTCGTTGGCGGGGATTTATTGATATTTTTGTTATTATATAATTGTGTCTCGATGTATAAGAATTGTTGGTTACATATATCTACAAGATAATGTAATGGAATGTGTAGATCTATATATGTATACTATATTCTGTGTTAATATAGGAAATACACATACCTGGCCACTATGTAGTTAACACTGGAACAGTCAGGTGTTTGATATCAATTAGTAAGCACGCCCCCTGAAGGGAGGCTAATGTCAGTTGGTGTTAGGCAGTAGGTATTTAAAGCAGGGATAACAGTAAGGTGAACAATATGCCTGAAGAAACGGCTTGTTATGCCGAGAAACGCGTTGCATTTCTAGGGGAATGTTAGAATACCCCTAGTCCACTCTTTTATACATTGGTTTTAATTTGTTTTTACTATAAATAGTATTTTTTTATGAAAATTCATTTATGAGTGGATACACCTTTCTTTGCCTGCTTTAACTGGTTATCTTTTTGGGAGCTTGACCATCAAGACATTGTTTCACTTGGATACTACACATTGAGGAAAGTTCTCCTTGTGGTGAGCTGACACACTTCATTCAAATTTGCCAGCTTGTTTCTACCAGCACATTGGGTGCTAATTTAGCATGGAGTACCCATTTGGCACCTTTATAAAGCAAATACAAATTGTACTCTGAGTGATCTGCACAATTGGTGCTTGTTTTGTTTGTGCTTCATCTTTCCACTGCAGCAGATGGGTAATTCCACTTTGGGTGAGCTGCCACCACTTGTTAAATCTGCAGCCTGTTCCTACAAGCACATTGGTGTGCTACATGAATATGTGAGTACCCACTTGGCTCTTAAGATATTGTGATCTTGCACAAGCTTGATGATACCACAAATGAGGCACCCCTCTGTTCTGTTTTATTTTTTCATAGTTTACCTGGACCTATTGGTTGAGAGGAGGCAGCCAACACATACCTACCTTTTGGTCTAAGAACACATACCTACTTTTGGTCTAAGAACACATACCTACTTTTGGTCTAAGAACACATACCCTACTTTTGGGTCTAAGAACACATACCTACTTTTGGTCTAAGAACACATACCTACTTTTGGTCTAAGAACACATACCTACTTTTGGTCTAAGGAAGACTTACCCCACATCGTAGAAGTGACACCTTGATACAAAATTGTTGCACATATTTTGGGAACAGTTTGTTATATTATAACTCTATATGTATGGTAATAAATGTCATCAATATGGTAAATTTAAGGTCGTTGAGAAATCTAAATTATTTTTGTATTCAGGTACGTATCAGGCCCCCCCTTCTATTGACTAGATTGTAGAAATACGGACACGACAGTAGGGATCAAAGTGAAAGAGACAGGAGAAATAGAAGGTTTTATGTAGAGAGTACAAAGTAACTGAAAGATTGCTGCATTTGTCTAAAATATTCTCATGGTACATGACTTGTTGTTTGACAGGGTTATAATTAGCCTGTGGACTAACTTTTTTGTTATAAAAAAAAGACTAATCTGTAGTTTGCAAAGATATAGAGAAACACTAACGCCGGAACATAAAGCTCTTAACTACAGTGCTATAAAGTACACTAACACCCATAAACTACCTTATGAACCCCATGAACCAAGCCCCCCCCACTCATCGCAACCCCTATAATATAAATTTTTAACCCCTAATCTTTCCGACCGGAGATCGCCACCACCTACATTATCCCTATGAACCCCCTAACTCTGCTGCCCCTAACATCGCCGAACCTATATTATATTTATTATCCCCCTAATCTGCTGCCCCCCACCCTCGCCGCCACCTACCTAAAATTATTAACCCCTAATCTGCCGACCGGACATCACCGCCACTATAATAAATGTATTAACCCCTAAACCGCCACACCTCTTGCCTCGCAAATACTATAATAAATTTTATTAACCCCTAATCTGCCCTCCCTAATATCGCCGCCACCTACCTACAATTATTAACCCCTAATCTGCAGACCGGACATCGCCGCCACTATAATAAATGTATTAAACCCCTAAAACCGCCGGTCCTCCCGCCTCGCAAACACTATAATAAATTTATTAACCCCTAATCTGCCCTCCCTAACAATCGCCACCCACCTACCTACAATTATTAACCCCTAATCCTGCCGCCCACAACGTCGCCGCTACTATAATAAAGTTATTAACCCCTAAACCTAAGTCTAACCCTAACACCCCCTTAACATAAATATAATTTAAATTAAACGGAAATAAATTTACTATAATGAAAAAAATTATTCCTATTTTAAAACTGAATACTTACCTATAAAATAAACCCTAATATAGCTACAATATAACTAATAGTTACATTGTAGCTATTTTAGGATTTATATTTATTTTACAGGCAGCTTTGTATTTATTTTAACTAGGTACAATAGCTATTAAATTAGTTTAATAACTATTTAATATCTACCTAGTTAAATTTATTGCAAAATTACCTGTATAATAAATCCTTACCTAAGTTACAAATACACCTAACACTTACACTATCAATAAATTAATTACATAAATTAACTACAATTATCTAAACTAAAATACAATTAAACTAAACTATAATACAAAAAAAACAAACACTAAATTACAGAAAATAAAAAATTACAAGAAGTTTAAACTAATTACAACTAATCTAAGCCCCCTAATAAAATAAAAAAGCCCCCCAAAATAATAAAATGCCCTATCTATCCTAAATTACAAAGTAATCAGCTCTTTTACCAGCCCTTAAAAGGCTTTTTGCGGAGCATTGCCCAAAGTAATCAGCTCTTTTACCTGTAAATAAAAATGCAATACCCCCCCAACATTACAACCCACCACCCACTAACCCCTACTCTAAAACCCACCCAAACCCCCCTTAAAAAAAAAACTAACACTAACTCCCCTGAAGATCTCCCTACCTTGAGTCATCTACACTCAGCAAAGCCGAATTCTTCATCCAAGCGGGCAGAAGAGGTCCTCCATCCGGTGAAGTCTTCATCCAAGCAGGGCAGAAGAGGTCTTCCATCAATTGAAGTGTTCATCCCAAGCGGCATATTCTATCTTCATCCATCCGAGCGGAGCGGCAGCATCCTGAAGGACCTCCAGTCGTGGAACATTCATCCTGGCCGGACGACTGAATGACAAATGACGGTTCCTTTAAATGAATGTCATCCAAGATGACGTCCCTCGAATTCCGATTGGCTGATAGCATTCTATCAGATAATTGGAATTAAGGTAGGAAAAAATCTGATTGGCTGATTCAATCAGCAATCAGATTGAAAGTTCAATCGATTGGCTGAACCAATCAGCCAATTGGATTGACCTCGCATTCTATTAGCTGTTCCGATCAGCAATAGAATGCGAGGTCAATCCGATTGGCTATTGGATCAGCCAATCGGATTGAACTTCAATCTGATTGGCTGATTGAATCAGCCAATCAAATTTTTCCTACCTTAATTCCGATTTGCTGATAGAATCCTATCAGCCAATCGGAATTCGAGGGACGCCCATCTTGGATGACGTTATTTAAAGGAACCATCATCCCGTCGTTCAGTCGTCTGCCAGGATGGATGTTCGCGTCGGAGGTCTTCAGGATGCTGCCGCTCCGCTCCGGATAGATGAATATAGAAGATGCCACTTGGTATGAACACTTCAATCGGATGGAAAGACCTCTTCTTGCCCCTGCTTGGATGAAGACTTCAACCGGATGGAGGACCTCTTCTGCCCCGCTTGGATGAAGAATTCGGCTTGGCTGAGTGTAGATGACTCAAGGTAGGGAGATCTTCAGGGAGTTAGTGTTAGTTTTTTTTTTAAGGGGGTTTGGGTGGTTGTTTAGAGTAGGGGTATGTGGGTGGTGGGTTGTAATGTTGGGGGGGTATTGCATTTTTATTTACAGGTAAAAGAGCTGATTACTTTGGGGCAATGCTCGCAAAAAGCCCCCCCTTTTAAGGGCTGGTAAAAGAGCTGATTACTTTGCAATTAGGATAGGGTAGGGCATTTTATTATTTTGGGGGGCCTTTTTTATTTTATTAGGGGCTGTAGATTAGGTGTAATAGTTTAAACGTCTTGTTATTTTTTTATTTCTTTAATTTAGTGGGGTTTTTTTGTATTATAGTTTAGTTTATTTATATTGTATTTTAGTTTAGATAATTGTAGTTAATTTATTTTATTAATTTATTGATATGTAGTGCTAGGTGTATTTGTAAAATTAGGTTAAGGATTTATTTTTACAGGTAATTTTGTAATTATTATTAACTAGGTAGCTATTAAATAGTTATAACTATTTAATAGCTATTGTACCTAGTTAAAATAAATACAAAGTTGCCTGTAAAATAAATATTAATCCTAAAATAGCTACAATGTAACTATTAGTTATATTGTAGCTATATTGGGGTTTATTTTATAGGTAAGTATTTAGTTTTAAATAGGAATATTTTATTTAATTATAGTAAATTTATTTCATTTTATTTAAATTATATTTAAGTTAGGGGGTGTTAGGGTTAGGGTTAGACTTAGGTTTAGGGTGTTAATAACTTTATTATAGTAGCGGCGACGTTGGGGGCGGCAGATTAGGGCTAATTTATGTAGGTAGGTGGCGGCGATGTAAGGGAGGGAAGATTAGGGGTTAATAAAATGTATTATATTGTTTTGCAAGGTGGGAGGGCGGCGGTTAGGGGTTAATACATTTATATAGTGGCGGCGAGGTTGCCGGTCGGCAGATTAGGGTTAATAAGTGTAGGTAGGTGGCGGCGATGTTGGGGGCCGGCAGTTTTGGGGTTAATAAATATAATATAGGTGTATGGCGATGTTAGGGACAGCAGATTAGGGGTTCATAACTATAATGTAGGTTGCGGCGGTGTCCGGAGCGGGAGATTACGGGTTAATAATATAATGTAGTGTCAGCGATAGCGGGGGACGGCAGATTAGGGGTTAATAAGTGTAAGATTAGGGGTGTTTAGACTCAGGGTTCATGTTAGGGTGTTAGGTGTAGACTTAGAGAGGAAACAATGGGCTTCGTTAGGAGCTGAATGCTGCTTTTTTGCAGGTGTTAGGTTCTTTTTCAGCCAGCTCAGTCCCATTGTTTCCCTTGGGAATATCGTGCACGAGCATGTTTTTCCAGCTTACCGCTACCGTAACGCAACGCTGGTATTGAGAGTTGAAGGGAAGCTAAATTTGGCTCACCGCTCCCTTTTCTGAGGCTAACGCAGGCCATTCAGACACTCGTTATACCAGCGTTTGTCTTAAGGGTGCGCTGGAAAAAAAGGAGCGTTAGCACCGTGGGTCTTACCGACAAAACTCATAATCTAGGCGTAATTTTCCCTTTTTTTTTTTTTTTACTGTGTATTTGAGACTTTGTATACGTGTGTATGTATTGCTGTGCATTTGAGACTGTGTACATGTGTGAGTATGTTGTGTGTGTTGTATACTCTGCAAGTTGCAGCATTTGTGTGTTGCTGAGAATTTGAGACTGCGCACGTTGTGTCTATAATTTCTGTAATTTATGTGTGTATGCTGTTGTAGTGTGTGTGTTTCTGTGTATGCATGTTTGTATTTTGGTCTACAGTGTGTGTGTCAGGATTTGGGGACAGACATTTGGCTGGATTTTTTTATATGTAGAAAAGTAGACGATCAATATGTTTTCTATTTAAAATTCCATTTATGTAATATTGGTCTCATTCATTTTTTAAGCCACTCCCCATCCCTTCTCCTGCCCACCACACATCACACTTTGTCCGGGGGGTGTCCCTCCCTCCCTCTTTCTAATTTGAAAATGTTGGGAGGTATGAGAGTGGGCTACTTTAACCCCTACACAACTGAACTAAAACATTGTTTATTTTGTTTCCCTGAACCAACACAATCTAGTTACAATAACATAAAGTCCAAAAATGGGGTTAGCTACAATTCCTTATTTGATGAAAGGTGTGCAGTATATATTTCTTGCATGTATTGGCAAGAGTTCATGAGCTAGTGACGTATGGGACATACAATCCTACCAGGAGGGGCAAAGTTTCCCAAACCTCAAATGCCTATAAATACACCCACTCACACACCCACACAATTCAGTTTTACAAAACGTTGCCTCCTATGGAGGTGGTGAAGTAAGTTTGTGCTAGATTTCTATGTTTTCTTCTATGATAAGCGCTTCTAAGCATTATGAAGCCCAATTCCAGTGTTTGTCAGAGGGATGTCAGAAGGGAGTATCGCCTATTGATTTTTTATGGTTTCCCTCATGGGAAATCTTTTCAAGGGTTCTCTGTTATCGGTCGTAGGGATTCATATCCTACCTCCCTTTTCAGATCGATGATATACTCTTATATATACCATTACCTCTGCTGATAGTTTCAGTACTGGTTTGGCTATCTGCTATACGTGGATGGGTGTCTTTCTGTAAGTATGTATCATTATTTAAGACATTCTCAGCTTTGGTTTGGCGCTTTATGTATTAATATAAAGTTTGAAATATATGAATTTTACTTATATTTGCCATGAGTCAGGTCTATGTGTATTTCCCTTTGCAGTCTGGCAGTTTTATTATGGGAATCATGTTTTAGGAAGTTTGTCTTACCTGAGGTATAGGCCCCTAGTTATCAAGCCGTCATCCTCAAATACGCTGGAATTCCGCAGCGTATTTGTGGCAAGGCTGATTCGCCTTAGTTATCAAGCGCTAGATACCGGCAAAAGTAGAATTTTGTGATGTAAGCCTCGATCCGCCGGACTCAGTCCGACACAGATTGATTCTTACGTCACTACAGATGTTCTGCACACAAGTGCGGCACAATCTGACTACTTTTGCTAGTTATCAAAAAACTAGCAGGTACACTCTGCACCTTTCCGGCCCTGCAGGCGGCGGATCCCATAGGAATCAATGGGAGTCTGACCATAGCGAAAGTTCATGTTCGCTGCTGCCAGATATCCCATTGATTCCTATGGGAGCTGTCTACACCTAACACCCTAACATCTATAAAGAAACAGAGAAGGCGCCACATAGCATAATTCCGTATGGTATACCAAATTAAAAGTTGTAGCTCAAATGCACTCACGTGTAAGAAAGCACCAAGATGTGGTGCTGACTGGGCAAACCGGAACCTCAGAGTTGTCCGGTAAACTCTCCTCTCAGGCTAAAGCTCCCAGCAGCCAGGATAGTAGTCACCAGCAACGTTAAGGTGTATGGATGTCAGGAAAGGCACCATAACTCCTCCAACAATTGGAGAGTTAATCCAAACAGGGATATCCAAATAAGAAGCAATGTAACAAGTTTGTATCAATTAAAAGTGTTTATTTAAACACATTAAAAACACAGCAACGCGTTTCTCAGTATCATGTACTGTTTCCCTCAGGCTGAATAAAACAATACAAATCTTGCTACTTAATATACCCTATACTAACCAATAAAAATGGCTGTTTAACAAACACACCCTGGTTTCTCTTAACTGATCACATGACTGTCAGGTGTTTGTAAATAACATTCATGTCACATCTAAGTTAATACAATACTATCTCCTGCACTCCTACGATCCCACAAATAAACATCATATACAGCAATATCCCTTTATACATTTGTCTATAAACAATTTATAGCATATTGAGAAATACATTGGAAATGTTCCAGCAATTAATAAACATTTAATAACCGGTAAAAAACAGAATCAATATTTACATTCAGTTCCGGTCCCCATTATCAGATCAGTCCACATCCTACCTTTTTTCTTTTAACTCACTTAGTCAGAAAGTACTATCCTCTGTGATGGCGCTCTCACGGATATTTACATAATTATAAGCGCTACGCGTCTCAAATCAAAATATCACTTCCCTCTCAAAGTTTTTTTGGGGTCATACATCTATTGTTTCGTTAGTTTGTTTCAACATAGTTTCATTGTGCAAAATAAAAATATACGATGACTATATCGTTGTGCGTTAGATTGATCAAACTTTTACTACATACTGACGTGTCCGATTTTCATAGGTGTTACCAAGGACAACGTCTCCGGTAGGTATGTGCTGTTAGCTGTCTCCTATTGGTGTCACTAGGAATGACATATCCAGTGGCCATAGGAGGTTTACATATGACGTAGTGTCACACCTCCTTTGTATCTATGTTTGATTGGGGCTACATCAACATCCTAGGTCTGTTCTGATAGGAGTAATGGTAAATATATAAACAAAGTAGACACTAGTCATCAGAACCGATACGCTAAACACACACATATTATCACTGTTATTTCTTCCACATCGAGCGTGCACTTGAACACAACAACAACATTATATATCGTTGGTTGGCCACTATCTTCACTTGTAAATTCAACTACCCTAGTGATATATACAAATTTGTTATCCTCAGTGTGAACAGATTTATAGTAAAACAGACAAAATAAAAATACATCAAATAATAATGTAACAATATATAATTCAGTGACATAATATAATATAGTGTATAAGTGTAAAATGTGCAACATAATTAATTCTTTTAATTTAATATCTTAAAATTAATTTGTTTATATGTATATGTTTATTATACAAAAGTGTTTTATAAGTGTGTTTAATATATTATATAAATTAATTCAGTGTGATTAATACGTATTCTAATATATGTGTCCTAAAAAGTTTTTTGACATAAAATAAATAAATATATATAAGTGCTCAGTGTCAGTGATTTATTATGTGTTTAATTTTGTGAGTATTGGTTATTTAAATATTTATGAACATAAGCATAAAAATTCTTAGACATTTGTATCTAATATTAATCCATTTGTGTAAATATAGAATTCTATATATTATATTATATTATAATGGGATAATACTCTTATTCAGTGTTTTATTATGTACTTAATTATGTGCAAAAAGCTACTAAATCCATGTTCATATTTAGACCATTGGGATGTAATGTTCCCAATTGGTAAATCCAAAAGGTCTCACGTTGACGTAGTCTATTGTACCTATTATATAAATTTGAAGGGGGAATGTATTCTATTGGTACAATGGAGAATATATTGAGGTTCCCCTGGTGTACAGAATGGCAGTGTTTGGGAACACTATGATTTTTCAATTTGTTTTTCATATTTCTATAGTGTTCGTTCCATCTGGTTCTAACTATTCAACAAGTGCGCCCTACGTACTGAATTTTACATAGTTGGCATGATAGAAGATATATGACATAGGAGGATGCGCATGTCAAATGATCCTTTATAGAAAAACTAATCCCCGTGGTATAGGATATAAAATTAGTGGTTCCTATTTCAATAAATTTGCACATTCTGCATCTCTTATATTGACATTTAAAAACTCCTTTCTTATTGTTATTATTCACTTTCTTTCTAATGTTTGTAAGAGATCCTTGGATTCTCCTAGGTGCTTGGTCTTTTTTGTTATTTTTAGCATTAATTACAACCTTACTAGGGGCCAGTAAATTCTTCAGTGTAGGTGCCCGTCTGAATACACATTTTGGTTGCTCTTCTAAATTTCTACTGAGTATTGGGTCTCTCATCAATATACCCCAATGTTTTTTATTATAGTATTAATCAATTTATGGTTAGTATTATATTGTGTTATGAACATACTGGTATTATTTTTATTTTTATTTTCATTTTCTTTGTTTTTGTCATCAATAGATTTCTTTTGAAAATAGTTTTCCCTATTATCTGTTTTGGCTCTTGTATAACCGCTCTCTATTAGCTCTCTTGGATATCCCTTTTCTGTGAATCTTTCAATAAGTGTTTGACTTTGCATGTTGTAGTCATTTTTTAGACAGACGCCCAGTACCAAGATACCAACAAACGAACATATCACATTATCTCGAACCCCTCACGACACACACCCCGAATCTAAAAAACAAAAGGGGACACGTAGAAGAGGATCCAGAGGACACAGTAGAGCCTCCAAAGAAAAGAGATTACAGACACTAAAAAAAAAGGGATTTTTAACCTATTCTCTCACCACTTGAGTGACGATGAAATAAGAGTTTTGGGAAAAGGGCTCTCATTTAGTCCATCCAACAAACATAATTTGTTTAATTTATTCGTAGACTTGAATAATTTCACACGAAAATTATCCCTACAGAAATATTTTGCTAGTAAAAAACTCAAAGAAATTAATGCAATGCCTATCCTTACGGACCAAATGGAGAGTAGAATAACAACTAATATTATATACAGTGAACCTGATTCATTAGCTGAATATCTATTGGATGATTATGTACACACCTCTTTTAAAAAGAAATCCAACTTTACACCGATATGACAGAAAATGCACATATTGAACTGTATAAAGAATTAGTCCTGGAAGATTTCTCTAAACTCCCTAAAAAAATCTATGGGAGACATAATCTAAATGTAGGTGAGAAAATTGCTTTAGAAAATTTGAAGAAAAACCAAGAACTAGTCATCCGCCAGGCGGACAAGGGGGGGGGGCATTGTACTGCAAAATATTTCAGACTATCTATCTGAAGCTAGACGTATTCTAGACGACAAAGACTATTATAAAAAACTTAAAATAGATCCTACTGATGATTATACAAAAACTTTAAGAGGTATTGTAGAGTTTGGATTTAAGAGGGAATCATCAATAAAAATGAAAAAGACTATCGATTCCAATAAAACCAAACAAAGCTTTTTATTATCACCTCCCAAAAATTCATAAAGACCAAAAAAATCCACCTGGTCGCCCCATTATTGCGGGAATTGGGAGTCTAACGGACAACGTATCAGCATACGTTGATTCCTTCTTACAGAAATATGTGATTTCCCTAGAGTTATACATTCGCGACTCTGCAGATCTTTTGTCAAAACTCAACAATTTACCTCTAAATAATAAAAATTGGCTATGGATAACAAGTGATGTCAATTCTCTGTATTCCAACATTCCCCACAATATGGGTTTGAAAGCCATTCAAGAAGTATTAGAAAATGATATTTACTTGCCACAATTGCAAAAACTGTTTATTTTGCAATTAATATCATTTATCTTAGAGCATAATTATTTTCTTTTTCAAGATGAACACTACTTGCAGACACGAGGTACCGCCATGGGCACCAGGTTTGCCCCTAGTTTTGCTAATTTATATATGAGCAAATTCGAAAATGAATATATATACAACTCAGACTATGGGGCAAACCTGGTGTTCTATGGGCGGTACATTGATGACCTCATTATCCTTTGGAATGGTGAGGCCTCTCTAGCAGAATCCTTCATACAACACCTCAATCTTAATAATATGGGACTTACATTTACCAGTTCCATAGAAATGAAATCTGTAGTGTTTTTGGATTTATATCTAACATTTTCCAAAGATGGCAAGATTGAATCAAAAAATAATTTAAAAAATGTGGATTGTAATAGTTATCTAGAATTCTCTAGCAATCACTATCTTCCTTGGAAGAAAAATGTCACTTATGGACAATTAAAAGATTGAGACGAAATTGTAATAATATATTGGACTACAACATGCAAAGTCAAACACTTATTGAAAGATTCACAGAAAAGGGATATCCAAGAGAGCTAATAGAGAAGGTTATACAAGAGCCAAAACAGATAATAGGGAAAACTATTTTCAAAAGAAACCTATTGATGACAAAAACAAAGAAAATGAAAATAAAAATAAAAATAATACCAGTATGTTCATAACACAATATAATACTAACCATAAATTGATTAATACTATAATTAAAAAACATTGGGGTATATTGATGAGAGACCCAATACTCAGTAGAAATTTAGAAGAGCAACCAAAATGTGTATTCAGACGGGCACCTACACTGAAGAATTTACTGGCCCCTAGTAAGGTTGTAATTAATGCTAAAAATAACAAAAAAGACCAAGCACCTAGGAGAATCCAAGGATCTCTTACAAACATTAGAAAGAAAGTGAATAATAACAATAAGAAAGAAGTTTTTAAATGTTCAATATAAGAGATGCAGAATGTGCAAATTTATTGAAATAGGAACCACTAATTTTATATCCTATACCACGGGGATTAGTTTTTCTATAAAGGATCATTTGACATGCGCATCCTCCTATGTCATATATCTTCTATCATGCCAACTATGTAAAATTCAGTACGTAGGGCGCACTTGTTGAATAGTTAGAACCAGATGGAACGAACACTATAGAAATATGAAAAACAAATTGAAAAATCATAGTGTTCCCAAACACTGCCATTCTGTACACCAGGGGAACCTCAATATATTCTCCATTGTACCAATAGAATACATTCCCCCTTCAAATTTATATAATAGGTACAATAGACTACGTCAACGTGAGACCTTTTGGATTTACCAATTGGGAACATTACATCCCAATGGTCATTGGATACCACCAGATTATCAATCTCGCAGAACAACTTGCCATGCTTGACTGGTTTGTTATTGCTTTTCTGCATGCCATTTCTTTTCCAAGTTGGCAGGTATTCAACAAAACTGTCACGCACATAATTTGAGTCAGTTATGATCACAAATTCATGAATACCATGTTCAATAGCCATTTCAATGGTTTTGAAAACAGCAGTTAATTCTGCAACTTGACTGGATCTTGGTCCAATGTTGAAACCTATAGATATATTTTGTCCCCGTTATACCAATGCCAGCGACTAATCTGCGCTCATTATCAATAGTGGCATGGTAAGAACAACCATCAACATACACCCAAGGTAATGTTTGGCAATTTTCCTCATTGTACATTTTATATGGAGAAAGCAATTGTTCTTCCAGAAAATCATCTTCTGATAATTCTTCCCCAGGATATCTAGCAGTACAGTCGTGGAGCTCAGCAAGCCCTTGTGCGACTGGATTCTTTTTATTCTGTTTGTAGCGAATTTCTAATGGCCAGCCTTGCAAGGAAAGAGTCCACGCTGTTATGCGGCTATTAGACAAATTCCCATCTCTTATTCTCTCACTTTGTAAATATAGCAAAGGCTGGTGGGCCGTTTCTACAATAATTTTCTCGCCCTGTATATAGCTGCGGAAATTTTGTAGAGCCCATACAGTAGAAAAGAGGGCTTTTTTGCAATCGTTGAACTTTATTTCTACTGGGGATAGATTTTTGCTCGCATAAGCAATGGCTTTGTTCAAATTATCATGCTTTTGGTATAAAACAGCACTCATGCTTACATCTGTGTACCCTGTTTCTAAGTAGAAAGGTTTGCCACCTTCAGGGTACGCTAAGCAAGGTGCTTGAGTGAGTTTTCTCTTCAGCTCTCTGATGGCTGTCTCTTGAGACTCACTCCAGTGCCATTTCACATCCTTCTTTAGAAGAAGTAGTAGTGGTTTAGCTAATTCCGCATAATTATCAATGAATTTGCGAGAATAATTTGTCATACCCAGGAATGATCTCAATTCCTTTAAGTTAGTTGGGTTTTTAGAATTCACTATAGCTTTCACCTTTTTCTTTTGGGGATTTAATCCTTCAGAGGTAACTTCATGTCCCAAGAAGTTTACACGAGTGCGGCACCCATTGAGCTTTTTGTAGCGATAATTTGACACCTGCCCTTTTAAGTTGGCTGAGGACGTGTTTAAGCTCTGCGATGTGTTTTTTCAAAGTCTGTGCTTTTGATTAAAACATCATCAACATAAGATAAGGTCCCCCTTTCCAGTGCATCAGGCATAGCCTTATGCATGAATACAGCAAATTCATGTCCAGAATTTATGTATCCAAAAGGAAGTCTTTGAAATGCATATTGGACCTTTTGGAAAGAGAATGCCAGCTTATATTGGTCCTCTTCATGTACCTTTATGGTCCAATATCCCTGCGCACAATCAATGGCAGTGAATATTTTGGATCCCTGCATTTGTGCTAGGCACTGGTCAATGTATTGTACAGGCCAGCCAGACATGTATACTCGTTTGTTTAGCTGTCTTAAGTCAGCACACAAACGCCATTGTCCATTGGGCTTAAGGACACCTAGAATAGGATTATTATAAGAGCTGTGCACCTGTCTGATAATACCTCTTTCCTCCAGATTCCTTATGATCTCTGCAAAAGAATCATATGAGGCTAAGGGAAGTCTGGATTGTTTGACAAATACAGGTGGCGCATTAGGATCTGTTTGTATCCTTGCAATGTGCAAGTCTGTAGTACCACAGTCATAAGAATCCTTAGCAAAAATATCCTTGTACTCCATCAGGAGTTCTCGCAGCTGTTGGCGTTCATCATCGCTGGAACAGCCATTAGCTAAGGATAT
Organism: Bombina bombina; assembly: GCF_027579735.1. NCBI lineage: Eukaryota > Metazoa > Chordata > Amphibia > Anura > Bombinatoridae > Bombina > Bombina bombina. The sequence goes on along the minus strand of NC_069499.1, from coordinate 1,567,460,640 downwards.
TTGCTCTTCGACTATTTGCTGAAATCCTGGAAAGATTTCAGGCTGTCCTATTTCATAGGCTTCTTCCAATCTAGAGGTGAGATCCCCTTGATTATAATTTACATTGCTCCCATGACTCTGGGTATTGGGGTAATCTTGCTGTTTGATTGGTTGATCAAACACTAGAGAGGCTTCTTCAATTTTACAGATGCCTTCCTCTGAGCTGAAGGGATAAATAGACTGAACATTAAATAGACCCTCTGGCATAGACGCAAAGGATTGTTCTATTAATTGTTCTTCAGTTAGGTATCCTTCAGGTATTAGCCCAATTACATTATTCTGGAATCCAAAAGTGTAATAACTTGATTCCAGTGCATATCCTATGGTAGTTCCCTTGGATAAGGTTATATCCTGTGGGGTCATGTTATGCACAACAATGTGTATTGGAACAGTTCCAATATTCACCATAGGAGTGTAGGTTACTGTGACACCCAGATTTTGTATTCTATGGGAGAGGCAAATTAGTGTTTCAGAAGTTTTTAATTTCTGACCTCTCTTTACCTGTAAGGGTAAAAGAAATTTATCAGCCCCAGCAGGAATTATAACATCGCTAGATACCTGCATATTCACAGCATATGGCAATTGCTGATTTGATTTTAGGGCTGCATTTTCATCCTGAAATACTTCAGGGTCCCCCTTTAACCTGCTCCAAAGGCAAGAATTAATCAGATCTATTTGTATGGCATATCTATGTAAGATATCATTGCCAATGTATATTTGATTATGGGGAATATTTAAAACTAAAAACAGGTGCTTCACTGACTTATTACCTATAGAGATAGATAATAAGCACTTAGCTGTGATGTTATAGCTTTCAGACCTGTCATCCAGGCCGTTGACACAGTGGTCTTGGGGAGAAAGATATTTAATCACTTTAGGTTCAGCTATCTGCGCTAATAAATCTTCGCTTATATAGCTAGCTTCCTGTTTTAAGTTTATTTTAGCATACTTGGTTTTACCAAGGTCATGTACTTGTATAGGGATAAATAGATCCTCTTTAACTCTCTCAATCCCTGTGAGGTATTGAGCATGGTCTCCTCCTTTAGGGATTTTAGGATCCCCCTTGTGGAGTGATATGGTTAATATATCGCCATCTAGGGAGATATTCGCTATCTTTCCGGGCGAATTTTTAAAAGTATTACCATCAGAGCCACTAAAAGGACCTGATCATCTATTTGTAGAATAGTGATTTCAGGTACAGAGTTATTCCTGAAATGAATCTCCACAGCATCTGGTTTCTCTTCCACCATGTGACAGTTGATAGGCCGTTTAACTTGTGACCAAATTACATTATTTATGCAATCAATTATGGTGCTTAATCGTTTCAGGAGATCACTACCAATAATTAAACAATCAGTTGGCAGATCCACTATGATGACAGGGTGTCTTATGACCCTGTTCCCCAATTTAAATTTTAACCATGCAGTACCGTAAACTTTGAGGGAGTCACCCCCAACACCTATTAGAGAACCGTCAAATTCTTTTATTTTAGGTTTGTGGGGTGTTAGCTCATTTAGCTGTGTGTAGTACCTGTGGGATAAGATAGTTGCCTGTGACCCAGTGTCAATTAATCCCCTGATAGGGTTGGAGACTGAATCTTGCAGCTCAACTAATACATAATATCTTCCTGCAGTTTCTACCATTTCACACATAAAATTGGCATTCTCACACATCTGTGGGCTTCGCCACGTGTTACCTGAATTCGCCGTGTCATTCGATGCAGAGGAACCTTCATACCTACCTGTTTCCTCTATGACAGGGTCGGCTGTCTTTTGTACTGCATCTGTGGAGATAAGGTTAGGAGAGAGCTGCAAGGGAAGAGATTTGTTAACTTTTCCCGGATAAGGTTGCTTGTCCCACAGTTAAATTGTCCGTTTTCGGTCTGTGGGGAGAGAACATGATTAGTATCATTGGTATTTATTACTACATTTTGCATATCTCTCCCCTCCCCTTCAGGTGATACTGCAGTATTTATGACTGTGCCTGTGGTCCACTGCTGACCACTGGCTGTACCCCTAAAAAAGTATTGTTCGGTTGCTGAGCCGTAGATTTTTTACTCATATTAGTGATTTGTTCGTTCAACCAATTTAACTGGGTAAACAGCATATCTACCTGATTGTACAAGTTACCTCTACCCCTGGGCCTATCTCTTGGTGCCCCATTGTACTGATTCCTGGACCATTAGGTTCCCTCAGAATCAGGGCCACTATTTCTATTCTGGCATGATTGCCCCTGGGGTTCAGTTTGTTCAACATTAGTACTTTGGGGAGCATTATATACCTGGGGTGCCTGGTTACCCTGAGAATATCTTCGCCGTCTATTGTATCTACCCTTGCGCGGATACCAATTATTTGGTGAGTATTCTCTTTGTGAGTAATTATTCACCTGATTATGTCCCCCACTTTGGTTATAGTCTCCCTGCGCCTCAACCTGTGTAGGGGGAGGGGCGGAATTAAACCTCTGTGGAGATGGCCTGTTTTGACTGGCCACCTCTGCATAAGTTCTGTTTTTAGACTCCAAATTGAGGGGTTTAGGTGACACCCTAGTTTCTGCTACAATTTTGGGTTTTGATTCCTTTTTAACCCCCTGCTCACTGGACTGCTGAATAGAGTATAATTTTGTACTCTCTTTGATCAGCCATTCCAATGAGCAGTCCTCATCAAAATCTCTAGCTAAGTTAATTTTGATGGGTGTAGGCAATGCTTCAAAAAATAAATTTACAAATTCTGAGCCATCAAATCTGGGATTATCTTCAGCCATACTGTACGCATTTTTCAATACAGAAAGGAATTCGATTGGACTCTGATTCGCACGACACTTTAAACCATATACCGCTATTTTCGCGGCAGTTTTAGTGCGATATTGCCCGAATTCTTTTCTGCATTGTCGTTTTACCCCATTCCAGGAATGAATATTCATATCCTTTAGTGAAGCAAAGAATTTGTGATGCTTACTGTCAAATACCCAAGGCAGAAATTCAATTTTCAATTTCTCATTTGTAACATTCATTATAGCTAACGCATTTTCAAAAGCCTGTAAATGATCAATTACAGATGTTGTTCCCTTATTGGAGAATATAGGTACTGCGCGTTGTACGAAGGTGATTATTTTATGGGAATCATAGACTTTATCAGACTTACTCTGGACTTCTCTGTTAGAGTTTCCCTCCCCCACGCCAGCTGCGCTACAGCTGTCCTCTGGATTTACATCCTGAGGGGATTGTCTATTTGGGAAATCTATTTCTGACCCGTTAGGGGTCATTTGTCTATGTTGTTCTATATATTTTTGTACCTCGTCCCTGACGCGTTCGCTAAAGGAGTTAGCATTATCTTTATTATTCTCATTGTTAACATAAGGGTTTTCATTATGGCAATATGACCTTTTTAAATCGCTTAATTCTCTCTGGCTTTGCGCAAGCTGTTTATTTAAATCTTGTATCTGTGCGATTAAGTCTGTATTATACTTATCTAAGGCTGTTAGGTTTTGGGCAAATTCATCCATTTTATTTTTGGCTATTTTTAAACCCTCTTCGCGTCTGCGCGAGGAACGAATACTATTTTCTAGCTCCTGTATTTGCAATAGTTTGTCTGTTACACACGCATATTAAAAGGGGCCAACATTTTAGTATTAGTTTGTCTCGCTTTTTGAGAGCCTTGCATTGATTAATCATTAATAATTCCTGGAAGAATTCATTCTCTTCATTCCACATATTATTATTAACGGTAATATTTTTAGCCCTAGTTTCAAGCATATCCACAAAATCATTTAGTTCACCAGCAATATTTAACTTCCCTTTAATGTAACTTAAGATATCTTTCTTAAGGACCTGACCTTTAGTAATGGGTATTGTAATGGGACCAATTTCATCGCTATGTATAGAATTAAATGAGTCACTTCTGGCTACAGACATTATTGTATTGGTTTAGTATTTAGTTAAACTAAAACGCTAATACAATTTTTGCCAATAAAAAGAGAGAAGAAAAAAAAATGTATATTTCAAAAAATATATATATATATATTATTAATTTTGAAATATGAAAAATTAATATTTCGAAATATGAAAAATTAATATTTTTGATTAACTTTGAAAATATGAAAAATTAATATTTTTGATTAATTTTTAAATATGAAAAATTAATATTTTTATTAATTTTTCAAAATTAATCTTTAATAATATTTCAAGATATTAATATCAATCTCAAAATATGAAATTCAATATTTCAACTCTTCAAAAATTGTATCTTCAAAATATTAATATCGAAATATGATTTTTTTCCCTTTTTTCTTTTATAATAATTTCTATTTACTTACAAATATATTATATCAAATATGATGGATATTATTAAATCTCAGAAAAGTGCCTCCAATTATTATGTCAGTATATTTATAAGAATCTTAGTAGTGCTATCCAAATAATATATATCAGCTTATGGCAGGGTTATGACACAATACAACCAATAATTTTCTTTAAAAATAGAAACCCTTAATAAACATGCATCTACTAGAAACAATAAAATTAATATAAATACCTGAACTCTTTTATTTAGTTAATATCCATGAACATTTTTGAAATACATTTGCAATATTAGAATATGACACAAAATTTATATGCGTTAAAACCAACTCTTAAAATATGCTATCCTTCTTACAAAACCCAGAAAAATATACCTTCACAATTCAGCCTTATTTATTTAACACAATGGGACTAAAAAACTTTAACATCCAAGCAATACAATTCTAAACTGTGCTCTTTCAACAATAGGATAATATATATATATTCTGCTATTTAACTGCAATTTATCCTAATACAATATTGACTTAAAACACCAGAACTTTCACAGATAAATCACTTAGTCTACCAAATACAAATTTAAATAATATCTAGGCTGGGGTTATCAATTTAAAATACAATATACTTCACCAAATAAACAGCAATCCAGTTTCCAATATTTCTTAACAGGTCCAATTCACCTCAGAAATTCAAAATTGGGGTAAAGCATATGGAGTCCAATAGTAGGTGTGCGCTTTTGATTAATAACTGCAGCAGTTACTCCTCTCTGGATCAGTCAACACAACCACCTCTTTAGTCTCTATGCTGGGGTTTAAATAATCTGATCTCACCCCTCCCCTTTTTGATTATTTATCAGTCATTGGTGAATATTGGAAATGCCCACGGCCTTGTCTTGGATTGGTTCTTTGCAACTGAACATGGATTGGTTTATTTGGTAAATGTGTTGTCAAGGAAATGCATTCTTTGCAACAACCAATCATCTCATGGTTGCAATTCCGCATCATAACACTAGGTGGCAGCAGACGTACAAACAAATACAACAAGACCATTTCTAACATTTTTAAGCAAGTTAATTTTTTTTTATAAAATGGTTATTTAATCAGATCACACTCTCTGCATTAATCATATATAACCCCAATTACAGATGGTTAATATTAGGTTATTTTTTCTGATTATTCTGATACCAAATATGTTATATTATTAACATTTTATTATATTAAGGTAATTTAATACTGCTAATTAATAGCTTAAAATGTATTATAATTTTATCAGTATTCTGGCATTTCTTTGCAAATAACAGCTTATTTTTATATCTCCAGATTGGTAGTATTTAAAACTCCTGATATACTGCATTCACCCAGATATAGTATGTGACATTTCTGTGTATTTCTTCCTTAATACATGAATCCTGTCTATGTAGATCTGAAATAAAAATAAATGTTAATAATCACTTCTCTTCAGGTCCATAAACATCTATTCATGTTCTTAAACACACAGAGGCTAAGATATTCATGCCTTCAAAATATACATATATATATATATATATATATATATATCATTCAATCTTTTACTTTACACATATATATATATATATATATATATATATTTAGATGTTAATATTTGATATCACATAAATATACATCTCATATCCATTAAAATATATATATTTTCCTGGAATTATATTTTATTTGAAATCTAAATACAGTTATTTTGAAATCATAATGTAAGTCATGTGCTTCCTTTATGTTATCCTAACCCCAGACACAATGTCTGTGTCACATGTATTCTGATGTTATCAGCCGCTGTCAATTTTCAGCTCCTTTTGTTGGCAGGAAGTTCATATATGAGTGTGTATCCAGGCTCTTCGTCTTTTGCTCACCACATGGGGTACAGAGTGCTATGAAATTTGCACTTCCTAATTAAGAAGCAAATGTTTTCCTTTGTTTCTTGGGACCTGTTGTCTGTAGCTCAGCCTGGAGATGTATATTCAATTTGTGAAGGTTTCTGTCTGACTTCAGAATTTAAACCTTATTCCAGTAATATCTGATACAAATATGGTTTCATACATAAACATATTTCCCTGTCCTATTGACATACATATATATATATAAATATGTATTTACCTGTGCCCTGACACGAAGGAGTCTTTAGGACTTGGCGCCTTAACACCGTCTATATCAGAGGTAGTCTTTATCAGGTTGTGTAGCTCTCGAGCAATCTTTGAATAGTCTTTCACAAACCTCCGGTAGTAACCGCAGAATCCAAGAAATGAGCGCAGCTCACTGATGTTATCCGGCCTGGGCCAGTTCATCACCGCTTCAATTTTGGTCGGGTCAGTTGTCACACCTTGTGCGGAAACAATGTGACCAACATATGTAACAGAGTTCTGGGCAAACTGACATTTGTCTATTGATAATTTCAGACCCTCTGCTTGGAGTTGATCCAACACCTTCAGCAATCGTTGTTCGTGCTCTTCTGGTGTCCTTCCGAACACTATGAGGTCATCAAGATAGACTAGGCACTCTTTGGGATTCATATCCCCCACAGTCTTATCCATCAGCCTTTGAAAGGTGGCAGGAGCTCCAGTGACCCCTTGGGGCCTCCTGGTAAACTTGTAGAATCCCAAGGGACAGATGAAAGCTGTCTTTTCCTGATCCTCCTTCTTCATGGGTACCTGATAATACCCAGACCTCAAGTCCAGGACGCTGAACCACTGGCTTCCAGAAAGGGCATCTAGCAGATCTTGTATCCATGGCAGAGTATATTGATCTGGCACAGTCTGGCTCTGAAAGGAGCTGGGTCAGAAAGTCTGATAGCATGTGTGGCACTCTTTGCACATCCCACATCCATTTCTTTCCTGGAGAAGACTTTCTCTCGAGTAGCTAATTTGGATCGGAGGCTATCTCTCCACTTTTGTGGTAGAGGAGAATCTTCCAGTTCAAAAACTATAGGTCCTTCATGATCACCTCCCTGTTCTGCCTTTACAGACATTACTGAAGAGACTTGGTCCAACAAGTGAATCACACCAATCTTCTGGTGACGATCAATTCTGATCTCTGTGGGTGTTAAGTTTCTTATCAATATGGGAAAATCTTTACACCAGTGATTCCGCCAGTCTTTCACCTCAGGTATGAGAGTCCACCCTTTTTTTGCATCCTCCTCAGGCAAGGACTCAATGAGGTATTGCCTGGTTCCTCCTGATATTTCATGGTGCATAGATGCTATGACTCGTAGAGTCTTAGTCTCTCCAGGCCTTACAAATAAAGGTTCTTTCCCTGAGTAGTGGCATGATCCTGGTCTAGCTTGTAGGGCTAGTCGATGGCACTCTTTCCCTAGAACAGGGCTGACTTCCATCAGTCTGGTTAGAGATACATCTCTCACTTCAGTTAGGTAGGCCCTGAACATGTCCTGCACCATTCTTGCGTTGGTACCCAAAATTATTGGGGCGCACATTGTTTTCCTCATGGAGCATACAAGAGCTTCCAATTCCATAGTGCAGATCATTCCTGTGTTTAACTGTGGGATGGTTATTGTCACTCTTATACATCCCTCTACAGGCTGGGCCTGAGATCCCACTCCCCACAACTGCAACTCTCCTGCTGGCTCCAGGGGAATATGTTTTAGATGATGGTCATAGAAGTCTCTATTAATGATGGTGACCTAGGATCCAGTATCCAACAAGGCCGAGGCATGAATATCTTCTATTTGTAACTGTATCAGAGATTTGTGGCCCCCACAGATAACATGGGTGTGTTTTTTTTCTCTTTTCCTGAAAGGACTGGTAACTTGAGCCTCCTCCAGCTCAATAGCTAGCACTTCCACTCCTGTCTCTGATGAATTAGTGGGACACTCCCGCTTGAAATGCCCTAATTTTCCACACTTAAAACAGTTCCCTCTGGAGACTGTTCCTCTGGGAATAACCTTCCTGTGGTCTCCCTGCGGTACTGCCTCCTGGTAGGAGAATAATCTGTTCTTCTTGGCGATGACTTAGACAATAATTCTAATTCAACTACCTTTTTTTTAAGGATGAACAGTTCCATATCCTCTTTCTCTGCGGCTTTAAAAGAATTTCCTTTTTGTGGAGGACATTTGGTTCTCCAGTATTTTTGCTTTTTGGATCAGTGTGGAATAGGACAAGACTTGATCATCCAACTTAACTCTTAACATGATCATGACTGGATCATTGCTAAGGCCTCCCTTCTGAATTTGTTTGGATAGTCGAGCATCCAACTCAGATGCAGTGACTGCTCCATTATGAAACAGTTTTCCCAGTGACAATTGTAATCGATTGATATAGTCTGATGCTTTCTCATGTTCCTTATGTTTAGTGGCTAGGAACTTGATTAATAGATCATCAGAGTCATCTGATTTTCCATACGCATCCTGCAAAACTTTCAGGTAATCTTGTTCGGTAGCTTGTTCATTCACTCCCCTAAACAGCCTTATCATATTTGTAGCTGGGAAACGAAGACTCTCCATTATCCGTTGTTTTTTTATGTTATCCGTACAAGACCATTCTTCCAATAATTGTACAGCATTATCCTTCCAGGCCTTAAAGGGTTCCTCCCCAGTAGGAACAGGCTGATTCCCAGAAAACACTTTCAGCTTACAGTAACTGTGGGTATGGGTAGCTGTTACTATGGCTTCTAAGAGTTTTTGCAGTATTTCAGATATGTTACTCTCTCCTGAACTTGTGGCTCTCAATAGTGAATCGCCTGGTTTTGGGGATGTTGGAGATGAGGGATCCACTAAATCTTGGGTCTTAGGGGCAGTTGTCCCTTGCACACTTGAAAAGTAGACATTTCGTTTGGGGATGGCCCCAGTCTCTACAGGGGTAACCGGTAATCTCCTGGCGGGTTTCTCTGACAAAGGGGACAGAATCTGGGTATAACTTGATACATTAAAGTCTTTTCGGCCTATACTGGAGGGTTGCTTCAGTGTAACCCCTTCCTCCTTATCAGGGAGAGCGTACACTAAGCGACATCCTTCCGGAGCTGTTTCAAGAAGGTATAGACATGTAGGCCTATGACGGCCTCTCAAATCTGCATGGGAATATACTAGCATGTAAGTTTGACTGTATGAATCATGCAGGATATCTCTGATGGTAGCCATCTCTATTCCCAGTACAATCTCTACGCACTTGGTGACATGTTTTATCTCACTATAAGGAGGTACCTGGCATATCATCACTGCATGATGCAATGGTACCCTCTGTTGCTGGGCCCAATCTGTTACAAATGGGAGCGTTGGCCGGGGAATTAACGTATCCTTACTGGGTGTACCCCAATTTATCTCAGCAGTACCACCAAATGTAACGGGGTTTGGCCTAGGCCCACAATTACCCCTGTGGGTCTTTTCCCCAGCTACCTCCATGTGCTCTGCAGGCTGATCCTGAGTCTCCGCTACCTGGGAGTTGGGGTATATGACTGTGGCAGTGCCTCCACCTGACTGGGCATCCAGGGCAAAAATGGGTTTCCCAGACAGGAACATAATAAATAACTACAACACATACAGTAATAACAGTAAAACAGTATGAACATGTATTAAAGGATTTTGGCGAATAAAAATAAGGCAAGAAATACAGTGGCTAACTAACACACCAACTCTCTCTAACCAGGCTCAGCACCCTCCCAAACCACCTGCGAACCCACCCTCAGGCTTCACCCTAATGGCTGATGGGTACCAGTTGGTGCACAGAAATGTTGGGGCCCTTTAAGGTAATCCACATGCATTTAACAGCTACAGCTCATAGGAAATTGCAATCCACAGGAAGAGCTGTTTATAAGTTTCTGTGATGGACAGAATGCCCTGTAAGTATGACAAGGGGAGAGGATACTTCTTACCACTAAACAGGATTCATCTGCACAGGCTGAAAGAAAACTCCAAGGTCTGCCAGTCATTTACTTTGTCTGCATTCTTCTCCACAGCTCTCTCACAGGGTCAGACTGCAGCTGGCAGCAAACACTAAATCAGCAGAGGAATGCTGTTACTTTACATGATGAAGTCTGCAGCTCTCTCACAGCCAAGCCTCACACACACCTTCACTGCTCTGACATGTCTGCTTCCTCCTGTGTCTTACACTCTTCTTTCAGTTTCATTTGATCACATGACCAACCAGTCTAATAGTTACCTAGGCAACTTATCCTGCAGACTGTATACAGGTGCAAAAGTTCAACAGGAAAATGTTCAACAGGAAGGGCTACATATGAGCTAGATTTAGGGTTGCCACCCGCCCCGGTTTCACCGGGACAGTCCCGGTCTGAGGCTCTGTGTCCCGTAGCCCGGAACTACCCTGAAATGCCCCGGGCTAAGCCCTCCCGTGGTGCATCAGTTAGCAGTGCACAGACTTTACAAAAAATTAGCTGGCCAGAGGAGTGCTTAGCCCGGGTAGGTGGAGTCTGGAGGAAAGACGGAGGATGGTGATGACAGTGGGAGGGGGGAGGAGGGGATTTGTGACGTTGCATCCTGCTGAGAGCTGCAGAGAGAAAACCATGTCAGATGTCAATACCCAAGGTTTGCAATCCTAATTGTAGTGTGGTTGAATGGTATGGTGAGATTGCTTGCAAACACGTGCCATACAATTTTTTTTTACCCTTATTTTGTAGGACAGGAAAACCTCCACCTGGTCTTCACCTTGATATTGTCAAAGGGGACAAGCTTATAGAGGTATGTAAACACTTTCCTAGTGCTTTTCTTCCAGCATAAACTAGTATAAATAGCATCCTTAGTTGGCCAGGGAATCACTAATATAATTATATATATATATATATATATATAAATTGATTTCATAATGAATTTGAGGCAGCAAGAAGCCACGCCCCAAGCCACACCCTCTCCACGCCCACTTAAAAAGTGTTCAGGAATTTTCTGGGCAAAAGGTGGCAACCCTAGCTAGATTATACATTGAGAGAAAAATATTTGCGCTCAACTTAGTAATACCAGCACACCAAAATGAGCGCTGGTATTATAAGTTAGGTGCCATGCGAACGCGACCTTGTGCTTGCATTGCACGGAAGCATTGCACTCACGAGAGTGCGCTGCCATAGGTTACAATGATAACTAGTGCAGCGATGAGCAGCAAATATAAATATACACATATTTACACATAAATATATATGTATATAAGTATGCCGTGTCTGGGCTCGCTTCCATTGAGCTGTAATTAGGTTTGCGTGCGCTTGCAAACCGATAAATAAGCTGTTGGAAGCAATTTCGTTTATCGACTGCTTCCAATGACCGTTAATCTATAAATTATACCAGGTTTCGAATGAAAACACAAACCATTAATACACTGTCGGAAGCTGTCGTTACATTGAGAAAAATTACACCTAGCTCAACTAGGTGTAAAAGAGGAAAATTTAGCTTTTTGAGACCTATTTTCCATTGTAATGGTAAAACTTGCAAACAATGCAAGTGTCTCAATGTAGAAAAAAAACTGAAATATGTCATATTTATTGTTGTCCCATGTATAGGAATAGTTGCGTAATGGGAATATCAGTATGTATTTACATATAAAAATATATGCAAGCAGATATCCACAAAATTCAAACTAGACCTATGCTTAAGGCAGATATACATATTACATATATTAATAAAGTGGAAAATATAATTCTAATAAAAAATAGAATTTGCTTAAAGTAAAATATATAAATATTTATTATAAATAAGTGTATATTTGTTTTTGTTTCTGACAAAAAGTCAGATGGAAGCGTTAACACGTTAACTTACACCTACACGAAAAGAGCGTCAGCACGCAATACGCAAACTATTTCAATGGAAACCTGTACTAAAATGATGCCGTAAATTACTTTTCACTGCCGGTAACTTCGGTATCTTACAGCTCCATTTTTAACGTCTCAATGGAAGCGAGCCCTCTATCGGCATTAAAACGAGGCTCCCATTGGAGCCTATGGAAGAGCGCTTGGCTTCTGTGCAGTGCGCTGGTATCACTGAGGGGAGCGCAAATATTAAACTTGTGTAAGCTTAATATTGTGATCTACTCGTAATCTTGTATCTCTAAGCTTGAATTTATAACCTACCAAGAAAAGTTTAGTGTCATAATGATAAGGTTACCAGACCTTTCCAGATTTATATATATATTTAATACTTTTGATAGTTGTTACATTTCTAGATAACAAAGAGCTAAGAATTATTTTGGTGATCCTAAACATTTTACAAGATTTATGTTTTGCTCTTTTTAGCGAGATAAAAAAACAATCGGCCAGATTACGAGTCTTGCGTTATGAGCTGTGCGTTGCTAACGTGCAGTTTATTCTAACCGCTCACTTACCTGCAGCGGTGGTATTACGCATTTTTACAAACCCGGCGTTAAAAAGGCAAGAAGTGATAGACATCAATGGGGAGAGCCGGCTGAGAAAAAGTCTAACACCTGCAAAAAAGCAGCGCAAAGCTCAGTAACGCAGCCCCATTGATTCCTATGGGGAAACTAAAGTTATGTTTACACCTAAAACCCTAACATGAACCCTGAGTCTAAACA